>NC_135969.1:34712897-35016997 GCF_053455715.1 Rhinoraja longicauda
TATATTGCCTTTGCTTCAATTGCTCATTGAGGAAGAGGGTTCCAAAGATTCTCTGAGAGAAATTCACCTCTTCTCTATCTTAAATTGGTGACCATTTATTTTAAAACAGTGACACTAATTCTAAATTCTCCCACAAAAGGAAATATCCACCCTGCCAGACCACTCTGGTCCCTATATATATATATATTTCAATCAAGTCCTCTCTGGGGTGGGGGCTGCTTTCTGTCCTCGACGTCCACCCTAATTAGTTCTATAGAACTGGCAAAATTTGCAGCAAAGCGTCAACTACACAACTCTGAAGCACCAATTGCCGCTTTTGATTGTTGTAGTTGCCATACGAAAGAAAGAAGTCCCCTCTCAATATTATGTAGGAAAATAACTGCAGATGCTGGTACAAATCGAAGGTACCGCAAAGTGCTGGAGAAACTCAGCAGGTCAGGCAGCATCTCAGGAGCCGAAACGTCACCCATTCCTTCTCTCCTGAGATGCTGCCTGACCTACTGAGTTACTCCATCATTTTGTGATACCTCTCTCAGTATTATTAACTTCAGTAAATGAACTTAATATCTGTCTACTATCCTGACCATTCCAATCATTTTCCCAGCAAACCCTCTCTGAAATGTCTCCACCACGTTTCCATTCTTTCTATAAATAAGGAGCCCAATACTGGACAGCACTTCTGATATGTTCTAATATCTGAAGAAGGGTCTCGACCTGAAACGTCACCCATTCCTTCTCTCCAGAGATGCTGCCTGACCTGCTGAGTCACTCCACAATTTTGTGTCCATCTCTGGTTTAAACCAGCGTCTGCAGTTCCTTCCTATCTGTGTCCTTACCAGTGTCTGATACAACACAAGAAAAACGCACCTATCTTTCAATCAATTCTCCCAGCAATCTGTTAGCTTTCTTGATTAATTGCGAACCTATATACTAGCTGTCTTTGAATCATCCACAAAGACATTTGGCTCTCTCCTCATGCAGAGTTCTCAGTCTTTCATCATTTTGGTAATTCTATTTTTTTTTTCCTGCCAAAAATGGCCAAATGTACTTCTTCTTCTTCTTCTTCCTCTTCTTCTTTCGTGTCCATCATCCATGTTTCAAATGTTGACATCGCTGTCATCGTCTGTCCTGAAAAGGGCGCAAGCTTCCGGCGACAATCAGTGGGAGCCATCGCTTGTTGCAATAGATGATGGTGGTAGCAGAATTAGCTCAGGACACTTCCAGTTTCCAGCCCCGCGACGTGGACGCTTCTGCTATGGGGCCGTCAAATGTACTGAAATGGCACAACCAGGAGACCTTGACAACAAGGGAAACGGACCCATCTCTGTCTGTTCTTCCTTTGGTCAGACAGTCTTCTATCCATGCTAATATGTCACCTCCTACACTACGAATGTGTATATATATATTCCAGAATGACTTTATGGGGATGGGTGTGAATAACGGGGAAGTGGGGATGGGGCAGGCAAGACTCCGATTGTCAGTGCAGTGCAGCCGACTGAACTAAGCTGATGTTTCTACCATTTGGCTGCAGGGCATTTCGAAATCATTTCTGTTCCATGCCTTCCGGGAATAGCTCCAATGAGTATTGATGCCCTGGCAAAGAAACTGGCTGAATGACAGCAGCACTAATTAAATTACTGAGCGGACGGAGAGGAATCATTTGAACAGCATTGGCTTTAATTAGGGGTAAAAATGAGCTCTGATGAGTTTAGAATGGGCCAGCGCTACCTGAGGAACTGGATGAATTAATCACAATTAGGCACTTGTGTTATCTCCGTACTACTGGCTTTACTTAAACAGCCACACTCATTCATCCTGTATTGAATGATGGATGGTTTAACTTTCCAATTCTCTGTTAAGAAGAATAGCTAATACGTAACACATTCTGCGTTCTCTTCACATGGTTTGAGGCGGTACATTTATCAGCTGTTTATTTTAACCCTGCATAGCCTGATGTTGCTGACTTGCCTCCAACTGGGCAGCACGGTGGCACAGCAGGTAGAGTTGCTGCCATGCAGCGCCAGAGACCCGGGTTCCATCCCGTCTACGGGCGCCGTCTGTACGGAGTTTGTCCGTTCTCCCCGTGACCCGCGTGGGATTTCTCCGAGATCTTCAGTTTCCTTCCAAAGACCTATAGGTTTGTAGGTTAATTGGTACAAATGTAAATAGACAATAGACAATAGACAATAGACAATAGGTGCAGGAGGAGGCCATTCAGCCCTTCGAGCCAGCACCGCCATTCAATGCGATCATGGCTGATCACTCTCAATCAGTACCCCGTTCCTGCCTTCTCCCCATACCCCCTCACTCCGCTATCCTTAAGAGCTCTATCCAGCTCTCTCTTGAAAGCATCCAACGAACTGGCCTCCACTGCCTTCTGAGGCGCAGAATTCCACACCTTCACCACACTCTGGCTGAAAAAGTTCTTCCTCGTCTCCGTTCTAAAGTGTGTTGGTGTGCGGGGGTCGCTGGTCGGTACTGACTCGGTGGGCCGAAGGGCCTGTAACAGCGCTGTACCTCTAAACTAAACTTAACTAAACTAACTGTTCTCACAAAGCAACCCATGATTCTGAGCCTTTTGATTTATCCATTGACCACATGCGGCTTTATTCAGGAATCTGAGCCAAAGATTGAAAACAGCAACCAATGCTTACTCCACCTGACAGATTTACTAGCAGCTACACACAACTACTTCCACCAGCTGCTGCCATGGCAACGCAAAACCTCAAATGTGCATCATGTATATACACATGTATATATATACATGCATGTAAGCACACACATACTCTAACATATACATGCACCCACACACACAATCATGTACACACACATGTGCATGCACATACAAACTCTTTCCCACACACACACACTCAACCATGTACACACAAATGTTCATGCACATGCAGAGTCTCTCTCTCTCTCTCTCTCTCTGTCTCTCTCTCTCTCTCTCTCTCTGTCTCTCTCTCGCTCTCTCTGTCTGTCTCTCTCTCTCTCTCTCTCTCTCTCTCTCTCTCTCTCTCTCTCTCTCTCTCTCTCTCTCTCTCACTGTCTCTGTCTCTGTCTCTGTCTCTGTCTCTGTCTCTGTCTCTGTCTCTGTCTCTGTCTCTGTCTCTGTCTCTCTCTCTCTCTCTCTCTCTCTCTCTCTCACTGTCTCTGTCTCTGTCTCTGTCTCTGTCTCTGTCTCTGTCTCTGTCTCTGTCTCTGTCTCTGTCTCTGTCTCTGTCTCTGTCTCTGTCTCTGTCTCTCTCCCTCTCTTCCTTACACAGACTGTACAAACTCACCGAGAACCACAGAAGGTGAGGTAAAACAAAGCCAAGATGGAGATACATTTTGCACAGACATTGAACACCTTACCACAGGAGGCAGAACAAAGATATAAACGGCAGGCACTTGGTGCTTGCAACAGGAGAACACAAAATCAACTACAGTAGAATAAAAATGTTAACAAGAGTGCAGGACCTTTGTTGTCGTGGTGTTTGGTTGGAAGGGAAAGGAAAGTAGTAAGCTGAATACAAAGTAGGGGTGAGGCACTGTGATTGTCTGTACACGGGTGGACGTATTAAACACCAAACAGTTTACTGATTACAACTGTAATATAAATAACCTGGATACAATGCACAGCCACATAATATGTAATTTATAGTTATTGTATGATAATGATTTTGCTATTGTGTGCCGAGCTGACTGATAGCTACTGTGGAAACGGCTCACCAAGTCCACACTGACCTTTGATCGCCCATACGCACTAGTTCTATAACATCCCACGTATGCATCCAAAGACAGACACAAAAAGCCGATTGACTAACAAGTCTTTGGGACTTGGGAGGAAACGAGAGCACCTGGAGGAAACCTGGGGTGGACGTGCAAACTTCACACAGACAGCAAGCCACGGTCAGGATTGAACCCCAGGTTCTGGCGCTGAAAGGCAGCGGCTCTACCAGCTGCGCCAGTGTGCCACTCTTGGTCTATGCTGGGGAAGGGCGATCTGTGTGGTTATACTGTCTTGGTTTTGCCCAGCTGGTATCTTAATTCTGAGATGACGTGTCAAATTGTGTAATCAGGTCAGACTGTAGTCAACTACTGGTGGATGGTGGTGTAACTGTGGTTCACCACAGCTGTATCCAGAAGCCTGGACTAACAAACCAAACAAACCTAAAACCTGAATTCATATCCCACAGGGGTGGCTGTACAATGTAAGTCTGGGTCCTTAATTGGAAGTCAACAGAAACGCAGAGGGAGCATGTGTCGGAAGGAACTTCAGATGCTGGTTTACACTGAAGATAGGTGCAAAATGCTGACTCAGCGGGTCAGGCAGCATCTCTGAAGAAAAGGAATAGTCTGAAGAAGGGCCTCGACCCGAAAACTCAGGAAGTCATTTTGCACTAAACCCTTTATAGGATGTTTGTTTAGCTGCATTTGGAGTACCTGGGCATTTGGGCGGCACGGTAGCGCAGCGGTAGAGTTGCTGCTTTACAACGAATGCAGCGCCGGAGACTCAGGTTCGATCCTGACTACGGGTGCTGCACTGTAAGGAGTTTGTACGTTCTCCCCGTGACCTGCGTGGGTTTTCTCCGATATCTTCGGTTTCCTCCCACACTCCAAAGACGTACAGGTTTGTAGGTTAATTGGCTGGGTAAATGTAAAAAATTGTCCCTAGTGGGTGTAGGATAGTGTTAATGTACGGGGATCGCTGGGCGGCGTGGACTTGGTGGGCCGAAAAGGCCTGTTTCCGCGTTGTATATATATGATATGATATGATGATACCGTGTGCAGATCTGGTTGTCTCACACAAGAAGGATGTGGAGGTTTTTTGAGAGGAGGTTTATCAGAATGCTGCCGGGAATAGCGGGTTGCCTGAAGGAGAGGTTGAGCAAACTTGGATTGTTTTCTCTGGGACATCAGAGGTTTGTGGAAGGCCTGCCAGAAGTAGGTGAAATGATGAGAGGTATAGATAGGGCAGACAGTCGGAGCCTTTCCCCCCGTGGTGGAAATGTCACAGACTAGAGGGCGTAGCTTAGGTGAGAGGGGTAAAGTTTAAAGGAGATGTTTCGGGGCAAGTATTTTACACGGATGGTGGTGGGCACTCGTATAATGGTGGAGGTGGCAGATGCGATAGTTTTTAGATAGGCCGATGCATAGGCAGAGAATGGAGGGATATAGATCACATGCAGGCAGGGGAGATTAGCATAACTTGGCATCATGTTCGGCACAGACATTGTGGGCCGAAGGGCTTGTTCCTCAACTGTACTGTTCTATGTTCTATGCTCTAATTATCTTTCATGATTTAATCATTGGATTGTTGGCAAAACCTCACTGGTTCACTGATATTACGGGGATGTAATACTGAGGCATTTTAAGGCGCGGGTCAGACCGCATTTGGAGTATTGTGAGCACTTTTGGTCCCCAATTCTGAGGAAGGATGTGTTGGCAATGGAGAGGGTCCAGAGGAGGTTTACGAGAATGATCCCAGGAATGATTGAGTTAACATATGAGTGGGGGAGTCTGGGATCAGAGGCCATAGCCTCAGAATAAAAAGATGTACCTTTGGAAAGGAGATGAGGAGGAATTTCTTTAGTCAGACGGTGGTGAATCTGTGGAATTCATTGCCAAAGATGGCTGTGGGGGCAAAATCAATTGATATTTTTAAGGCGGAGATTGACATTATGGGGAGAAGGCAGGAGAATGGAGTTGAGAGGGAAAGATAGATCAATCATGATTGAACGGCGAAATAGACTTGATGAGCCGAATGGCCTAATTCTGCTACTTTAATTTATGTTCTTTGGAGAGAACAATTTGCCTTTTCACGGTGGCGCAGCGAAAGAGTTGCTGCCTTACAGTGCTTGCAGCGCCGGAGATCCGGGTTTCGCTCTCGACTACGGGTGCTGTCTGTACGGAGTTTGTACGTTCTCCCCGTGACCGCGTGGGTTTTCTCCGAGATCTTCGGTTTCCTCCCACACTCCAAAGCCGTAGAGGTTTGTAGGTTAATTGGCACGGTGTAAGTGTAAATTGTCCCTAGTGTGTGTTTAGGATAGTGTTAACGTGCGGGGATCGCTGGTCGGCGCGGACTCGGTGGGCCGAGGGGCCTGTTTCCGCGCTGTATCTCTAAACTAAACTAAAACCTGGTCTGGCCCATCTGTGAGTGAAGCCCACAAGTGCCCTTTGAAACGGCCCAGCAAAGCCCATCCTGTTGGCGGGGAGGGGTGGGCTAGTGCTGCTGGCCTTCTCAGCCATGCTCAGATCCTGAAATGAATTAAATATCTCAGACAGAAGCAAAGATAACGCAGAATCTAAACAAGCATGTATTACAAGAAAAATCCATGAATTATTTTTTTGAAAGATGCAGCACATTGAAAGCTGCCGAACTGGCATTCATCTTATCGAGTCCACATCACAAGATTAGAAATTGTTCAGCTAGAGCTGAACACACTTCTCGGCATCTGCAGACAATGGCCTCTTGCCCTTCTTGTGCGTAGTGGTGGAAAGATTGGTGGATGCAGGGCCGAGACATGAACGCTCTTTCCTTGACCCCACAACTGGCATAACAAGGTAGAATAAGAAAATAACTGCAGATGCTGGTACAAATCGATTTATTCACAAAATGCTGGAGTAACTCAGCAGGTCAGGCAGCATCTCAGGAGAGAAGGAATGGGTGACGTTTCGGGTCGAGACCCTTCCTCAGACTGATGTCCGAAGTCTGAAGAAGGGTCTCGACCCGAAACGTCACCCATTCCTTCTCTCCCGAGATGCTGCCTGACCTGCTGAGTTACTCCAGCATTTTGTGAATAAAAATAACAAGGTAGAACATGCACATCCTCGTTAGTTTTTAGTGTTTAGTTTAGTTTAGTTTATTATTGTCACGTGTACCGAGGTACAGTGAAAAGCTTTCTTGTTGCGAGCTATCCAGTCAGCTGAAAGACTATACATGATTACAATCGGGCCGTTCACAGTGTACAGATACAGGATAAAGGGAATAATGTTTATAGCAAGATATAGTCCAGTAAAGTCTGATTAAAGTAAAGTCCGTTTAGAAGGATGAGAGGGGATCTTATAGAAACACATAAAATTCTTAAGGGATTGGACAGGCTAGATGCAGAAAACATGTTCCCGATGTTGGGGGAGTCCAAAACTAGGGGTCACAGTTTAAGAATAGGGGGTAGGCCATTTAGGGCTGAGATGAGGAAAACCTTTTTGACCCACAGAGTTGTGAATGTGTGGAATTCTCTGCCACAGAGAGCAGTGGAGGCCAATTCACTGGATGTTTTCAAGAGAGAGTTAGATTGTGCTCTTTGCGCTAACGGAATCAAGGGATATGGGGAGAAAGCAGGAACGGGGTACTGATTTTGGATGATCAGCCATGATCATATTGAATGGTGGTGCTGGCTCGAAGGGTCGAATGGCCTACTCCTGCACCTATTTTCTATGTTTCTATGTAAGATCGTCCGAGTGTCTCCAAAGAGGTGGATGGATCTTTTTCCAGTTGGTGTTCGGATTCAGTCGCTTGATAACAGCTCAGAAGAAACTGTTCCTGTATCTGAAGGTGTGCGTTTTCACACTTCTGTACCTCTTGTCTGATGGGAGAGGGGAGAAGAGGGAGTGACCGGTGTGGGACAGGTCCTTGACTCATCATTAATAACACTTGTGCACTACCACGCAGGACTCGGCTCAGAGAACGGAAAGGATTCTTCCTACAAGTTTTCAAAGATTAGCTGGATCTGACACTCATTAGGAAACATTTATACTTCCTGTACCATCCATGTAATGCATTGTTTTCAGACCGAGGAACGAGCTGAAAATGACTGCAAATAACTTGGAACTCAGAGTTCAAAACACTGTGCCCGATGATCTGCTGGATGACTTTGTACAAACAGTTTACAATAGGAACATGCTTCTCTCAATCCACACTTCATTCACTTTGACTCAGAGCTGTGTTAACCTTTGACATCCAGCAATAACAGGAGCAGCAAGCCGTGGGGGATGGTGCATTTGACACAGATTCAACGTGGTTATGGACATTCGGTCCCAATAGTTTCGTTCAGTTTAGAAATACTGCGCGGAAACAAGCCCTTTGGACCTCCGATGCCATGCCGACCAGTGGTCCCCGTTCGCTAACGCTGCCCTAAACACTAGGGACGATTTACAATCTTCAACCAAAGCCAAATAACCTACAAATCTGCACATCTTTGGAGTGCGGGAGGAATCCAGAGCACACGGGGGAAACCCACGCGGTCACAGTGAGCACGTACAAACCTCGTGCAGACAGCACCCGTAGTCAGGATCGAACCACGTTCTCTGGCGCTGTAAGACAGCAGCTTTACTGCCGCGCCACCGTGCCAACCCCAGAAAAGAAACGCAATAAACCCAGGCACAATCAAACACCATGAAGTAAAGGAATAATGGTATAACTTCCAGAATTGATCAAACATAAACGATAAAGGTAATAGAAATGGTCTGTAAATATTAGCTTTTGTTTTCCGTTTTCATTTTGAAGACAGACAGTTATCAAAATTAACGCATTAACGATAAAGAGTAAATGTTTTCTCCAAATTTAAGTATTACTGTATCAAAATTAATTCTGCCATGTCGAAAGAAATCTCCCAAAGGCAAAAAGTCAGATTAAATGTGTGATGGAGTCAAATTTTTTGGGGAATACTGAACAAAAAGGAACAGGAACAGAAATAGGCTGGTAGCTCCTTGAGTTTACTCAGCCTTTCAAGAGGATCGGGTCTGTTCCAATCTCGACCTCGACAGCACTTTCTTGCTGAAGGTAGACACAAGGTGCTGGAGTAACTCAGCGGGTCAGGCAGCATCTCTGGAGGAAAAAGATGGGTGGCGTTTTTGGTCGGGAGTCTTCTTCATACTGATCACCCGGTCTGAAGAAGGGTCCCTACCTGAAACATCACCCATCCATTTCCTCCAATGATGCTGCCTGATCCGCTGAGTTACTCCAGCACTTTGTCTCTACCTTTGGTATAAACCAACATCTGCAGTTCCTTTCTACACCACTTTTTTGCCCTCTCTCCTTACCCTTCATAGAAACATGGAAAATTGGTGCAGGAGTAGGCCATTCGGCCCTTCGAACCAGCATCGCCATTCGATATGATCATGGCTGATCATCCAAAATCAGTCCCCCATTCCTGCTTTTGCCCAAATATCCTTTGATTCCGTTAGCGCTAAAAGCTAAACCTATCTCTCTTTTGTAAACTCCCTTGTCGTTTAAACGTTTGCCAATCTCTGCCTCCACCTCTCTCTGGGTAGAGAATTCCAAAGATTCGTAGTCCTCTGAGAGAACAAATTCCTCCTCACATCAGATTGAAATGAGTGACTCCCAGTCTAAAAAGCCGAAATATCACCTATTCCTTTTCTCCAGAGATGCTGTGGACCTGCTGAGTTCTCCCCCTCTCTTTTGAATGGTCCCTCCATAAGCTAGGGTACTGTCCGATTCACCTCTACCCCATTGGACTTTTTCTATGCAACTACAATGCTGAGAACCATATTCTGCACTCTGTATCTTCCCCTTTGCTCTACCTATTGAACGAGTTTGACGTGGTTGTATTTATGTGTAGCATATCTGATCTGTTTGGATTGCATGCAAAACAAGACTTTTCACTGTACACGTGACAATAATAAACCTAAACCTAAACCTCGCGATAACTTAGAAGTGCCAGCTAGTGCCTTCAGAGTTGCAGTTCATTCCCACATTCAGTGCTATTTAAATGGAAATCAGAATAAACAATTACATGGCATACGACATTTCTGCAGGGATTATGAGATACAGCGAGTTTTTCCAGTCAAGTAGACCCAAACCTTCATCACTTTTGACATGAATTTAAATAATTCCTCCTCACAATTTTCCAACAGAATTTTCAGCATGGTTCAGTTGTCACGCTACCGCCACCTTGTGGCAAACTTTGAATTGCTTCAAAGATGCATTGAGAGAAGAAGCACCAAGTGCCGGAGGAACTCAGCGGGACAGGCAGCATCTCAGCTCCTCCAGTGCTTTGTGTTTTGCTCAAGGTTCCAGCATCTGCAGTTTCCTGTGTCTCCTTGCATTAATGTGCTGAGAGATTCTGCCAACTTGCATTATATTTTATGTACTTCCGAAATAAATTCTAGATTATGTGTTTTGGTCCAAGCACTTCTCTTGTGCTTCTCTCCAGAGATGCTGCCTGTCCCGCTGAGTTACTCCAGCTTTCTGTGTCTGTCTTTGATTTAAACCAGCATCTGCAGTTCCTTCCCACACAAAGCACTTACATACACAGAGACCACTAGGCATGCACAGTGATCTCAAAAGGCAGGCAATTCCCATTTAGATAATGAAATGTGTAGGAAGGAACTGCAGATGCTGTTTTAAACCGAATTCTGTGGAATTCTCTGCCACAGAGGGTAGTTGAGGCCAGTTCATTGGCTATATTTAAGAGGGAGTTAGATGTGGCCCTTGTGGCTAAAGGGATCAGGGGGTATGGAGAGAAGGCAGGTATAGGATACTGAGTTGGATGATCAGCCATGATCATATTGAATGGCGGTGCGTACAGGCTCGAAGGGCCGAATGGCCTACTCCTGCACCTATTTTCTATGTTTCTATAGACACAAAAGGCTGGAGTAACTTAGCAGGACAGGCACCATTTTGAAACATCACCCATTCCTTCTCTCCAGGGATGCTTCCTGTCCCGCTGAGTTACTCCAGCTTTTTGTGTCTATCTTCTCGTTTAGATGACAGTTGTTCAAAATTGAATTGTACAGGGCGACACAGTGGCATATGCGGTAGAGCTGGCACCTTACAGTGCCAAAGACCCGGGCATGATCCTGACTACGGGTGCTGTCTAAACAAAGTTTGTATGTTCTCCCTGTGATCGCATGGGTTTTCTCCGGGTGCTCTGGTTTCCTCCCATACTCCAAAGATGTACAGGTTTGTTGGTTAATTGGCTTGGTAAAATTGTAAATTGTCCCCAGTGTGCGTAGGATAGTGTTAACGTGCGGGGTGATCACTGGTCGGTGCTGGCTCGGTGGGCCGAAGGGCCTGTTTCCGCACTGTATCTCAAAAGTCTAAAATCTAAAGGTGACGGCTCCACACACCAAAGTAGGTCTTTGCAGGAGTAATGAGGAATATTTTGAAGCTTCTTAAAATGTGCTTGGTCTTACTTGGGCCACTGCTGGAGAATCCAAGGCATGCAACCTCTTCCAGAGAGGTCCCTTATCAAATTTTGGAGAATTATGGAGAAATGTAGCGCGGAACAATACGTTTAGTCCAGTGAGTCCAGCTGAACCATTGATCACCCATTGGCACTAATCCTACATTAATCCCATCTTTTATTCTTATCCGAGGTGTCCTTACTACAAGGCAGTGGGGCTGTTAACTGCACCGCGGTCATTTTTATTATTTGCTCTCTTCTCCCTTCTCTTTGCTGCCAATGTCCTTGATTATATCCTCGACCAACGACCAACTTCCCCCAATTCTCACCCCAGTCATCTCTGTCTTTGAAAATGCTCCATTGTCACCTCAACTCAACTGGTCCTCATAACCAACCCAAACGACAGCACACAGTTAATTCCTTGACTATCTTCTCAAATGAGAATACACTTAGTAGAATTTCTTACCCCATAATTGTTTCTGTCTTCATAATCTGCTGCTCAACTCATTTCTTACCTAAGGTCAATTCTCCATGAAGGCAGGAGCCAGGGGGGAAAAATATATATATATTTCATGAGTTTTCGTGTATCTTTAGCCCTGTTGCACACGATGCTTGGAGCCTGAGTCAAGTTACACTGGTATGGGACGTGGAAGATCTGCCTATTTATTGACTAAATTGTGCCTCATAGACACGAATATTGCATCTAGTGAGGTGCGCTTGGTAAAATCACACTGCATTCTCCTGCCCTGAACTTGCATATCATAGAAAGACTGAATAATTCCCTTTTTGCCAGCCAGGCGCCATGAATATTACAACACGCCTCGACATGATAAATTAAATTTACCTGCATGGTTTCTTTAACCATTGCTTGTCCTTGCAAAAGGCAAGAGGAACGGTGAATAACTCTTATAAACCATTATGAAAAGTTGATGCTTCTTCAAAATGAACGCAAGTTAAGACACAAAAATGCTGGAGCAACTCAGCGGGACAGGCAGCATCCCTGGAGAGAAGGAATGTTTAGTTTATAGTTTAGAGATACAGCGCGGAACCAGGCCCTTCAGCCCACCGAGCCCGAACTGACCAGTGATCCCCGCACATCAACGCTATCCTACACACAATAAGGACAATTTACACTTATACCAAGTATACAGACCCAAGCCAATTAACCTACAAACCTGTACATCTTTGGAGTGTGGGAGGAAACCGAAGATCTCAGAGAAAACCCACGGGGTCACGGGGAGAACGTACAAACTCCGAACAGACAGCACCCGTAGTCGGGATGGAACCCGTGGTCTCTGGCGCTGCAAGGCAGCAACTCTACCGCTGCGTCACCTATGTAAAATTCGTGTTGTGAATGGGCGACGTTTCAGGTCGAGACCCTTCTTCAGACTCAAAATGAACGTGTTGTGTGTTGTGCGTACGTGCATTTGAGCATGTGTGCTTTGTAGTGGGGAGGAGAGGAAGTGTATCAATTCCTGGCAGCTCAGTAGACTGGGGTGAAATTCCAGGCAGTCCAAGGAGAAAAGATATGGAGGTGAATGTAGTGCCTTTTCATTGCTAATATCCGGCTGTCTACGGTGATCGAATGACAGTTTCTAATCTTTATTGGTTTTCTGTCAGTGGTTAATCTTGGCTTTTCAACAATAGTACTTAGAGCTGAAGACAATGGATCTACAGTATTAGTCTGCCAGAAGCTTTCAACATCACACCGTTTAAACCATGACACTGATATCTGAGAGTTGTAAAATGCTCCCAGTGTGAAGATTCACTTCAGAAGTGCTGGTATTCTTTGGTGTAAACATTCAACAAGGGCCAAGGGCAGCACCAGTGGAACAGAGGGCGGCACAGTGGCATGGCGGTACAATTGCTGCCTTACAGCACCAGAGACCCAGGTCTGATCCTGACTATGGGGGTTTTCCACATGAAGATTGTATGTTCTTCCTGTGGCTGAGTGTGTTTTCTCCGAGTGTTCCTCTTTCCTCCCACCTTCCAAATGAGAATCTATGCTATTAGCTAATATAAAATGGATGCTTATTTTCAGTAGAAAGCAGTAAGATAGATGCTTGTGGTAGAAATGTTATCATTGGGAATGGAATGTGTTTGTCCCTTTAGGAGTGATAACAAACTGATTATCACAAACACGTACAGGTTTGTAGGCTAGCTGGTTTGGTAAAATTGTAACTTATCCCTAGTGTGTGTAGGATGGTTTTAGTGTGCGGACTCGGTGGGCGGAAGGGCCTGTTTTCACGCTGCATCTGTAAACTAATCTAAGCTAAACCAAACTAAGCTAAACTAAGCTAAACTAAACTAAGCTAAACTAAGCTAAACTAAACTAAACTAAACTGTGCCATTAATCCATGGTCAACCAACATTGACATAAAACGTTCTCCCCATGACCGCGTGGGTTTTCTCCGAGATCTTCGGTTTCCTCCCACACTCCAAAGACGCACAGGTTTGTAGGTTAATTGGCTTGGGTTTGTATGCTTGGTATAAGTGTAAATTGTCCTTATTGTGTGTAGGATAGTGTTACTAAACTTCTAAAACATGCTGTGAGTTGCAGGGAATGGTGAGAAGCTGCTAACACAAACGCAAAGATGTGGTTGAAATTCAATGATCTGTTTCTTTCATGGAGTCCTTGCGATGTGACTGTCAACAGGATTTGCAAGCCAATACAGAAGCCTCAGTTACCGTTCCACTAAATGCGGGTTTGCCCCCAATGGTTTTTGAAATTGGCCAACCACAAAATCATCACTTGAGTAAAACCCAATCACCAACCTCTCGGAAATGTTGAATAACTCACACATAGAAATGTTGAAAGACTCACACATTTCCTCCCCAAAACATTTTTTTATTGAGGATAATGGTTAAACACCAAACAAAATTACTTTTCTGTCAGGGTAATGGATTGATTCAATTAATTGATCAGCTCATGGACTTACATCAACCCAACGGGATACATGTGGTATTATCAAAGTTGAGTTTTCAACAATATCATTAGATTCTAGAAACATAGAAAATAGAAACATAGAAAATATGGAGGAGGCCATTTGGCCGTTCGAGCCAGCACCGCCATTCATTATCATTATATTATCACAGGTATTGTGGAATATGAGGTGGATTCAGGGCAAAGATGAGCAATTCTTCATGAGCTTAGAACAGGAATGATCCTCATATGGCAATTCCACAATACCTGTGATAATACTCTGAGTGAGTCTATTCCAATTAGTATGGAGAATCATTAGCTAATTCTGAATGATTGCTGAAATGAGCTATGTTGTATTCTGCTTGCGTAGCTTACCACCCAGCGGTATGAGCATTGAATGCTCCAATTTTAGGTTACTTCTACAAAGACCTCCCTCCCCCCTGCCCTCCCTCTTCCCTCCTCCTTCCTCCACTAAAAGTCCGTTAACCAACTTGCAACGATGCATCCCTCTTGGGCTCATACCTGCCTGGCCAGCAACGGCCTATCATGGCACCTCCTTGCACATGGTCACCTGTTGCCGGCCCCGACTTGTCCTAGTTTTTATCGTCTCTGTGCCTTAATGTTCTCTCTAGGGAGGAACTGCAGATGCTGGTTTACACCATAGATAGATCCATCCAGAGATGCTGCCTGCCCCACTGAGTTACTCCAGCATTTTGTGTCTATCCTTAACCTTCTATGTTGTGTGACATGGGTATATGAAGTATATAGAGAGCCCTCTAGTGGTTCTTTATCATATCCACCAAGTATCTTTTTGATTAATCCATTGACTTCTAACTCAGTTTAAGGTTTAAAATATGTAAGGCACAATTTACTTTTTATTCCCACAATGCACTATTTAAGGTTGCTGCCATACATCCACAGAGTTGACGGCACTTGTGAAAATGGTCCAAGTTGCATGGAGTTGCTACATGTCTCAATGTGTGATTTGGATTATCAATGTGTAATTTGGACTACGTAATATGTTACTTGAACTACTCAATGTGTTATTAGGACTACTTGATATCGACAGGGGCCACCTTGTTATTAAACTTATTACCGGCCACTTTTTATTTGACCAGGAATAAGGCGGCTCTTGTCGATATCAAGTCATAGAAGATAGGTGCAGGAGGAGGCCATTCGGCCCTTCGAGCCAGTACCGCCATTCAATATGATCATGGCTGATCATCCAAAATCAGTACCCCGTTCCTGCTTTCTCCCCATATCCCTTGATTCTGTTAGCCCTAAGAGCTATATCTAACTCTCTCTTGAATACATCCAGTGAATTGTCCTCCGCTGCCTTCTGTGGCAGAGAATTCCACAAATTCACAACTCTCTGGCTGTAAAAGGTTTTCCTCATCTCAGTCCCAATGGCCTGCCCCTTATTCTTAAACTGTGACCCCTGGTTTTTCCTGCATCTAGCCTGTCCAATCCCTTAAGAATTGTATATGTTTCTATCAGATCCCCTCTCATCCTTCTAAATTCCAGTGAATATAAGCCCATTCAACCCATTCTTTAATATAAGCCCACAGCATGATGCTGCTACCACCATGCTTCACCGTGGGTATGGTATTGGCCAGGTGATGAGTGGTAGATTGATGATTAAAAAAATGAATTTAATCAATTTTAAAATAAGGCTGTAACATAAGTCGGTCCATTCTTCGGGTCAGTCTACCTCGTGACAGAAGGGGGAGGAGCTATACAGCTTGATAGCCACAGGGAAGAAGGATCTCCTGTGGCATTTTGTACTGCATCTTGGTGGTACCAGTCTGTTGCTGAAGGTACTCCTCAGGTTGATTAGTGTGTCATGGAGGGGGTGAGTGTATTGTCCAAATGAGGTGAAATGCAACGAGTCAGGCAGCAGGCGTCTAGAGTTGAAGAGTCCGAACCTGAAACATCGACTGTCCATTTTCCTCCACAGATGTTGCCTGACCCGTTGAGTTTATTTTCTTATCATGTATCTGTACACTGTGAATGGCTCGATTGTAATCATGTATTGTCTTTCTGCTGACTGGTTAGCATGCAACAAAAGCTTTTCACTGGACCTCAGTATAGGTGACAATAAACTAAACTGAAACCGAGTTCCTCCGGCAGTTTGTTTCCTGACCCAGTTCTCCTCTTTATTCACTGTTTATGATGCACATTTGCTTTTAATCCTCATTCTTAAATGGGAAGTTTAGAGCCTTTGGTTTGCAATATGGAAGAGAACTAAGCTTACATTCTAATTAAAAAAAGACATAATGTGCTGGAGTAACTCAACGGGTCAGACAGCGTCTCTGGAGAGCATGTATTACATTCCAATAAACGTATTTCCAAATTAAGTTCATGCCTTGAAAACCTCTTCTCACATATTTTAATACGATATTTCATTGATTTATATTCATATAATTCAGACAGCACACAGATACACTGCACAAAACGGGCTGCATTTACGAAATGAACATGAAATAAACGTATTTCTATTTACTTTCAGCAATAAATGTGAATTAAGAACAGACTGCCATGTTAAAGGACTGCTTATTGTGAATTTATATTAGCAATTTATATGCTGATGAAATGAAGATTATGAAGGAATTCATGCATCAATTATTGAGAATTCAAACACTACAGTAAACTGAAACGGAGGGCAAATACAAACTTGCGGAATGCCAATGCAGAAAATATGGGCTCAATGTAATTTGGAATACACAGTTGAATTTTGCTGAGTTGCTCCAGCACTCTGTCTCCTCTTGACCATTAAACACTCTTGACTTGACTTTGAGTTGCTGTTTGTGTTCTCGATGAGCTCCTTCATGCTTGTATCATCCAACAAAGCTCATGACTGCACCAATGTTTAGGACCTGTTGAGATAGCTTAGAAACAGGCGGTTTAGGTGCACATACAGTATATCGACAATGATAAATGTTAGAGTGAGGCCCAATGCAAATTGCAGGAAAAACACCTCATATTTTGCTTGGAAAGTTTGCAACCCATCAATATGAGTTTTGATTTCTCTAACTTCAAGTAACCTTTGCCTCTCCTCTCTCTCTGTCCCTCCCCCATCCTAGTTCTCCGACCAGTTTCATTGTCCTCCTGATTAAATGTTACTGATAGTATGCCTCGTGGTCACCTTCTCCTCAGGTAACAATGAATTGTTCTACAGTGCATTCAGAAAGTATTCAGACCCCTTCACTTTTTCCACGTTTTGTTACATTACAGCCTTATTTTAAAATGGATTAAATTATTTTGTTTGTCATCAATCTACACACAATACGCCATAATAAAAAAAGCAAAAACAGGTGTTTGGAAATTTTTGCAAAGTAATTAAAAAGAAATAACTGAAATATCACATTTACATAAGTATTCAGACCCTTTAGTCAGTACTTTGTTGAGGCACCTTTGGCAGCGATTACAGCCTCAAGTCTTCTCGGGTATGACGCTACAAGCTTGGCACACCTGTATTTGGGTAATATCTCCCATTTTTCTCTGCAGATCCTCTCAAGCTCTGTCAGGTTGGATGGGGAGCGTCAATGCACAGCTATTTTCTGGTCCCTCCAGAGATGTTCGATCGGGTTCAAGTCCGTGCTCTGGCTGGGCCACTCAAGGACATTCACAGACTTGTCACGAAGCTACTCCTGCGTTGTCTTGGCTGTGTGCATAGGGTCATTGTCCTGTTGGAAGGTGAACTTCCGCCCCAGTCTGAGGTCCAGAACGCTCTGGAGCAGGTTTTCATCAAGGATCTCTCTGTACTTTGCTCCGTTCATCTTTCCCTCAATCCTAACTAGTCACCCAGTTCCTGCCACTGAAAAACATCCCCACAGCACGATGCTGCCACCACCATGCTTCACCGTAGGTATGGTATTGGCCAGGTGATGAGTGGTGCCTGGTTTCCTCCAGACGTGACGCTTAGCATTCAGGTCAAAGAGTTCAATGTTGGTTTTATCAGACCAGAGAATCTTGTTTCTCATGGTCTGAGAGTCCTGTAGGTGCCTTTTGGCAAACTCCAAGCGGGCTGTCATGTGCCTTTTACTGAGGAGTGGCTTCTGTCTGGCCACTCTACCATAAAGGCCTGATTGGTGGAGTGCTGCAGATATAGATGTCCTTCTGGAAGGTTCTCCCATCTTCACAGAGGAACTCTGGATCTCTGTCAGAGTAACCATCGGGTTCTTGGTCACCTCCCTGACCAAGGCCCTTCTCCCCCGATTGCTCAGTTTGGCCGGGCGGCCAGCTCTATGAAGAGTCCTGGTTTTTCCAAAGTTCTTCCATTTAAGAATGATGGAGGCCACTGTGCTCTCCGGGACCTGCAACGCTGCAGAAATTGTTTTATACCCTTCCCCAGATCAGTGTCTCGAGACAATCCTGTCGCGGAGGTCTACGGACAATTCCTTCATCTTTATGGCTGGTTTTTGCTCTGACATGCACTGTCAACTGTGGGACCTTATATAGACATGTGTGTGCCTTTCCAAATAATGTCCAATCAATTTAATTTACCACTGGTGGACTCCAATCAAGTTGCAGAAACACCTCAAGGATAATCAATGGAAACAGGATTAACCTAATCAATTGTGAGTGTCATAGCAAAGGGTCTGAATACTTATGTAAATGTGATATTTCAGATTTCTTTTTAATTACTTTGCAAAAATTTCTAAACACCTGTTTTTTGCTTCTTTATTCTGGGGTATTGTGTGTAGATTGATGATTAAAAAAAAAGAGTTTAATACATTTTAAAATAAGGCTGTAACGTAACAAAATGCGGAAAAAGTGAAGGGGTCTGAATACTTTCTGAATGCACTGTACATTTCCTTGATCATCGTCTGCTTTGATCTGTGTAGGAGATAACTGCAGATGCTGGTTTAAACCGAAGATAGACACAAAAAGCTGGAGTAACTCCACGGGGCAGGCAGCATCTCTGTAGAGAAGGAATGGGTGACGTTTCAGGTCAAGACATGTCAATAAGGGTCTCGACACGAAAGGTCACCCATTCCTTCTCTCCAGAGACGCTGCCTGACCCGCTGTGTTACTCCAGCATTTTGTGTCTATCGTCTGCTTTGATCTGTCATTTTCACACCTTACCCTTCCATACCTTTCGTCTCCCCTCTCCCCTGGCTCTCAGTCGGAAGAAGGTTCTCAACCCGAAATGCCACCCATTCCTCTCTCCAGAGATGCTGCCTGTCCCGTTGAGTTACTCCAGCATTTTGTGTCCATCTTCGGTGTAAACCAGCATCTGCAGTTCCTTCCTACACATGATAAATAAGTGTCGTATTGTGTTATATCAGTTCCCGATGCATAGTTATTGCCATTTCAAGTATATTGCCTAGAAATCTATCCAGCATCGGCAGCACTGTTCACGATAAAGCAATGTATGCCTGTTTTACTCTGTATTTGCATTTTATTTTTATTGGACACATTTGGCGTTGCAGGCCAAGTTGTATTTCCAGGGTCGTACGTTCATCAATCAGCCGGAGTGATGACACAGCAAAAGATTCAGATCATATTGTCAGCCTTAATTAACGTTAGATGTTAGTGGCATCAAGGGAGTGACCGTGAATGAAATGTAGAAAGCTAAAAGAGGCACAGTTGCTTTGTTATTCCAGTCACAGCTAGGTACCTCTTCTCAATGCAACCACTAGGTGTAGACATAGAGCTTCCAGACCCATTGCACTGGTCTGCCATGAAATGAGATACCTTTACAAATCAGAAACACTTTTGGAATCTGAGATTGCAGTTCATATTTTGATTTGTTAATCCAGTTTAGTCTAGTTTAGAGATACAGCGCGGAAACGGTCCGCTCGGCCCGCTGAGTCCGCACTGACCAGTGATCATCCTGTGCACCAACTCTTTCCTACACAGTAGGGACAATTTATAATCTTTACCGAAGCCAATTAACCTACAAACCTGCACAGCTTTGGAGTGCGGGAGGAAACCGGAGCGGCCGAAGAAAACACATACTGTCACGGGGAGAACGTACAAACTCCGTAGTCAGAATCGAACCTAGACTCTGGCGCTGTAAGGCGGCAACTCTACCACTGTGCCACCGTGCCACCTCTAATTAAATCATACTTGGTTTAAATTATTTCGTATCAATGCACAAAGTTTGGAAGTGAAGGATTATTTTGTGCCCCTGCCACATCTGGATTAAGTGGAGGCCAGATGGGTGGGGGCTGGGACGGTGGATAATGGAAGACTGAAAATTTACAAATAAATTGTTCTGGATCTGAGGAACCTAGCCCCCAAAATCAGATTGATTGGATTAGATCCACAGATTACAGTCATTAATTCATTGTATTATTGATTATTATATATTTCCCTGTGTATTTTGGGGTTTATGGGCTTGTTAATTTGCAGTCAGTAAGAAAATCATTGTTCCGTTGCTGGTACATGTGACAAGTAAACACTCTTCACTTTAGACTTTAGCGATACCGCTCAGGTCCTTCAGTCTTTCGGTCCACCGAGTTCGCACCAACCAGTGACCACCCCATACATTAACATTATCCTACACACTGGGGACAATTTGCAATTTTACCAAAGCCAATTAACCTACAAACCTGTATGGCTTTGGAAAGTGGGAGGAAACCAGAGCACCTGGAAGAAACCCACGCGGTCCCAGAGAGAACATACAAACTCCGTACAGGCAGCACCTGTAGTCAGGATCAAACCCAGGTCGCCGGAGCTGTAAGACAATGCCACTGTGCCACCCAAGATTTCACTCTTGACTACTGACTCTCTGCCTGAGCTGAATCCATGATTCCACCCCATAGATCATAAGGAATAGGAATAGAATGAACCCATTCGGCCCATCAAGTCAGTGCCGCCATTCAATCATGGCTGATCTATCTCTCCCTCCTAACCCCATTCTCCTGCCTTCTACACTCGCCCCCCTGCAGGACCTATACATCAGGAGGTGCAGATTGAGAGCAAGCAAGATTTTAGTGCCACGTCGTTGGCCTCTGCAAGACCCTTTACAGTGCGTGTGTCATGCAGCATGTCACAGCTCAGGAGATGTCTCATAGTCTGGAGGCCCCGTCTGCAGTCTGCCGCATCTTCAGTATATCCCCACTTCAGCATGTTCGACTTGCTCCTCCCCACACCTGTCCGCAGTCTGTTGAGAGTGCGCCAGGTTATCCACGGTTGGTCGCAACCTGGTGGGAGTTTCTCAGAGGGATCGATTGCCAAGCAAGTGACAATAAGGTACCACTATCCACAAACGAGATAGAAATCAACGTGGACGTTTCTTGAAGCGATTAATATGAACATTGGTCTTGGCCCTTCAGAGTCTAATTGTCCTTCAACATTCTTGGCCACCTGCAAAATGTACACAAACATGTTCCCAAAAGAAGAAAGAGTCAGGAAGTCAGCTCCTTTTTGGTGGGAAATAAAGTTTCTTAGGACTAAAAGTGACACTGGGACAGATTGCAAGTTGCAATAAGCCCTGTGCGTGAGTTGATGAATAACAGCAGAGATTCCCAATGCATTTGCACTTTTTTATTTAGAATTTTACTTATCACGGGCATTTTGAGACATGTACGAGGTCGGGTCATGACCATGTGAAATCAATCAAACTGGCATCTCGAAAGTGCAGTTGAAAAGGGAATGTCTACAGGGAATGTAGTGCCTGGAAGACCTAAAGAGACAGATGGTAGTTACTGTCTGCAAGAGAAATAAATAAGCCAGATGGATTGTTAGTCACAGAGTTTACTAATGCACAGACCTTTCCTGCTTGTTTTAATTTGAAAAGCATTGCTTAAGCATTGCTGGCATACTAGATGTCACCATGGCCTTTAGAAATATCAGCAGAGATGTCAATTGATAGTGACAGGGATGCCTTTCCCAACCTATTTTAAGAGCAAGGCTGCTCCTAAAATAGGCCGCCAAACAGTGTTTACGAAGAAGTAGAAACAAGGAGCTGCACATAGACACAAAGTGCTGGAGCATCTCAGCGGGTCAGGCAGCGTCTCTGGAGAAAAGCAATAGGTGACTTTGTGGGTCAGAACCCCCTTTCAAACTGACAGTAAAAGTGGTGGGATGGGGGGGCTGGAGAACTGGAGGCAAGAATAGGTTTCAGTCTGAAGAAGGGTTCCGACCCATAACATCACCTATCCCTTCTCTCCAGAGATGCTGCCTGTCCCGCTGAGTTACTCTAGCATTTTGTGTCTATCTTTGGTATAAACCAGCATCTGCAGTTCCTTCCTACACAACAAGGAACTGCAGATGCTGGTTTATAAAACAAAGACACAAAGTACTGGAGCAACTCAGCGGGTCAGGCAGCATCTCTGGAGAACATGGATAGCTGAAGTTTCGGCTCGGGATCCTGAAGAGGGTTAATTCTTCCTACTTATGTTGCTGCCCTTGTTCATTTCTTCATTTCTGACTTTCACCTCACCTTTCTGACTTTCCCCTCACCTCCATATGTCTCTATCATTTCATCTCTGAGCCTCCTTTGCTCCAGGGTAAATAGACCAAGGCTATCCAATGTCCCCTTGCAACACAAGGCCTCCAATACAGGCAACTACTTGATGCTGGTTCAGTTTATAGTTTCAATTCATACTGTTGGGGAGTAGTGATGAAGGCAGATATGAAGGTAATGATGAAGGCAGGGAATGGTGGGATATGGATCATGTGCAGGTAGATAAGGGTTGGTATTGGCATCGTGTTCAGCACAAACATTGTGGGCCGAAGGGCCTGTTCCTCTGCTGTACTGTTCCATGTTCTAATCTTTATATGTGTGTGTACATCCTCGTACATGCGCACATATTGTGTGCACACACATATGTGCATGCTTGTGTACACGTACATGTATAAATGTGAACAGGTGTTTGTGTACATGCATGTTAATGTACATAGCTGTGGAAGAGAGAGAGAGAGAGAGAGAGAGAGAGAGAGAGAGAGAGAGAGATGAGAGAGAGAGAGAGCGAGAGAGAGAGAGAGAGAGAGTTGCTCTCTGCTCCGGTGGCTGAGAGGAGTGAAGCAACCTTTGAAGATTGTGTCGAAGGAAGAAGGACAGAGGCAGTGGGAGTTCAAAGTTTGACTGAACGTTGGACTTGGGAAACTTTCCTTTGTCGAAGGATTTCTCCATTTAGTGAGGAGCTCCAGCGCTTGTCTGCAGTGCTGTGGGAGCGGCAGTGGCTGGCGGATTGCCAATCGTACCTGGAGACTGGGAGTTGGGAAGATGTGGTGTTTGTGTCGATTCTAGCTCCACAATCCAGCTTCCATACCATTGTGCCCAGACTGGGACTTCGGGCTCAACAAAGAGAAGGTACTTTTCAAAATCTGGCAGATTCCGGAGGGGCTCGAAAGGCCTCAGAAAGCTCCAAAAGCTGCACTCGGCAGTGAGGATAAGCGTGGCCGTGTTCCCTTGCTCGACTGGAGAGAACTGCTTCTGCTGCTCTTTAGACTGAGACTGACTCTGAGAGCGTTCTTGAGCGAGGACTGCTGTTGTTTCGGGTGTTGTTCTGTACCCCTGTCAGGATGGCAGCGGCTCGGGCTCGGGCTCGGGGTCGGGGTCGGGGTCGGGGTCGGAGCTACGCAGGTGCAGCTTCGGCTGCGGCTCCGGTGTCACTCGAGGAGGAGCCCTATGTCAACTTGGGGGGGCTCGAGTACGGGATCACGGTCCAAACCGGGGACCGGTGGTCCAAGGAGGAATTAGCGGAGAGTCTGTTTGATCTCTTCAAGAAGGACGAGATTGCCTCTGCTGAGGTTGGATGGGGTAAATGTCAGTTCATCCTAAAGGAAAAGCAGGATGTGGCCACAGCATTGGAGAATGGGCTTACAGTGGGGGGGACCTTTGTACCGGTGGAACCATGGGTGTCCACCGTGCGACCGGTTCTCCTGCGCAACGTTCCCACTTTCATCCGGGATGCGCTCCTTGGCCCACACCTGGCAGAGATTGGGGAGGTGCGGTCCAGGCTGACTAGGCTTAAACAGTCCTGGCGCAGCAGCACTCGTCTCCAAAGGAGCTATACATTTAAGAGGCGGGTGTTCATGGAAGTAGGATTAGGGATGGGCGCGGAGGGAAGTTTTGTCGTCAAGAATGTGGGGCTCCAATACCGCGTGTATTGGAGTTGGGGGGAAGCACGGTGTCATGCGTGTAAAGAGTTCGGGCACTTCCACAGGGATTGTCCCAATGGCTGGGGTGCTGCGAGAAATCCCAACGCTGCAGCCCAGGAAAACACTGCTGGCCCACCCGGGGCTGCCGGTTCCACCTCGGTGACCCGGGGAGACACTGCTGGCCCACCCGGGGCTGCTGGTTCCACCTTGGTGGCCCAGGGCAGCACTGCCCCTCGACCCCCATGTCCTGCACCTGCGGCGGAGCTTGGCGGAGAGGTGCAGGGGGAGGGCGAGGAGGAGGGGGGGGGGAATGGCAGGTGCAGAGGGGGAAGAAGTCCACAAGGAAAATGAACAATCTTAAAGCGAGACAATCGCAAACGGATGGGCCCACGCCCACACCTGAGCCCACCCAAAGGGTGCCTGTTAGGCCCGGAGAGGTCCAGGGGGCACCTGGCGGGGCCCAGCAAGGAGCTGAGGAGGTACGGGAGGGGGCGGGGGAGTTCCTGTTGGGATCTGCGGTGGCTGATCAAAGGGATGAAAGGGAGGAAGCTGGCGGTGTGGAGGTGGAGGACTCCTCCTTTATGGAGGTCACCGTACCACCGCACAACGTGGGGGTAAAGAGGAGTCATACGTCTGGTGAGGAAGAGGATGGCCCTGGGCATAAGGCCAGGGGGCTGCCTGCCTCGAGACCCTCCACTCCGTTCGAGGATGGTGATCCACGACTAGTGTCCTCTGGGCCGGAGGTTGCCCTTTCGTCCCAGGGGCCTTCTGAGGGTGATATCTCACAAGATGTTGGGGTTGGCTGCCCTGGGAATGTGTCCCCTGGGAGGGAGGACGAGCAGGGACAACCCGAAGGGGGGGTCTCGGCTGTAGGGGTGGTTTCCCAGCCTGTGCTCCTCATTAGAGCTACGAGAGTGACTACGGAAGTAGGGGAGAGTCCAGGAACACTGGCTCCTTCAGTGGGCCCCAGCGAGGGTACTCCCCTGGTGGTGGAGGATGGAGACTCTCTGGGTGATGCTGGGGGAGTGGGTTCCCTGGATGCGGAGGGGGACGGGGCTGTTGCGGGTCGTGTCTCTCAGTCGGATTCCGGGGGTGAAGGTGGACCGCGGGCCCTGGGGGCGCCCTGTTTTTGTTCTTCCCCAGGCCCAGTTGTAGAGGGCGGGGAGAGTGTGCAGGAGCCTGGCCATTCACTGGCCGGCTCACCGCTGTTGGAGGCGTCAGGACTCTCCCTCGACATTGATCCCGGGGGTGGGATCATGCCGGAGGGGGGGGAGGGTGTTGGAGCCAGCTTACACAGTGAAGAGAGCGAGCTGGCAGCCAGCGGCAGTCTGCCAAATCTTGGCCATGACCTTGAGTGCAGGGAGGGGGAAGATGTTGCTTCAGGTGTCAGTGGGTTGGCAGAATGCCAGGACTCCAGTGCTGTGGCTCGAGCGGCCGGCATCTTTGAGATTCGAGAGTTTTTGAATGAACATCATCGCAGTAGGAGCAGAGTCCGGCTAGCCACCGAATGGTGGCCAGACCTGGGGGGAACTATCCGGACACTTAGTGCTATCCTTAACAGTAAGGATAATGCTCTAGGTGCTTGTGATAAGCGCCAATTCGGGGAGTTTTTGAAGCTCCTGAAAGAGAGGGGCTTCACTCCCACAAGGAGTGGGAGGAATAAGCCTAGTGTGCCTTCAAGTTCACAGTAGCTAGCCTAAATATAAACGGTGGAAGGGGGGACCTTCGTAGATTTCACCATCTATCGGTCCTCAGAGAGGGGAAGTATGTGGTGAGCTTTCTACAAGAGACGCACACTGTTGTTAGTGATGAGCCCACCTGGGTCCTGGAGTGGGAGGGAGGGGTCTACATGAGCCACCTCAGTACAAAGTCAAGTGGGGTGGCTTTCCTGTTGGCCCCGACTTTCCAGCCAGAGATTGTGAAGGTGCAGGAAGTTGTGCCAGGCCGTTTGCTCTATCTGGCCGTGATCCTGGATGGCGTGCCGTTACATTTCATTAACGTGTACGCCCCCAGCACCGGCACGATGCAGGCGCGTTTACTTCAGGAGGTGACTGCTCTGATGAGCACAATTGATTGCGGAGAGTGTGTCTTCCTTGGGGGGGATTTCAATTGTACCCTTGAGACGCGAGATCGCTCTGGTATTCAGTGTGCCCCTGCAGTGGCGAAGAAGTTGAGAGGTGTGATTGAATCTTTCGAGCTGGTTGATGCGTGGCGGAATCTCCACCCTGATTCCAACGCGTTTTCGCGGAGGTCTGAGGGGGGTGGTTCCCGTATCGACCGTGTGTACATCTCCAGAGCGTATGTCTCCCGGGTCTCGGCGGCCTCTATGCGGACGGTGCCATGTTCGGACCACTGCCTGGTGCGAGTGGATTTTATTCCAGCGCGCACACGGGCTGGGTCCGCGTACTGGCACTTTAATAACCAGCTGTTGGAGGATCGCCGATTCCGGGAGTCTTTCAGGCGGTTCTGGGTGAAGTGGAGAGAGAGGCAGAGGGGCTTCCCTTCCCTTAAGCAGTGGTGGGATGTGGGGAAAGCTTACATCCGTCTTTTCTGTCAGGACTACACGGGAGGGTCGACCAGAAGGCGGGACGCGGCAGTCGAGCGACTCGAGAAGGAGTTACTCGACGCAGAGTCTCGCTTGGGCCGGGTCGGTGAGGACTCCTGTGAGTGGGGAGAGTTTCAGGAGAGGAAGGAAGCGCTGAGGGACCTGCAGCTTGAGCGGTCCCGAGGTGCTTACGTGAGGTCGCGAGTCCAGATGCTGCACGATCTGGACCGGGATCACCATTCTTTCTCTCTCTGGAGAAAGGGCGAGGAGCCCGCAAACAGCTCGTCGAGCTGCTCGCGGACGATGGCTCCTCGGTCACAGACCCAGAGGGGATTAGTGCGTTAGTTCGGTCCTTTTATGGAACGCTGTTCTCTGTGGATGGTGTCAGCGGAGAGGCTCAGCGGGTTCTGTGGGAGAGGCTACCGACTATAGATAGAGGGGTGGTTGAACAGCTTGATGACCCCTTATCATTGGAGGAGGTGACTGGTGCCCTGCACCAGCTCAGAAGGGGTAAGTCCCCTGGGCTGAATGGGCTGACGGTTGAGTTTGTTAGAGCCTTCTGGGATGTCCTGGGGGGTGACTACATGAAGGTTCTGGGGGAGAGCCTGGCGACCGGGGAGATGCCCCTCTCGTGGCGCAGGGCAGTCGTTGTCCTGCTACCCAAGAAGGGCGAACTCCGCCTGTTGAAGAACTGGCGCCCGGTCTCTCTCCTCTGTACAGAGTATAAAGTTTTTGCACGGGCGATGGCAAATCGCCTGGGCTCCGTACTATCCCAAATGATCCACCCTGACCAGTCCTATACAGTCCCTGGTCGGTCCATCCAAGATAACATCCATTTGGTTAGGGACCTGATCCATCTGGCCCAGGGCACTGGTCAGTCAGCTGCCTTTCTATCCCTGGATCAGGAGAAGGCTTTTGACAGGGTGGAACATGATTACCTCTTCGGGACACTGCAAGCGTTCGGTTTTGGACCGCATTTTGTGGCCCGGGTCCGGCTTTTGTACACCGCAGCAGAGTGTCTCGTGAAGATTAACGGTGCATTGTTGGCCCCCTTTCGCTTTGGGAGGCGGGTACGCCAGGGGTGCCCCATGTCTGGGCAGTTGTACTCGGTATGTGTGGAGCCATTCCTGTGTCTTCTTAGGAGGCGGTTGGCAGGCCTGGTTCTACCAGGACCGGGGGTGGAGGTGGTTCTCTTGGCCTATGCCGATGACATTCTCCTCACGTTCACTGATCCTGTTGACCTGCGGAGGATGCACGAATGCCAGCAGGTGTTCTCAGCTGCTTCGTCCGCTAGGATCAACTGGAGTAAGTGCTCCGGACTTCTAGTGGGCCAGTGGCAGGTGGACTCCCTGCCGGAAGAGATGAAGGATTATGCGTGGAGTACCACGCACCTCCTCTACCTGGGGATCTACCTGAGTCCCACTGAGGATGCTTGGCCGGCGAACTGGCAGGAGCTAGAGACGAAAGTCGTCGCCCGGCTGGGACGCTGGTCAGGCTTGCTTAGGGTTATTTCTTTCCAGGGTAGGGTGCTGGTCATAAACCAGCTGGTGGCCTCAATGTTATGGTACCGGCTGGCCACTCTTGTCCCGCCCTCTACCTTTGTAAATGCTGTACAGAAGAGGTTAGTGGATTTCTTTTGGGGAGGGAGGAAACACTGGGTCTCAGCCGCAGTCCTGAGTCTCCCGCTAGAGGAGGGTGGCCAGTCCTTGGTATGCGTGCGTACCCAGGTGGCGGCTCTCCGTCTCAGGACTCTGCGGAGGTACGTGTACGCGGAGCACCCTCCCAGGTGGCACGCTCTGGCCACGTATTTTTTCCGCCAGGGCCAGTGCCTAAGGGGGGTTTGGCGGCTCCCGGTGGCGGGCATCAGCCGACCCGCCACACGGGACATGCCAAGCTTTTACCGCGATGTGTTGAGAGTGAGGAATTTGGTCATCTTCAGTCAGCGCGTTGCTCCTCAGGGGGAGGGGGGTGTTGTGGCTGTGGTGGGGGCCGGTCCTCACGCTGTCGCGGTGGGTGTTGGGGAGCGGCGTGAGCTTGGAGTGATTCCGGCCGAGCTTACCCCCGCTCCGCCGGAACTGCTCATCGGGCCCAGGCTCCGGAATATTTCCCGGGAGCCGGCCCCACACAACTTGAGCCGCCTCTCCCAGATGCCCAGCGTGCCGTTCCGTGATGCAGGCAGACGTTTACTGTATAGGATGCTCCTGCACACTCTGCACCTCCTCGCCTTCGTCTTCCGTCCAGATACGCCGTGGCGATCCGTGTTACCACCTGATGGCGGGAGTGGTCCCCAGTGGAGGTCTCTCTACAAGGGTGTCCTCCCCCTTTACATCGGGGACCTGGGGTGGAGAGTGTTGCACAGAGCCGTTGTGTGTAACAAATTTTTGAGCCGGTTCACGGACACGCCGGCCGCCTGTATTTTCTGCGGCGAGGAAGAGTCCGTGTTCCACGTGTACATGGAGTGTGTGAGGTTGCTGCCCCTGTATGAGTATCTGAAGGGGTTGCTCCTCAAGTTTTGGCTGCATTTCAGTCCTACGATCCTGGTGTTTGGGCTCGGGGCTGGGAGTGGGGTGGGCCGGTCAGGAGGGTGGGATTTCCCTGTCGGTTTGCTCCTGGGCCTGGCCAAGATGGCCATTCGTGGGTCCAGGCAGCGGGCGGTCGATGGTCTTGCCAGAGTCGGCTGCCTCCCCCTCTTCCGGGCCTACGTCCGTGCGCGCGTGTCCCTAGAGAGGGAACACGCGGTGATCACGGGGGCTATGGAGGCCTTCCGTGAACGCTGGTCACCACGGGGGGTTGAGAGCATTGTAAACAATGAAGGCAATGTTGTATTATAATGATTACCTGATGTTTTGTAACCTCTGATTGTGGTTTTGATGTGATGTATCATGTGATTGTGCTGAATAAAGTCTTTGAAAGAGAAAAAAAAAAAAAGAAAAAAAAAAAAAAAGAGAGAGAGAGAGAGAGAGAGAGAGAGAGAGAGGAGAGAGAGAGAGAGAGAGAGAGAGAGAGAGAGAGAGAGAGAGAGAGAGAGAGAGAGAGAGAGAGAGAGAGAGAGAGAGAGAGAGAGAGAGAGAGAGAGAGAGAGAGAGAGAGACGTGTTGATGGTTCTAATCAGAATTGCTGGTTTTCAGCTCTTTCAGTTTGAGCCTTATTGAAAGAGAGATGGTGTCACTCCTTCCACCCTGCTCCTTATTTAGAGTGCAGCCCGGAAAATCATCACAAGTCCAACAGTAGGTCACATCAGGTCATGAGGCAGCATTAACTTCAAAGCAGATTCTAGGCTTGTAGACAAGGGATGATACTTGCCTCTTCTACCAGCCCATGCAGTGGTTTCCTGGCACTCACCACTCTGTGTACAAAAACTTACCCCGCATATTTTCTTTAAATTTTGTCCCTCTCAATTTAAACCTATGTCCTCTAGTCTTTGTCATTTCTACCTTGGGATAAAGATTCTGACTGCCTATCCTACACGTGCTCATAATCTTATGTACTTCTATCAGGTTTACCTTTGGTCTCCAATGCACCAGAGAAAATCATCTAATTTGTCTAACCTCTCCTTATAAACAACACCCGCTAATCCAGACAGTATTCCGCAAAACCTCTTCCGCACCCACTCCAAAACCTGCCCATTCTTCCTTTAATGGGATAACCAGAACTGTCGTCTAAAGCTGCACCTGTTTGAAGGGACTGCAATGCTGGTTTACACCGAAGATAGACAACAATGGCTGAATGGGAGATACCAGAGGGTAATGGTTGACAATTGTATGTCAGGTTGGAGGCCAGTGTCTAGTGGAGTGCCCCAGGGATCTGTGTTGGGTCCACTGTTGTTTGTCATTTACATTAATGATCTGGATGATGGTGTGGCAAATTGGATTAGTAAATATGCAGATGATACTAAGATAGGTGGTGTAGTTAGTAATGAAGTAGAGTTTCAAAGTCTACAGAGAGACTTGGGCCTTTTGGAAGGGTGGGCTGAAAGATGGCAGATGGAGTTTAATGCTGATAAGTGTGAGGTGCTGCATTTTGGTAGGACAAATCAAAATAGGACGTACAGGGTAAATGGTAGGAAATTGAGGAATGCAGTGGAACAGAGGGATCTGGGAATAACTGTGCATTGTTCCCTGAAGGTGGAATCTCATGTGGATAGGGTGGTGAAGAAGGCATTTGGTATGCTTGCCTTTATAAATCAGAGCATCGAGTATAGAAGTTGGGATGTAATGTTAAAATTGTACAGGGCATTGGTGAGGCCGAATCTGGAGTATGGTGTGCAGTTCTGGTCGCCAAATTATAGGAAAGATGTCGACAAAATGGAGAGGGTACAGAGGAGATTTACTAGAATGTTGCCTGGGTTTCAGCACTTAAGCTACAGAGAGAGGTTGAACAGGTTGGGTCTTTATTCTTTGGAGCGTAGAAGGTTGAGGGGGGACTTGATAGAGGTTTTTAAAATTTTGAGAGGGACGGACAGAGTTGACGTGAGTAGGCTTTTCCCTTTGAGAGTGGGGAAGATTCCAACAAGGGGACATAGCTTCAGAATTGAGGGACAAAAGTTTAGGGGTAACATGAGGGGTAACTTCTTTACTCAGAGGGTGGTGGCTGTATGGAATGGGCTTCCGGTGGAAGTGGTGGAGGCTGGCTCGATTTTATTATTTAAGAGTAAATTGGATAGGTATATGGATAAGAGGGGATTAGAGGGTTATGGTCTGAGTGCAGGTAGATGAGACTAGGTCAGGGAGAGTGGTCGGCGTGGACTGGAAGGGCCGAACGGGCCTGTTTCCGTGCTGTAGTTGTTATATGGTTATATGGTTATAAAATGTTGGAGTAACTCAGCAGCTTCTCTGGCAGCGTCTCTGGATAGGAACGGGTGATGTTTTGGGTCGAGACCCTCTTTCAGACTAGTGTACAAAGTTGCATCATGGCTTCCTGACACATACTCAATGCACCAACAGATGAAGGCAAACATACCATATGCTTTCTCTACCATTCTATATGCTTGTGTTGCTAGAGACATAGATCCTGAGATCCCTCTGGGATCATAAGATCACAGATGCTGCCTGACCTGTTGAGCTCTTGCACAAGATTCCAGCAATGACAATTTCTTGTGTCTCTATACCTCTGCACCTCCCTTGCAATAAAAATAGACTATGGGAAATTAAGTTGATCAAAATAGATCATTTTAGAAGCAAGTGAATAATTCAATTATCTTCATTCTGATGATTTGTTTGAAGTTCTGCTCAGATTGAATGGAAATATGGAACATCCAGTTCCCTTGGTGTTTCTGCCTTCTTGTTGTGAATCTGCTAATTGGCTAACATCACTTCATTTTGGCATTGTGTTGCTTCGTTACATTTGTTTACTTTCTGATCGGCAACAAAAAATAATTTTCTGACATGAACTAAATCTGTTTCAGAGAGCAGAAATTGAGACCAATTCCTTATTAGGGTGGCACAGCGGTAGAGTTCCTGCCTTACAGTGCTTGCAGCGCCGGAGACCTGGGTTCGATCCCGACTACGGGTGCTGTCTGTACGGAGTTTGTACGTTCTCCCCGTGACCGCATGGGTTTTCTCCGAGATCTTCAGTCTCCTCCCACACTCCAATGACGTACACGTTTGTGGCTTAATTAGCTTGGTGTATGTGCAAGTTGTCCCTAGTGTGTGTAGGATAGCATTATTATGTGGGGATCACTGGTCGGCGCGGACTCGGTGGGCCAAAGGGCCTGTTTCCTCGCTGTATCTCTAAACTAAACTAAACTAAACTAAACTAAAAATAAAGCTCGGGTATTATTTTGTTACGATGCATATGTTTTTTGCTTTTCACAAATTGATGCTACATTCTGCTTGCAAAAACCTCTTGCAAACAGATTGATCAGATTTGGCTGCTTAATATCAAGTGTACGCCAAGTAAGCCTTGAGTCATAAAACTGCATGAGTCTGCAAAGGAAATGATGATCTGAGATTTGCATTTTAACTGGACTTCATCAAGCCCTGATTATCAAATACATTGCTCGGCTCTTTGATATTTCCCGATCTCAAGTGTGAAAAAGAGTATTTGCTTAAAGTCCTTTTATTTTGGCATAATTTGGTTACTCGCGGCAGTAGGATGTTGAATGGATACAAATTATGAAAATAAAATGGGCTTATTACATTTATGCAACATTGGCTCGAAAGAAAGCTACATTTTGAAGTAAATGGAATAGAATGGTTGTCTAATCCAGGAGATGGTTGTGCCACTGAGCTGTGCCCCGGTTTGTGTGTGCTGAACTGATATACTGTAACTGTCAGTATATTGTGCTCCAGAGAACAGATGTCTTTGCTTCAGTCACACAAAACGTTACTCAGCCACTGTAGTTTGACATGTGTTGTTATCCAACTTGATGGCAATGAACCAGATTACAAGCTTGTTCTAGTCATTTCTTCTTTTAACAAAACACACAGTGCTGGAGGAACTCAGCGGGCCATGCAGCATCTGTGGAGAGAATTGACAGGCAATGTTTCGAGCCGGGACCCTTTTCCAAGTCCGAAGAAGAGTCCTGACCTGAAAAGTCATCTGTCCAGTTCCCTCTCCACTTGCTGCCTGATCCGCTGAATTGTGCGATCCAGCGCTTTGCGTTTAGCTCAGGATTTCAGCATCTGCCCGTTTCTTGCATCTCCATTTCTTCTGCTAAGGCTGGCCACACTCACTCAGGGAAGTCCCCTCTTAACTTTGAAGCAGTTATTGGGTTGAGGTGCATTTTGTTGGCATCAGAAACAGGCAACTTCCTTTGATGTATTTGGCAACCTCATAACTTATTCTCACCGCATTTTAAAAGCGTTTTAACTCCTTTATCAAAAATGTTTGCCTGTGTTAGTGGGGTGGAGGTAGTGGGGGGAGGGGGCGGGAGAGGGGGTGCATTCATTAGTGGGATTCAGAGAGCCTGTGAAGCTAAAGGGAAGGGGAGTGGTGATTCGGCGATATTGGGGGAATGCTATAGATTTTACAACACGATGGCTGGATTACCTTTTTTTTTTGTTTCCTGGGTAAGTCAGTTTGTTTGCGAATCATCTGTGGTTTCTCACACATCACCTATTTTGCCCCAGATGATGGCTTTTTGTGGTTACATCCGATACTCATGAGCAGAGTGACTGCTGTTGAAATGACGCAGCCTGTGATCTGAATAAGTGATATGTAGAGCAATGTGTTGCCATTGAATTGGAGTATAACTGTGAGCATTTCACTTGTCACTGATCCATTCAGCCTTGCTTCTGAAAACAGAGAGGATGAGACGGAGTTTCTTCCCACAGGCCATCAGGACTGTCAACTTTTATAACTCCAGAGACTAAATTTTTGTCTACACTATAGTAACTTATTAACTTTATTTATATGCTGTAACTGTAATTCTTTTTTGTGCACAATCCGCAGGCATTGCCACTTTCATTTCACTGCACATCGTGTATGTGTATGTGACAAATAAATTTGACTTGACTTGACTTGACTTGTTGTATGTTTGTCCCCCCCTTCTAAATAAAAGGATCCCTGCTTCTTAACATTATCCAACAACATGGCCCGTGCTAACATTGGATGAGGTGGGGTTAATTTAGCTTCAATGGCCTCTGTATTTTTATGTATGCGTATGTATACACACACATGTGTGTATCTGTGTATATATATATATATATATATATATATATATATATATATATATATATATATATATATATATATATATATATACACATATATTTCTATGCATATGTAAATGTGTGTGTGTATATATATGTGTGTGTGTGTGTGTATGCGTGTTAAAATGCTTATATGGTGTAACAATATAGAAAAACAGAAAAATAGGTGCAGGAGTAGGCCATTCGGCCCTTAAAGCCAGCACCACCATTCAATTTGATCATGGATGATTATCTAAAATCAGTAACCCGTTCCTGCTTTTTCCCCATATCCCTTGATTCCTTTAGCCCTAAGAACTAAATCTAACTCTCTCTTGAAAACATCCAGCAAATCGGCTTCCACTGCCTTCTGTGGCAGAGATTTCCACAAATTCACAACTATCTGGGTGAAGAAGTTTTTCTTCATCTCAGTACTAAATGGCCTACGCCTTCGAGCCAGCTTACACTGTGACTCCTGGTTCTGGACTCCTCCAACATCGGGAACATTTTTCCTGCATCTAGCCTGTACAATCCTTTAAAAAAATTATATGTTTCTATAAGATCCCCTTTTATCCTTCCAGTGAATTCCAGTGAATATATATATATATCTCAAGGTATGTCCACTTTGAAGAAGTTCTCCTCCTCTCTTCGACGAGAGTTTAGCAACATGCTCTCACGCTGCTCCCCCTCTGTGCTTCTTGTCTCCATCTGTATCCTTTCTTTGTCCCGCCCCCCCCCCCCCCCCCCCCTGACATCAGTCTGAAGAAGGGTCTCGACCGGAAACGTCATATATACTCACACAATGCTGGAGTAACTCAGCAGGTCAGGCAGCATCCCAGGAGAGAAGGAATGGGTGACGTTTCGGGTCGAGACCCTTCTTCAGTCTGAAGAAGGGTCTCGACCCGAAACGTCACCCATTCCTTCTCTCCTGGGATGCTGCCTGACCTGCTGAGTTACTCCAGCATTGTGTGAATAAATACCTTCCATTTGTACCAGCATCTGCAGTTATTTTCTTACACTATATATATATACACACACACACACACACACACACACACACACACACACACACACACACACACACACACACACACACACACACACACACACACACACACACACACACACACACACACACACACACACACACATATATATATATATATATATATATACATACACACGTACGTAAATATATACACACTCACACACACACGGGTATAATATCCTCGCTACACCATATGCCACTTTTAACAACTCAGCTGACTATCGACCCGTGGTCAGTATAACGGCAGCTGCATGCTGCACAGTGCTTCAACCACTCAGACAGACCATTAATTCTGCACAGCCATAGATTTCAAGCTAGGATCACCCTAATTTGTGCCGCTCAATATCCCGTCACAGCTTGGTATTTATGGGGCCTCCTCTGAGAGACGGAAGAGTTAGATCGATGTTAAGGTTTAAGGCAAAAATCCCAGAGTTAATTCCAAGGCAGATGGAATTATTGTCCCCAATGGTGGAATTAAACGTGAGGCTGCTTGAGATGCCAGCAATGAAGAACTGGAACAACGGCAAGGCTGCAGAATGCTGGAGAGACTGGAAGGGTGATGTTCTTCCGGGGAATCGTAAAGATGCATGAGTATTTTAAGATGAAACATGGGGACATTCATTGGTTTGTAGAATTCTGAGAACCAATAGACGTTCCTCCTGAGAAGACAAGATAACTGCAGACTCTGACTGGTGACAGACCCAAGAATCGTTCATCATGAAACTGCTATAGTTTGCCTTGTAACTTAACTTTGTTGAGTCCCAACTTGACTGAGACTGTTGTTGGAGGTGTGGTCTGATATTGTTCAGAACAACCACTTAAAAATATCAAATTGTGCTTAATTTCAGATTTCATAAAGGGCCATAAAAGGCCCAAGAAACGGAGAGAAAAGGAATAGGTGATGTTTCAGGTCGAGACCCTCCTTCTGAAGAGATGCTGCCTGATCCGCTGAGTTACTTCACCATTTTGTGTCTATCTTCAGTGTAAACCAGCATCTGTAGTTCCTTTCTACACCAAGAAACAGAGCCAAATAACAAATAGGAAAAAGCAAAGGTCTGCCACAACTTGGGAGCTGGCAGATATTATATTTCTTGTCGTTATCAGAGTGTCGTTGAGTTTTGTGCATTTCCACTGCCTGTGGCAACAAAACCTATTGCAGAATTGTTTTGTGCCCTGAAGCAATTAGCAAAGCTTTGCAGTGTTTCTGCCTGCCCATGATGTCTACCAGTGACATTTGGAGACATTTGTGCAAAATGTCCACTTTATTCTTGTTGACTGGCTATTGTGAATCTACATTGGACAATGATCAAGAATCTACTCTGACCAATAACTTGAGATGTGGGTGCAGGAGGGCACTAGCCTGATTAGTACAGGCCAAAGCTGGGCGACTCTGTGTGTTCTGGTCCCAGAAGTGGATCTGCTATCATGGAGTAAGGATGGCACCCGGGTCTCTGGCGCAGTAAGGCAGCATCTCTACCACTGCACCCTTCTCCAGAGATGCTGCCTGACCCGTTGAGTTACTCCATCAAATTGTGTGTTTTTTTTTTTAAATGGCTCAATCATGGCCATTTTCAGGACATGAAGTCTAATTTTGTTCACAACTCTCGGAAAGGAAGAAGGACCTCGACCCGAAACGTCACCGAAACGTCAGCATTTCTCCCGAGATGCTGTCTGCAGGGCGGCACGGTGGCGCAGCGGTAGAGTTGCTGCCTTACAGTGAATGCAGCCCGGAGACTCAGGTTCGATCCTGACTACGGGTGCTGTACTGTACGGAGTTTGTACGTTCTCCCCGTGACCTGCGTGGGTTTTCTCCGAGATCTTCGGTTTCCTCCCACACTCCAAAGACGTTCAGGTTTGTAGGTTAATTGACTGGGCAAATGTAAAAATTGTCCCTAGTGGGTGTAGGATAGTGTTAATGTGCGGGGATCGCGGGGCAGTGCGGACTCGGTGGGCCGAAGGGCCTGTTTCTGCGCTGTATCTCTAAATCTAAAATCTGACCCACTGAGTTACTCCTTTAGCTTTTTGTGTCAATACTCGGAAAGGAATGTTGCACAAGGTGAAATGTGACTGATGTGCAACAAGATGGAAGGTTTCAGGGCTGATTCATAGCAAGGAATTGCCTAGTTTAACACTGGGAGAGAGGTGGTGAGGTCCAGAACTGGTCGCATTCCATTTCAATCCAACAAAGGTTAATTCTCAATTACATAAAACTGGAGAAGAGGATCATGTGGTTGAATTTCTGTGCAAGCTGATAATAATCCACTCTTGAAGCTCTTGAAATAGCATTGACATTCATGAAGGTTTTTGCCCTGGTGCCTTAAGAAGCCTTCGGAGTTAAGAAAGATGTTGCAATTGTACAGTGCCTAACGGCTGCGGCTCTCTGGCAGTCTGTTGTCTTTTTTTCTTTTTTTTTGTTTGTGTCGGTGTTGGGATGGTTTTTGTTTCTGTTTTTGGCTGTGTATGTGTGGTGGGGGTGTGTGGTGGGGGTGTGTGGTGGGGGTGTGGGGCGGGGGGAAACCTTTATTTTATTAGGTCTCTTCCCCGGGGCGCGGCTCGGCTGCGGGCCTTAACATTGCCGGCGCAGCTCGGCTGCGGGACGTTTCAGTGCCCGGTGCGGCTCGGCTGCGGGCCTTAACATTGCCGGCGCAGCTCGGCTGCGGGACGTTTCAGTGCCCGGTGCGGCTCGGCTGCGGGCCTTAACATTGCCGGCGCAGCTCGGCCGCGGGACGTTTCAGTGCCCGGTGCGGCTCGGCCGCTGGACTTAACATCGCCCGGTGCGGCCGCGGGACGTTTCAGTGCCCGGTGCGGCTCGGCCGCGGGACGTTTCAGTGCCCGGTGCGGCTCGGCCGCGGGACGTTTCAGTGCCCGGTGCGGCTCGGCCGCTGGACTTAACATCGCCCGGTGTGGCCGCGGGACGTTTCAGTGCCCGGTGCGGCTTGGCCGCTGGACTTAACATCGTCAGCGCTGTTCGGCCGCGGGACGTTTCAGTGCCCGGTGCGGCTCGGCCGTTGGACTTAACATCGCCCGGTGTGGCCGCGGGACGTTTCGGTGCCCGGGGCGGCTCGGCCGGGGGGCCTTCCATCCCCTTGCGGGGGCTGTGCGTGTCGTTTGCCTCGGTAGGGGTCGAGCTGCCTGTCCGTGGGTGCGGGGGGAAGAGAGGGGAAGTTTTGTTGCCTCCATCACAGTGAGGGGGTGTTTGGAGTCACTGTGATGGATGTTTGTGTTGGGGTCGGGTGTCCTGTGTTCTTTTCTTTTTGCTGTATTTTGTGTGACTGCTGAAATTTCGCTCGGTGTTGTGCCGAGTGACAATAAAGTGTTGTTATGTTATGTTATGTTATGTTATGTTATAGCATCAGGGCGCCCTGCAGTGCATTAAAGCTGATTAAGTGTTATTTTGAAGTTTAGTGGATGTTGTAACTAAGGAAATGTAGCAGCTTACACATGCATAGCAGGTTTCCACAAAGAGCAATGTGAAAAGGAGCAGATAAAATGTTTAAATGTTGTTCTTGAAGCATAAATATTGAGCAGATTCCATGCCTTAATCGGATGTGGGAAGGTCTTGGGTTTAATGTCTTGCTCCGATATTGGAACACTTTGAATGTCGAGCATGGATTTGGTTGGTGCCCTGATGAGTCAGAGGCAATGACTCTGCTGCTCACCAAAGCTGAACATGGGTGCAGTGCAGTGGAGCAGCCGTAGAGCTGCTGCCTCAGTACGCCAGAGACGCGGGTTTGATCCTTACAATGGGTACTGCTGTATGGAGTGTGTGCGTTCTCCCTGTGACCCATTGGATTTTCTCCGGGTGCTCAGGGGCTTCCTCTCACACTCCAAAGACGTACAGGATTGTAAGTTAATTGGCTTCTGTAAATTGTAAATTTGTCCTAAGTGTGCAGGATAGTGCTCGTGTATGTGGTGAACGTTGGTCAGCACGGACTCGGTGGGCCGAAGGGCCTGTATGTCTAAAGTCTAAAACCTGAGCACATTGTGAAACCTGATTCTGCTATTGCTATTGCAACGCAATTGCAAACCTTGGCATCTCCTTGGTCCCACAAATGGAGGAAGTCAGGACAATATAATTTTAAAGAAAACGGGAAACATTTTTTTTTTTACGTTGTAAATATAATTGGGACTTGCGGTGTGTTCAGGGAGTTGAACGGGATTTAAAAGCTCCAAGTTTTTCCTGCAATTTAAGTTCTGTTTCCTATGACATTGTTCAGAAACTAGCTTCAGATGTTATCAAAATCTGATTATATCCTTCACTCCTCCCGATCAACATTCCGATTTTAAATAGAATTGCTATTGTTATTTCTTTAAACTTTTTTCCATTAAAGTTTAACTCACTGAATTGTGAATAACGTGAGCCAGCGAAGCATACATCTTCCACAAATTATGGGAATGAGACTCGTCCATTAAAAAAAAAGGTCAATTTTGTAACATTAAACATAAATATAATATCTCTGGAAAAATCCATTGGAGAATGGACTACCAGGGAAAAGGGTTGTGCTGGAGGCTGGTAAAAAGGATTGGGATTATTTTGACATTGAAGTGCATTTGATCACTAATTAAGGTGGAGATGTTATTCTGTAAAGTGTACTGTTTGGTCAATGCCCAGAGATTTTGCAGTGAAAACGTGGGAGGTACTTGCCTAAAGAAACAACACATATGTTTGCTAATTGGCTCACACTTTGATCATTTCAAACAGATAACTTGCATTATTTGCAACATCGGATGTAATTTTGTCCAAACCTTCGGAAATAGTTAACCAAAATTGTAACAACTGAACAAAACAAAACATATCAACACTGATAACATCGTTTGCAGACTTAGTTGAGTTCAGTTTGGAGATACAGTACGGAAACAATCCCATCGCCCACCGAGTCCGAGCCAACCAGCGATCACCCCGTACACTAACACTATCCTGCACACACCAGGGCCAATTTACAATTTTATCGAAGCCAATTAACCTGCAAACCTGGACGTCTTTGAAGTGTGGGAAGAAGTGTTTAAATGTTGTTCTTGAAGCATAAATATTGAGCAGATTCCATGCCTTAATCGGATTCTCTGGGAAGAGGAGTTCCCAGAGAAAATCCATGCAGGTCTCGGGGAGAACGGACATACTCCGTACAGACAGCACATAGAGTCAGGAACGAACACGGGTCTCTGGTGCTGTAAGGCAGCAACTCTACCACTGCACCACCGGATAAATTGTTATCTAAAATTGTAATAACTGAACAAAACATCACATCTCAGCACATTGCATCGGTTGCAGTCTTATTTTTAAACGTTTTGTATATAAAGCAGATGAACAAATTGCACCGAGGGCACAGATGGTGTTAGTGTGGCGGAGAAAGTGGAATAGTTGGGAAATACAATGAAGTTAGACTTTATCCATTCCATTCCAGTCAAATCTGGCCTAGGATATACAGGCCTGTATAACATTTTGCATCATGACCAAAATAAACTCTAACCTTTCCAAAAACATCTTCAACCTGTGCATCACTAAATACATAATCTAAAAGATATATTTGACCCCACAGCTTTCAGATGAATGCTGAGTAACTTCATTTGGAATTTTTAATGAATATTAACCATCATAGAACAATACAAACATAGAAACATAGAAAATAGGTGCAGGAGTAGGCCATTCGGCCTTTCGAGCCAGCACCGTCATTCAATATGATCATGGCAGATCATCCAAAATCAATATCCCGTTCCTGCTTTTTCCCCATATCCCTCGATTCCCTTAGCCCTAAGAGCTATATCTAACTCTCTCTTAAACACATCCAGTAAATTGGCCTCCACTGCCTTCTGTGGCAGAGAATTCCAGATTCACAACTCTCTGGGTAAAAATGTTTTCCGCATCTCAGTCCTAAATGGCCTACCCCTTATTCCTAAATTGTGACCCCTGGTTCTGGACACCCACAACATCGGGAATATTTTTCCTGCATCTAGCCTGTTCAATCGCTTAAGAATTTTATATGTTTCTATAAGATCCCCTCTCATCCTAAATTCCAGTGAATATAAGCCCAGTCGTTCCATTCTTTCATCATATGTCAGTCCCGCCATCCCTGGAATTAACCTGGTGAACCTATGCTGCACTCCCTCAATAGCAAGAATGTCCTTCCTCAAATTAGGAGACCAAAGCTGCACACAATACTCCAGGTGTGGTCTCATCAGGGCCCTATACAAACGCAGTAGGACCTCAATGCTCCTATACTCAAATCCTCTCGCAATGAAGACCAACATGCCATGAGCTTTTGTCGTTGTCTGCTGTACCTGCACGCTTACTTTCAGTGGCACCCAAGTCTCGTTGCACCTCCCCTTTTCTTAATCTGGCACCATTCAGATAATAATCTGCCTTCTCTAAAACTAAAACTAAAACTAGATTTTTAAACAATTCTCGTGGATGTTCGGTGATGTGCTGAGAACCATCTTGGCAGAGGTTGATGTAGGATGACAGTTGGTTTTAGTTTTTGGATTCATTTCTGATGTAATTTGAGCAATGCTTTGGAATGTGATCACATAACACTGATGGACCACGCATTCAGATGCACTTAAGCCAAATGGTCTGTCTAACAACGTGTAAAGATGGAGAGCTGAACCACATAGAAACATAGAAACATAGAAAATAGGTGCAGGAGTAGGCCATTCGGCCCTTCGAGCCTGCACCGCCTTTCAATATGATCATGGCTGATCATCCAACTCAGTATCCCGTACCTGCCTTCTCTCGATACCCCCTGATCCCTTTAGCCACAAGGGCCACATCTAACTCCCTCTTAAATATAGCCAATGAACTGTCCTCAACTACCTTCTGTGGCAGAGAATTCCACAGATTCACCACTTTCTGTGTGAAAAAAAACGTTCTCATCTCAGTCCTAAAAGACATCCCCCTTATCCTTAAACTGTGACCCCTTGTTCTCGACTTCCCCAACATCGGGAACAATCTTCCTGCATCTAGCTTGTCCAAACCCTTAAGAATTTTGTAAGTTTCTATAAGATCCCCCCTCAATCTTCTAAATTCCAGCGAAATTCCACATAAAATCATGCTGTCCCTCTTTCATTAACTTTAACGCGGCTTCAAACGATTGCAACAGCCACAACAAAAGCAAAAAAAACCTATACAAATAACATCGGCCCATGCATAAATACGAGTAAACTAATTGCATGGTATACTCAAACATTTCAAGACATTCAAACTCACATTTTTGCAAGTAATGCTAGAATTATTGGGATCTGGTGACAAACTAACAAAAACTCAATATGCTGCTGTACAGTTCCAAGCAAGCACACATTGGCATTATTTGTGTGCTGTACCAACAGGTTAATTATTAATTACACACGTGGCAATGTATAAGGAATTTATGACACAGCTAACCACAAGGTGTAATTGAATAATTAAGCTGGCAAAACAATGGCGAATATCTGCTGAGTTTTCTTTCAGCAGATCAATGTTATTTATTTATGGGACCTGAAATCATTTGTCACTGAATCCGTTCATCCTTTAAAGTTATTTATGTACTCAGGTCATCGATGCAGCATTGGACTTGTGTTCCTCTCGCAAAATAAAAAGGTTATTTTATGCTTTGAATTAGCAAGGTTATTATTGAAGCTGAGGCCAAACAGAAGTTGCTAAGATTTTCACTCGGTATCCTCCAAATTAGAAATGATAACCATAGTCCAGGATGGACACAAAATGCTGGAGTAACTCAGTGGGACAGGCAGCATCTCTGCAGAGAAGGAATGGGTGATGTTTCGGGTCCAGACCCTTCTTCTGAAGAAGGATCTCGACCCAAAACGTCACCCATTCCTTCTCTCCAGAGATGCTGCCTGTCCCGCTGAGTTACTCCAGCATTTTGTGTCTATCTTCGGTTTAAACCAGCAACTGCATGCAGTTCCTTCCTACACCATAGTTTAGGAGGTCGTTGTGAATGAAAGAGAAGAACGACAATGTCCTCAGGACATCACAATTTTGAAGTGTAGGTAAATGAGAAGCGGACTGCAATCAGGTAAGCGACATTGCAGTGTGGGAAGGAACTGCAGATGTTGATTTACACCGAAGATAGGCACAAAATGCTGGAGTAACTCAGCCGGTCAGGCAGCATCTCTGGAGAAAAGGAATAGGTGACGTTTCGGGCGAGACCCTTCTTCTAACTTGCATAGTAGTAGAAATAACATAGTAGGCCAGATCAGGCTAGAGTGTGCACCTCTCACAGGCTAGACCCACTCTGCTAGGTCGACTTTGTGTCACTCCCAATAATCTTGTGGTCTTACCTGCCATGACTAGTCTGCAAAGCAGAGGGGGCTACAAGGATTAGTTGCCTCTCGGACAGCAAAAACTGGCCTCCAAGATATTTAGAAATAGTTGAAAGATGTTTAAATTATTTCAAAAATTAAGAATTTTAATAATTTGGGAAATAGTGAATTCACCTCACTGATGTGACTTAATTAAAGTAATATTACTTAAAATGCAGTAAATAGTATTAAATAATAAAATATTAATACTAATAAAATAATAATAAAATTAAAAATATAACTTAAAAACAAGTAAAAAACGCATGGTGTAAGCTGGTAGAGACTCAATCTCATAGCACCAGAGACCTGGGTTCGATCTTGACCTTGGTTTCCTACAGGTGTTCAGGTTTCCTCCCACATCCCAAAGATGTGTGGGTTTTGTAGGTTAATTGGCCTCTATAAATTGGCCCTAGTCAATGTGTCTGGGTCTAACCTCGAGCAAATGCTTTACCACCAGGCTGCAATGCAGAGGCAAAGAAGTTTGGAACATACTGACATGTCCAATTCAGCGAGTCGATGATTTTCGACAAACTCATCAGCTTTGAAGGTTGCTTGAGGAGTAGGTATTGGCTTGGTCAATGGGAGAAATCACCTGCTCCCGAGCTAAAATTGCTCTGCAATCTTTGACAGCCAGCTGGTGAAGCAGATGATGGCTAGAGTTAGCATCCCATCATGAATCTGTCACTGCCGATAATGCAGTACTGTACAGAAATACCAGCCTGGACAAAGTCTCTGACTAAGAGTGGTGAGCATCATATGAAAGGTACACAGTGTGAGAATTAGTTTATACATGCTGGTTCAATTATCCAATTTTAAATCTTCTGCGGTAGTCATTTAAAATAAACAATTTAAAATATTTTGCAGCTGTGTTGCCTACATGCTAACATTTACTTATTACTGTCACAACTCCTTGATTCCCAGTCTGGCTTCTAGGCCCCTCCAGTCAAAAAACATCTCAATTCTCAATTTCAATATTTTGGTGGCACGGAGGCGCAGCTGGTCGAGCTACTGCCTCACAGTCTGCAGACTGCGGTCTGAAGAAGTGTCTCAACCTGAAACATCACCTGGCCCTTTTCTCCAGAGATGCTGCCTGACCAGCTGATTTATCCAGCATTCTGTGTATTTATACTGCCTCACAGAGCCAGAGACCCAGGTTGAATCCTGACCTTAGGTGCTGTCTGTGTGGAGTTTGCACCTTCTCCCTGTGACCACGTGGATTTCCTCCGGGTGCTCCGGTTTCCTCCTCCATCCTAAATTTTGTGGGATTGCTGGTTAATAAGTCACTGTAAATTGCCCCCAATGTAATGAGAAAGTGAATAACATAGAACGATGTGATCGATAGTCAGCATGGACTTGGCTGACTGAAGAATCTGTTTCCATGCTGTATCTCTAAACCAGACTAAACTAAATTTCAGTCATGCAATGGAGAAAGAAGACTGGTACTCAAGATGGATTTATTCTCACAGATTTTCTCTTTCATTTACTAATTAAGACGGTAGAGAAAAACCTGAAAGGAGTGAACGTGCTTAGGATAGTTTGATGTGAGCTTGAGGGTGTATAAGTAATTTACATAGAGAAGTACTATCTTTTTGAAGTTATAGTCAGTATTCCAATGTGGGAAACATAGCAGCTCAAAAGCTTGTGTATCCAGCTATGAAATAACTTGTTTGAGGGCCAACTGGGTTCAGAGGCTTTAGAGCTTTGGATAGTAGGCTGTGTCTGAACAGGATCAAGAGGAAAAGAAACTGCAGATGCTGGTTTAAATAGAAGGTAGACACAAAATGCTGGAGTAACTCAGCGGGTCAGGCAGCATCTCGGGAGGGAAGGAATGGGTGACGTTTCGGGTCAAGACCAAGCCCAGGATCAAGTGGATACACATCTGTTGGAGAACTGATTATGAGAGTGCTGGGAGAACATAGAATAGTACAGCAGAGGAACTGGTCCTTCAAGCCACAATGTTTGTGCTGAACATGATACCAAGAGCAACTCTGGTCTGCCTGAACATAATCCATATCCCTCCGTTGACTGCATATCCATGCGCGTTTTCCAAAAGTTTCTTAGATGACACAATCTTATCTGCCACCGCCACCACCCCCAACAGCGCATTCCAGTCATGCACCACCCTCTGTGTATACTAAAAAACCTACCCCACACATTTCCTGTAAATTTTGCCCCTCTCACCTTAAAGCCATGAAAGACAAAAGATGTGAAAATAAATCCATCTTTCGTACCAGTCTTCTTTCTCCATTGCATTACTGACTCTCCCTTGAAAGCATCCAGAGAATTGCCCTCCACTGCCTTCTGAGGCAGAGAATTCCACAGATTCACAACTCTCTGGGTGAAAAAGGTTTTCCTCCATTCTAAATGGCCTACCCCTTATTCTTAAACTATAGCCCCTGGATCCGATGGAAAATTTCTCCTCTAGTAGACATGTCAAGGTATATATTTATAATTCTTTAGTTAGGCACACAAGACAGATTGTCGGCCATGTTGTTGTTAAACAGATCATCATTGGCTTATTGACTACACTTGACTACACTTCTTCCCACCCTGTCTCCTGCAAAAAGTCTATCCCCTACTCCCAATTCCTCCGTCTACGCCGCATCTGCCAGGATGAGGTGTTTCACACTAGGGCATCAGAGATGTCCTCATTTTTTAGGAAACGGGGCTCCCCCTCTTCCATTATAGATGGGGCTCTCACTAGGGCCTCCTCTATATCCCGCAGCTCCGCTCTTGCTCCCCCTTCCCCCATTCGTAACAAGGTCAGAATCCCCCTCGTTCTCACCTTCCACCCCATCAGCCAGTGTATACAACAAATTATCCTCCAACATTTCCGTCACCTCCAACGGGATCCCACTACTGGCCACATCTTCCCATCTTCTCCCCTTTCTGCTTTCCGCAGAGACCGTTCCCTCCGTAAATCCCTGGTCCACTCATACCTTCCCACCCAAACTGCCCCCTCTCCAGGCACTTTCCCCTGCAACCGCAGGAGATGCAACACCTGTCCCTTTACCTTCCCTCTCGACTCCATCCAAGGACCCAAACCGTCTTTCCAGGTGAGGCAGAGGTTCACCTGCACTTCCTCCAACCTCATCTAGTGTATCCGCTGTTCCAGATGTCAACTTCTCTACATCGGCGAGACCAAACGTAGGCTCAGTGATCATTTCGCTCAACACCTTCGCTCAGTCCGCCTTAAGCAACCTGATCTCCCGGTGGCTGAGCATTTCAACTCCCCATCCCCATCCCACTCCCAGTCTGACCTTTCTGTCAGGGGCCTCCTCCAGTGTCATAGTGAGGCCCACTGCAAATTGGAGGAACAGCAGCTCATATTTCGCTTGGGCAGCTTACAGCCCAGCAGTATGAACATTGATTTCTCTACCTTTAGATAGCTCCTCTGTCCCTCTCTTCCCCTCCCCTTCCCAGTTCTCCCACTATCTTCCTGTCTCCACCTATATCCTTTCTTTGTCCCGCCCCTCTGACATCAGTCTGAAGAAGGGTCTCGACCCAAAACGTCACCCATTCCTTTTCTCCAGAGATGCTGCCTGACCCGCTGAGTTACCCCAGCATTTTGTGATACCTTCGATTTGTACCAGCATCTGCAGTTATTTTCCTACACTTCATTGTCTTATTAATATTTAAGAATTGTTCTCAAAATAATAATAATAATAATAATAATAATAATAATAATATTCATTTATTGTCATTGCAACGAGTACAACGAAATAAAAAAATAGCCAATCCTGACGGTGCATAAAAACATATATGCAATAAATGCAAAAACAAATAAATACAATTATATTAAGTACAAAAATTTTAACAGAGTTGCCTAGTGCAGAAAGTTACATTATTTTCATGCCATCATGTTGATTGCCCTCGGGTCCAAAATTACCGAACAAAGTATAAGCATTTATCTTTGTCGTATCCATGGCAGCAAAGGGACTGTAATTTCAAATACAATAATTTGAAATTAATGTTTTTCTTCACTTGGTTTCTGTCCTTGCTTCTATATTTAGGTAACTCTTTAAAATGGTTGATTTTAATTAACAATCCACATCTTAGTGAAATGTATTCATTTAGACTTGTGAACGGTACATTTCAAGTGTCTGTTGTGTGACCATTTCAGAAGCCTGTCTATCTCTTGGAACGCTTTTCATCATTCATATTACTGTTTTGTTTCATTTAGCAGCTTTGAAATTATGCTGTCTAGTTTCATTCCACAAAAATAAACTCCTCCTAATAGTCCTTGCCTTCATCCCTTTACCAATTTGTGTCCAGATTGTTGTTCGGTAATTCCATGAACTTTAATTTTGAATACAACTTTATAATGCAAAACATTTGTCTAATGTGTTGTGAAAGTTCGGAGATGCAGCATCGACTGTCCACTGCCTTCATGAACATCCTGCTGTTACATTGAATTACTCTTGAAATTTAGTTTAATTTAGTTTAATTTAAAGACACACAGCGTGGAACCAGGCCCTTCGGCCTACCAAGTCCACGCCGACCAGTGATCCTCGCACACTAACACTATCCTACACACACTAGGGACAATTTACAATTTTATCACAACCAATTAACCAAACCTGTAGGTCTTTGGAGTGTGGGAGGAAACCGGAGCACCCGGAGAAAACCCACGCAGGTCACGGTTAGAACGTACGAACTCCGCACAGACAAGCACCCATAGTCAGGATCGAACCCGGGCCTCTGGTGCTGCAAGGCAGCAACTCTACCGCTGCACTACCGTGCCATCCATGATTTGCACGTGTTAAATTTCAAGTGCCTGTTGTGTAACCATTTTTGAGAAGCCTGTCTACCTCCTGGAACGCTTTTCATCATTCATATTACTGTCTTGTTTTATTTATCAGCTTTGAAATTATGCCATCTAGTTTCATTCCAAAAAATAAATTCTTCCTAATAATCCATGCCTTCATCCCTTGGCCAATTTGTCTCCAGATCGTTGTCAGTAATTCCATGCACTTTAATTTCAAATACATTATAATGTAAAATCTTTGTCTAATGTGTTGTGAAAGTTCGGAGATGCAGCATCAACTGTATTCTGACTTCATGAACACTCTGTGCAGTTACATCGACTGACTTGAAATATTGAGGTAAGATTTAAAAGTACCACAACCTCGTAAGACTGTTGGCATTGTTAGCGTTGCTACAGATAAATCAAAAGGGGAGTTGCAGTGTATGTGTGCGAGAGAGGAGAGGTTGCAGGGAACGGAGTTATGAGGGGGCAACTGGGGCTGATGTGATCGTTAAGCTGGAGGCAGGCATGGTCTGTGTCATAACAAGTAAGTGAGTTCAATCATAAGATGAATTGCTGCAATATTATAATGCTTAAGTGTAATGTATAGTGTGATTATATTATGAGGAAAGTTACGTTTAGCTTCGTTTGGAGACAGAACATGGAGACAAGCCCTTCAGCCCACAGAGACTACACAGACCATTGATCACACTAGATCTATGTATCTCACTTTCACATCCAAGGTATTTATTCATAAAATGCTGGAGTAACTCAGCAGGCCAGGCAGCATCTCAGGAGAGAAGGAATGGGCGACGTTTCAGGTCGAGACCCTTCTTCGGTCTGAAGAAGGGTCTCGACCCGAAACGTCGCCCATTCCTTCTCTCCTGAGATGCTGCCTGACCTGCTGAGTTACTCCAGCATTTTGTGAATAAATACCTTCGATTTGTACCAGCATCTGCAGTTATTTTCTTTCACTTTCACATCCACTCCCTACACACTGGAGGCAATTTTCCAGAGGCCAATTCACCTACAAACCCGCACATCTTTGGGATGTGGGAGGAAACCAGATCACCCGGAGGAAACCCACACCGTCACAGGGAGAACGTGCAATCTCCACCCACAGCCAGGATCAAACCCAGTTTGCTGTCTCTGTGGGGCAGCAGATCGACCAACTGTGATTGCATTTCGTGTTCCTGGAAAAGCATTTCATATTTGACAAATTTGTCCTTGATAGTTCACTGTCGTTGAAATCTATGGATGTTGCCTTTGTGGATGACCTTGCAAGTTTATTAGGACTGCCACACATATGTGTTTACAGTGCGGTAGCAGACTTCAATTGACATAGGTGGGTGTAAGATCTGAGTATAGATGGAACATTAAAATAGATCTTTCAATAAAGACAGAGCACGTTTGCATTTCGTTGCCACAAATATTGAGCTTTCCAATTCCCTTTATGGAAATTAGTTACATTTATAATTATGATATTTTTAGTGTTCCTTTAATGCACAAATGTTATTATAGTGTAAAAAAAAGATTAATGAACATTACAGGAAGAGCTCAGAAGCCATGCTGCAGCACAGAATCAAGGGCTTATTTTACATTACAAATTGATTTGAAGGATTATAACCACATAGTTTACAAACTTCATTGACTGGCATAAACCAAGGCAATAGGTAATGCATGCAATGAGATAAATTGACTGTTTTGGGTGCTTTATCACAAATATTGAATGATTAATGTTTCACAGCAAAGTTTGTTCACAAGATTGGTGTTAATGAACAAGGAGGTGTAAATTTATTATGTGTTTAGCCTACCGTCGGCTCCTTCAGAAGCGACAAACGCTGAAGACTCTGGTGTCAAAAAAACAAGCTGAAGAAAAAAATCGTTGAAATTATTGTCATGTACTTTTGGTCACCTTTCATGGTCACACACACGCTAGGGCCAATTTACAATTATTACTGAAGCCAATTAACCTACAAGCCTGCACGTCTTCGCAGTGTGGGAGGAAACTGGAGCACCCAGGGGAAAGCCACGAGGTCACGAGGAGAATGTACAAACTCCATACGGACAGCACCCATAGTCAGGATCGAACACGGGTCTCTGTGCACCTCCGTGCCGCCCCGAAACACAATTCCTTAAGTTTTAAGATGATTATGGATAAGAAGTCTAGACCTTGGGGAGAAACCACAAAGTGCTGGAGGAACTCAGCCAATCAGACAGCATCTGTGGAGCGTATGGACAGGTGATGTTTCAGGTTTGGACCCTTCTTCAGACTGATTGTAGTAGGGATATATCAAGCTGAAAAAGAGAGCAGGATGTGGGGCAAAGCCTCACAAGTGATAGTTTGACACAGGTGAGCAGGGTTTGATTGGCTGATGGGTGGAGGAGGTGACACAGGGGCTTGGGTCGCGGACATTTCACCGTCCGGCGCGGCCTAAGATATGCCGCGGGATATTTCTCTGCTGGGCGGGGGCTTCAATGTCGGGAGCCACGACCGCTCCGACGTGCAGCAACAGCGGCAGCAGCGTGTTCGCCCGCCCCGGATCGGACTTATCATCGGCGGAGCCGGCCGTTTTCGGAGGCTGCGGGAGCGGCTGCGACGCGACGCGCCTTGGGCTTGGCCCGCTGTGGACCGTCCGGTGCGGCCTGGAACCACAACAACCTGGCTGCGGGCGAGGACAGCAGGAGAAGGGAAAGACATTGTGGCCTTCCATCACAGTGAGGAGAGGACTGGAGGAGACTCACTGTGATGGATGTTTCTTTTTTTGTGTGTTTTTGGGGTTGTGTAATTTGAATGCCTATTTAATGCTTTTATTGTTGGACTGTGGGTGACCGAATTTCGTCCAATATTGGATGACAAATAAAGCTATCTTGATCTTGATCTTGATCTTGATCTTGATCTTGATCTTGATCTTGATCTATCTTGATCTTGATCTTGATCAAAGGGTGCAAGAGAAAGAAAGAAGAGGAGTGAAATGTAAAGCCAGAGGGAGGGCGATAAGTGGAAGGAGCGGGAGGGAGGGGAGTGGAGGGATAAAAGGGCAATGAGGAACTCGGGGAAGGGGGATGTGTGTGTGAAGGAGGAGAAGATGTTTCCTGAGAGGGTGTCAAGGATGGGGTGGGAGAAATGGGTGTACATTGGGGAGGGGGTGGTCTCTCAGGGAAGAGGGGAAGGGAGGGCGGTACAGTATTACTTCAATTGGGAGAATTCAATCTTTAGTTTAGAGATACAGTGCGGTAACAGGTCCTTCGGCCTACCGAGTCTGTACCGACGAGCAATCCCCCCCACACACTAACGCTATGTTACACACACTGGGGACAATTTACAATTATATCAAGCCAATTAGCCTACAAACCTGTACGTCTTTGGAGTGTGGGAGGAAACCGGAGATCCCGGAGAAAACCCACGCAGGTCACGGGGAGAACGTACAAACTTCGTACAGACACCACCCATAGTTGGGATTGAACCCGGGTCTCCGGGCGCTGCAAGCGCTGTAAGGCGCCACCGTGCCGTCCAACCAGAAGTTGGGGAGGGGGGACGTGCTAAATTGGGGGAAGGGAAATTACAGCATAATTAGGCTGGAGGCAAAAGCCAAAGAGAGTAGATTGGGAGCAGCTGTTATTGGGCAAGTCAATATCTGACATGTGGGAGTTGTTTAATGACCGGGTGGTCAATATTCAGGACCAGCAGTGAGGAAGATAGACAATGAAAGATGTAAACAATTTTGTTTTTAAATTGGATAGAAATAAAAAGGTCCTCTTTTTTAAGATTTAAAATGAGTTATTTAATGATAGTTGTATTATGAACAGCAAATTATTTTGTGGAGAACACAGCGATATTTGGAAAGAGGCCCTTTTGCCCAACTTGCTCATGCTGATCAAGATGCCCCATCTACACTAGTTCCACCTGCCCACGTTTAGCCCATATCAATCTAAATCTTTCCTGTCCATGAAACTGTCCAAATATCCCATAGATGCTGTTATGGCATCTCCCTTAACTACCCTCCTCTGGCAGCTCATTCCATACACACCATCACCCTCTGTGTGAAAAAAGTTGCTCCTTAGGTTCCTTTTAAATCTTTCCCCTCTCACTTTAAACCTATGTCCCTTGGTTCTTGATTCCCTTACACTGTTCAGTTTAGTTTAGTGTAGAGATACAGCGCGGAATCAGACACTTCGTCCCGCCGAGTCCATACCGACCAGAGATCCCTGCACATTGACACCATCTTATACACTCCAGAGAACATTTACAATTATACCAAGCCAATTAACCTACAAATCTGTATGCCCTTGTAGTGAGGGTGGAAACCGGAGATCCCGGAGAAAACCCATGCAAGGCACGGGCAGAATGTACAAACTCCATACAGACAAGCACCCATAGTCGGGAATGAACCCGGGTCTCTAGCACTGTAAGCGGTAAAAGACATAGTGCATTTAACCTACCTATTCCCCTCATGATCTTATAAACCTCAATAAGATCACACCTCATCCTCCTGTGCTCCTGGGAATAAACAAACATGAGCCCAAAACAAATCACAGCACAGATATCAATGTTGTGATGAAATCACCAACACTCCTTTTGTAATAAAAATGAAGGAACTGCTTTTGCTGGCTATGTTTTCTTAAAAATAAATTACGGCTCTCTCTCTCTGAACTTGTCTTTCTGATGTCCCTGATGACAAACCTGGCTACATTCCAGTGCCATCTTGTTCCCCCCCCCTAATTGCAGTTCAGTATTGGAACAATAGGATAACTGCGGAGGAATAGCAATTAGAAATGCAGTCACTTCTTCAAAGCAACATATGATGCTGTCCTGCTGCATGTGACCCGGTCTTTAGATTTGGCCTAGTTCATTGTGCTTTATTTTTAACATGATCAGTGGGCTACTGTAAGGAAAAACCACAGTTTAAAAAAAAAAAAATCATAATATTGTAGCGAGTCCAGAAGCGGGTGAATGTTGAAGACAGAGTTTATTTGTATGGACAAAAACCCCGTAACAAACGCAATACTCACAACTTTGGCGGCACGGTAGCGCAGCGGTAGAGTTGCTGCTTTACAGCGAATGCAGCGCCGGAGACTCAGGTTCGATCCTGACTACGGGTGCTGCACTGTAAGGAGTTTGTACGTTCTCCCCGCGACCTGCGTGGGTTTTCTCCGAGATCTTCGGTTTCCTCCCACACTCCAAAGACGTACAAGTATGTAGGTTAATTGGCTGGGTAAATGTTAAAAAAAAAAAAAAATGTCCCTAGTGGGTGTAGGATAGTGTTAATGTACGGGGATCACTGGGCGGCACGGACTTGGTGGGCCGAAAAGGCCTGTTTCCGGCTGTATATATATGATATGATATGATATGTGGACAACTAACGAATACGTCTTTACCGGACGGAGTTCAGCACTAGACTAGTTGTTTCTCCCGCGCTCGCACACCAAGTCACCCCGGTAGCCAATCCAAGGGTTCGAAATCCCAGCCAATCCCTATGTCCCTACAATATACTTTATTCAAAGTGAAAAAAGGAACTGTGCAAAAAACTCTTCAGACATTCTTGGAGACTAGACATATTCAATTTGTCATTACGTAGTGTTTTCACAATTTTTACCCCCCCACCCTTGCCACTCATGTGGCCCCTACAGTGATATCCTTTCCCTTATTTGAGGGGCTTCTCCACCACACCCTGCCCCGCAATGTCCAGCAGCAGAATGACCCTAGAAACATAGAAACAAAGAAACATAGTAAATAGGTGCAGGAGTAGGCCATTCGGCCCTTTGAGCCAGCACCACCATTCAATATGATTATGGCTGATCATCCAAAATCAGTACCCCATTCCTGCTTTTTCCCTATATCCCTTGATTCCATTAGCCCTAAGAGCTAAATCCAACTCTCTCTTGAAAACATCCAGTGAGTTGGCCTACACTGCCTTCTGTGGTAGGGAATTCCACAGATTCACCACTCTCTGTGTGAAATTTTTTTTCCTCAACTCAGTCCTAAATGGCCTTATTCTTAAACTGTGATCCCTGGTTCTGGACTCCCCCAATATCGGGAACATTTTTCCTGCATCTAGCCTGGCCAATCCCTTAAGAATTTTATATGTTTCTATAAGATCCTCTCTCATCCTTCTAAATTCCAGTGAATACAAGCCCAGTCCACCCATTCTTCCATCATATGTCAGTCCCGCCATCCCGGGAATTAACCTGGGAACTATCCTTCAATAGCAAGAATGTCCTTCCTCAAGTTAGGAGACCAGAACTGCACAGTTGAAGTCAGCATCTGCAGTTCCTTCCTACACACAGAGAGTCAGTGGATGTCGTTTACCTGGATTTTCAGAAGGCCTTTGATAAGGTGAGGCCGGCCAAACAAAATGAGAGCCCATGGTATTAGTGGGAAGAAAAAGCAAATTCAGAAGGTTGAATGATCAACAATCAGAACAATAGCCAGTTATTACCATCGCAGCAGGTGCTGAAATAATTTGCAGCTGATGAATTCAATTAACAGCCACAAATAAACCTCTGTGATCATCGGTGAAATGTCAGAATCAAATTAATTAAGTTTCCTTGCCTTATTAATATCATCTATTTATGAATGAGCGGGAATTGAAAATTAACAGGAGACCTAGGAATGTAAATGTCAGACATGGCAAAACAAGCTCCCAACCTTTGTCTGTGGAGACCAAGCCAATGGATATTCTTAAAGCAGAGATAGATAGATTCTTGATTGCTCTGGATGTCAGGGGCGAATGGGGTTGAGAGGGAAAGATAGATCAGCCATGATTGAATGGGGGAATAGACCTGATGGGCCGAATGGCCTGATTCTGCTCCTATAACTTATGAACTTATGAATTTATGAAATTATTAACCATTCCTCCTGATCACAGCCAACCACTTATTGAGACAGTTTTACTTGGTTCCTAATGCCGCAGCCAGGCAAGGTACATTGGAAACCTGTGTGAAGAAAGGTTTGTGTGCTACAATGGGGTCATCTTTCATTCTTCTGATCTCTAGAGATCATAGGCTCAGTCTGCTTATTTTAGTTTAGTTGAGTTTAGTTTGGAGTTACAATGTGGAAACAGGCCCTTCGGCCCCCTGAGTCCATGCCGACCAATGATCACCCGTATCCTACACACTCGGGTCAATTTACAGAAGCCAATTAACCTACAAACATGCACCTCTTTGGAACATGGGAGGAAACCGAAGCACCCGGTGAAAACCCACGCGGTCACAGGGATTATGTACAAACTCCGTTCAGACCGTAGTCAGGATTGAACTTGGGCCTCTGTACAATGGTACATTGTTAGCTGAGGGGAAGGTGACAAGGAGACACACAATCAGTAAAATTAATCAGAAGGACTGTAAAACTAGTCGGAAAACTAATGAGGGGAGGGATGGAGAGAGAGGGAAAGCAAGGATTACGGGAAGTTAGAGAAATCAATATACATACTGCTGGGTTGTAAGCTGCCCAAGCGAAATATGAGGTGCTGTTCCATCTTACTTTACAAATTCCACCTAATCCTTTTTTCTCTTTTCTTTCCTCGCCCTCCTATCCATGCACCTCCATAAGTGTTGATTCTCCTTACTTAGAAAAAGTTATTTCTTGCCCATTGCCTAAAATAGCAAATTGTTTCCTCTTCATCCCTCGCGAAGCCTTTCTGAATTCAATGCCTTTAATCATTGTCCACCGAGACCTTAATGCTGTTAAAATAACATGACGTCTTCTGACAATAAAATCTAATGAGACTGAAGTAGAAAATCTTCCTCGTGGATAATGACAGCAGTCCCTTTGAAATGTGACTGCTTCTCATTGTTCTATTCCTGCCATGGATAAAAGCTTGCATAAATTTACTTGATCTTCCAGAAAATCAAAAGGAAACTGCTGGAATACCGATAGTAAATGATGGAAACACTCCACAGGACATTGCAATCTGTAAAAAGGGAAAGAGAGTTAATATTTCAGATCAAAGACGTTATCAAAAGGGAAAACAAGTTGTTTTTTAGTTAAGGAAAGGATTGTGTTGGGATGGATAGGATAAAGGGAATATCATCATAACTTATGATGAGCGTTTGACAGCACTGGGCCTGTACTTGCTGGAGTTTAGAAGAATGAGGAGGGACCATATTGAAATTTATCGAATAGTGAAAGGCCTGGATTGAGTGGATGTGGAGATGATATTTCCACTAGTAGGAGAATCTAGGACAAAAGGGCACAGCCTCAAAATAAAAGGACACACCTTCAGAAAGGAGAACAGGAGGAATTTCTTTAGTCAGTGGGTGATGAATCTATATAATTAATTGCCACAGATGGCTGTGGAGGTCGTCATTCGGTATTTTCAAGGTGGAGATTGACAGATTCTCGATTAGTTAGCATGTCAATATTATGGGGAGAAGGCAGGAGAATGGAGTTGAGGGGGAAAGATAGATCAGCCATGATTGAATGGCGGAGTAGACTTGGTTGGCCAAATGGCATACTTCTGCTCCAATTAACTTATGAACTAATCTCTGAAAGCCATGTGGGATAAGCAGTTAAAGAGATCAGAAGAAAGAGGCCATGGAAGCAAGTCTTGGTCAACACCCCAACCTTTGCAGTATTTTCAGTTCTTTTATTTTTTGTTTGTGTCGGTGTTGGGATGGTTTTTGTTTCTGTTTTTGGCTGTGTATGTGTGGTGGGGGTGGGGGGTTGTGGGGTGGGGGGGGCGGGGGGAAACCTTTCTTTTATTGGGTCTCTTCCCCGGGGCGCGGCTCGGCTGTGGGCCTTAACATCGCAGGCTCGGCTCGGCCGCGGGACATTTCAGTGCCCGGTGCGGCTCGGCCGCTGGACTTAACATCGCCCGGTGTGGCTGCGGGACGTTTCAGTGCCCGGTGCGGCTCGGGTGCGGGACGTTTCAGTGCCCGGTGTGGCTTGGCCGCTGGACTTAACATCGCCCGGTGTGGCTGCGGGACGTTTCAGTGCCCGGTGTGGCTGCGGGACGTTTCAGTGCCCGGTGTGGCTGCGGGACGTTTCAGTGCCCGGTGTGGCTGCGGGACGTTTCAGTGCCCGGTGTGGCTGCGGGACGTTTCAGTGCCCGGTGCGGCTGCGGGACGTTTCAGTGCCCGGTGCGGCTCGGCTGCGGGACGTTTCAGTGCCCGGTGCGGCTCGGCTGCGGGACGTTTCAGTGCCCGGTGCGGCTCGGCTGCGGGACGTTTCAGTGCCCGGTGTGGCTTGGCCGCTGGACTTAACATCGCCCGGTGTGGCCGCGGGACGTATCAGTGCCCGGTGTGGCTCGGCCGTTGGACTTAACATCGCCCGGTGTGGCTGCGGGACGTTTCGGTGCCCGGGGCGGCTCGGCCGGGGGGCCTTCCATCCCCTTGCGGGGGCTGTGCGTGTCGTTTGCCTCGGTAGGGGTCGAGCTGCCTGTCCGTGGGTGCGGGGGGAGGAGAGGGGAAGTTTTGTTGCCTCCATCACAGTGAGGGGGCGTTTGGAGTCACTGTGATGGATGTTTGTGTTGGGGTCGGGTGTCCTGTGTTCTTTTCTTTTTTGCTGTGTTTTGTGTGACTGCTGAAATTTCGCTCGGTGTTGTGCCGAGTGACAATAAAGTTATGTTATGTTATGTTATGTTATGTTATTAACGTACAATTGTTTGGATCCCTGGGTCCTCTTCTGCTTTAAATTTGATTTATTAGATTGGGCTTTTGCATTCTCTTTGGATTGATCAAGTGTAGGTCTGTGACATCAAAAAGAAACATCTTGAATAAAGACATTAATCATGCAGCTGCCAGCTGCAAGTTGCAACACTTTGACCATTGGATGCAAGGGTAGCACAATCATGATAATTCAATGTTCCACAATATTTAGTGAAGATCGGCATGGAGCAGTGTAACAGTCCCAGCAAGCAATGGCACAGTTAGTTAATGGCATGGCAGTCACAACAACATTTCCTAGGATACGTGTAACGGTATGATCGTAAGGTCATGTGATAGTAGCAGGATTAGGCCATTCGGCCCATCAAGTCTACTCCGCCATTCAATCATGGCTGATCGATCTCTCCCTCCTAACACCATTCTCCTGCCTTCTCCCCATAACCTCTGACATTAATCAAGAATCTATCTATCTATTAAAAAATATCCACTGACTTGGTCTCCACAGCCTTCTGTGGCAAGATTTCCACAGATTCAACACACTCTGACTAAAGAAATTCCTCCTCATCTCCTTCCTAAAAGAACATCATTTAATTCTGAGGCTATGACTTCCAGTCCTTGTATCGTCCTTAATAACCTTCAAATTTTATGAAGGTAAAAAAAAAAGAAATGACATAAAATGGATATTAATGTAACTGAATTAATATTAATGTAGTCAAGGAGTATTTAACTTATATTCCATCAGATGGAATTTAAATATTTAGTTTTCTAAATGATTGCTACTCGAGAAGGATTATATTAAATCACAGGATTAAACATTGAATCTTCAATATACAAACGTACACAATAGAAAAGTGTCAGGTTATGAGGATTGCCAAATGAGCGTCTGTTGATTTTTGAAGTGAAAGCCGGCAAATTAACCCACAATGTCGCAAATCCTGTGTAAATGGGCTTTAAGGAAACGATCATTTAAAACTGTGCTGCAGTAAAGGTAACCTGCATGGCAGTCTGGATAAGCATGCAATATGTTCCAACCCATTACGACGAGCATATCTATTATTTACGATAGAGCAAACAAACTTAAATCAAGCAAAACCCATTTGCTCATCTTAATTGTCCCAAATGTAACATCAATGACATCGGCAAAAATAAAGTTTGGATATGAATAAAATTGAAAGCTAAGATAAAACTCCTCTAGGTTACCAAACACTTGGGTAAATTGAGGAATGATGATGTGCCAGGGTAATTCAGCGGGGCAGGCAGGATCTCTGGAGGAGGTGGATAGATGCCGTTTCAGGTCGTGACTCTTCCTCAGACTGATTGCAGGGGATGGGGGTGAGGGTGGGGGAGAGAGAAAGCTGGGAAAGGGGCGGGGATGGTATAAAACCTGGCAAGTGATAAATGGATGATTTGCTCCTATTTAAGGTACGCTACGCTTGGGCAGCTTAAAACCTAGCGGTATGAATTATGGCCTCTCTAACTTCAAGTTACCCTTGATTTCCCTCTCTCTCCGTCCCTCCCCCATCCCAGTTCTCCGACTAGTTCTACTGTCCTCCTGATTAGATATTACTGATTGTACGCCGCATTATCACCTTCCCCTCAGCTAAGATTGAAGCATTCTACAGTTCCTTACCAGCATCTGCTTTAGATTTTAGATTTAGAGATACAGCACGGAAACAGGCCCTTCGGCCCACCGGGTCCGCGCCGCCCAGCGATCCCCGCACATTAACACTATCCTACACACACTAGGGACAATTTTTTTTTTTACATTTGCCCAGCCAATTAACCTACATACCTGTACGTCTTTGATCTGTCGTTTTCACATCTTACCCTTCCACATCTCTAGACCACCTCTCCCCTGACTCTCAGTGTGAAGAAGGGTCTCGACCCGAAACGTCACCCATTCCTTCTCTCCATGATGCAGGCTGTCCCGCTGAGTTACTCCAGCATTTTGCGTCTGTCTTCGTTGTAAACCAGAATCTGCAGCTCCTTTCCACACACTGCATGAATTCAAACAGTCAGTGGGAGGCCGAGGTTGAGAGTTGCTCCAGAATAAACAGTATTAATGAGTGTCTTTATAAATGTGAGATTTATAAATGGTGTGTGCATAAGTCATGTGATCATAGAACATAATGGCATCATTGTATGAATCTATGATGGGGGCACAACGCTTTCCCCTTGTTATCGTTAATGAAGTAGGTGCTCTTAGTTTGAAGCTCCTGGTGTCCTACGGTTACTATGGTAACTGGAATTTACCCATATTCCCAATCTTGCTCACAGCCCAACCTCAAATATACAATCTGAATCTATCTGCAAATGTTCTCTGGGCATTATCTCTAGCCGGCTGAAAAGAAAGCAGCTACTGTATGAACAATGAATTATTTAATGCAGTATTACTTATTACAATGTGCACAGTATCCTTATCTTGCTTTCACTGGCAAATTTCAGGGAACTGGCAGAGCCAGGGGCTTGACATTAAAGTCAGACCTTGTTGAAAGTAAAACATGGTCATTGATAACTACAGTGCTTGAGTGAAATGCCAAAGTCGGTGGGATGAGAGACATCTTCCCAGCGCACTGTCCATTTCGGTGGTTTGAAAAGGCTGGCCGCAATCAGACTTTAGACTTTCGAGATACAGTGTGAAAACAGGCCCTTCGGCCCACCGAGCCCATGCTGACCAGCGATAACCCCGTACACTGGCATTGTCTTGCACACTAGGGACAATTTACAATTTGCAGAAGCCAATTAACCTACAAACCTGCATGTTTTTGGAGTGTGGGAGAAAACTGGAGCACCCGGAGAAAACCTAAGCGGTTACAGGGAGAACGTACCAACTCCATACAGACAGAACCCAAACCCAGATCTCTGGCACTATAAAGCAGAAACTCTACCGCTGTGCCACTGTGCCTCCCTAGACCTGTACACACATGCTTGTTAAAATTCAGTCCAATCTTTCTGAGCTTGTTTACGCTTGTTTTTGTGTAGAAGGTTGGTGAAAGGGCATCATCTATGTCATCATCCTTGGGTCACTGTGCCCATGGTCACTGTAGCAGATGTAAGATCGCTCTTTTACCATGCTGTAGAGTCACAGAGTCATAGAGTGTTACAGCGTGGAAAGAGGCCCTTCGGCCCAACTTCCCCACACCGACCAATATGTCTCAGCATGCCCGCCTTTGGCCCATATCTCTCCAAACCTGTCCTATCCATGTACCTTTCTAAATGTTTCTTAAATGTTGGGATAGTCTCTTCCTCAACTACCTCTTCGTGGGAGCTCGTTCCATACCCCCACCATACATTTGTGTGAAAAGGTTACCCCTCAGATTCCTCTTAAATCTTTTCCCCTTCACCTTAAACCTATGTTCTCTGGTCTTCGATTCACCTACTCTGGGCAAGAGACTCTGTGCATCTACCCAATCTATTCCTCTCATGATTTTATACACCTCTATAAGATCAGCCCTCAACCTCATCTGGAGGCCAATTCATTGGATGTTTTCAAGAGAGAGTTAGGTGTAGCTCTTAGGGCTAATGGGGTCAAGGGATATGGGGAGAAAGCAGGAACGGGGTACTGATTTTGGATGATCAGCCATGATCATATTGAATGGCGGTGCTGGCTCGAAGGGCCAGATGGCTTACTCCTGCACCTATTTTCTATGTTTCTATGTTTCCTGTGCTCCAAGGAATAGAGTGTCAGCCTACTCAATCTCTCCCTTTCACTCAGACCCTCTCGTCTTGGTAACATCCCCGTTAATCTTCTCTGTACCTTTTCCAGCTTAACTACATCTTTCTTATAACATGGTGCACAGAACTGAACACAATACTCTAAATGCCTCACCAATGTCTTACACAACTGCAACATGATCTCCCAACTTCTATACTCAAGACTCTGGCTGATGAAGGTCAATGTGCCAAAAGCCTTTTTGACCATCCGATCAACTGTGACTCCACCTTCAAGGAACCATGCACCTGCACGCCTAAATCTCTCTGCTCTACAACACTCCCCAGAGCCCTACCATTCACTGTGTTGGTCCTGCCCATGTTAGATGTCCCAAAATGCCTCACCTCACGTTTCTCTGTATTAAATACCACTAACCATTCCACAGCCCACCTAGGCAATCGATCAATATCCTGCTGAAATTTTTCGCAACCATCTTCACTATCTGCAAAACCACCCACTTTTGTGTTCCATCTCATTAGGACCATAACTTTTCTAATGTAGGCATGTTTGCTGAACTATGTTTCTCAGGGCAAATGTGGCTTGGTGGAAGAGGATAAAATGTATTGATCAGCAGTCTAAAAGTTGTTAACAAGTTTCTTTCTCAAACTCTACACTTGTCAGATCCCATTGAGGACAGGCCTAGGCAGATTGGAGCCATCGTGTTATCTTTGTGCTGACTTGTAACTTTTGGTAACATTATTATATTGCAGGAGCCCAGGAAAAAAATTAGCTTGTTAATATAAATAAATACTTCAGAACTTCTTACCAGTTTGCAGCCTGCTTAAAAAGTTTGGCTCAACATCTTTGGATCGGAATTTTAGTAAATTTTGTTTTGCGAGTTATGTATTTTAGCATCCATATCTACATATCTCATCTCTGGTCTACATAAGCAAGCTAATCTGTTAGGCACTTTATTGAATTTATATTCTTTGATTTGATAAAATAACAGTTGCGTAGTGGTTAGAGTTGCTGAAATTGGATTGCAGCACACTGCAGAGATAATACATTCCATCAGAAGATGATTATGGGGCGGCACAGTGGTGCAGCATTTGCTGCCTTACAGCGCTAGAGCCCCAGGTTCGGTCCTAACTACGGGTGCTGTCTGCACGGAGTTTGTACGTTCTCCCCGTGACCACGTGGGTTTTCTCCGGATGCCCCGGTTGCACCCACGCTCCAAATAGGTACAGGTTTGTAGGCTAATTTGGCTTTGGTTAAAAAAATAGTCCCTAGTGTGTGTGGGATAGTGCTAGTCTACGGGGATCGCTGGTCGATGTGGACTTGGTGGGCCGAAGGGCCTGTTTAAACTAAACTAAAAACGAAACTAAAGGATTAAGGACTTTTGTGCCGAGAACGGCAGCACCATACAAACCATGTCCTTTCTCTGAGACCTTGAAATAGGGCTCTGTAGAAATTGTACTGCGAGGAAATATCTCTCATCAAAGTGATATCTTCCTCTTAAGAAATAGAAAATGACAATTTGTTTTCAGTCTTATCAGTCTTCTTGAGAGACATATTGAAGTTCTTCCATTTGCAATGAAACTGTAGCATGGTGACATGCAACAAATAACAATACTGTAATTATCTGATCTTTATCCCAATGCTTATTTACAGGGAAGCTTGCGTCTGAAGTCATGAAAGACACATCGTCATACAATCTGATCTCTGAAACCTTTGAACTTTATAAGTTAATATTGGAAATTTCATTTCCTTCATCAATAACTTTGTGGTATGATATAATATTTTCATTGGCTGATAATATTTTACTTCTAAGTCATTGCAGATTAAAGTCAAGCTCTGCCAAAATAACTGAAAGTATCATCATTGTTGTTTTATTCATTAAAATGCAATTTAGAGTATCAGGTCTTAGGGTAAGAAATAGAAGCAGGATTAGGCGACACAGTGGTGCAGTGGTAGAGTTGCTGCCTCACAGCGCCAGAAACCTGGGTTCAATCCTGACTACGGGTGCTGTCTGTATGGAGTTTATGCATTCTCCCTATGACTGTGTGGGTTTACTCTGGGTGCTCCGGTTTCCCACGACACTCCAAAAGTGTGTAGGTTAATTGGCTTCAGTGAAAATTGTAAATTGTTCCTAGTGTGCAGGATAGTGCTAGTGTACAGGATTTTTTTAGATTTAGAGATACAGCGCAGAAACAGGCCCTTCGGCCCACCGGGTCCGCGCCGCCCAGCGATCCCTGCACATTAACACCCACTAGGGATAATTTTTACATTTGCCCAGCCAATTAACCTACATACCTGTACGTCTTTGGAGTGTGGGAGGAAACCGAAGATCTCGGAGAAAACGCACGCAGGTCATGGGGAGAACGTACAAACTCCGTACAGACAACGCCTGTAGTCAGGATCGAACCTGAGTCTCCGGCGCTGCATTCGCTGTAAGGCAGCAACTCTACCGCTGCGCCAGCATGCCGCGATCTGCTGGTCGGCGTGGACTCGGTGGGCCGAAGGGCCTGTCTCTACGCTGTGTCTCTAAAGTCTAAAGGCCCCTTTCATTCTTGAGTCAATGATTTGTGTGGCACAGAAGCTGGCCCTTCAAGCCACCATGCAGCGGTAGAGTTGCTGCTTTACAGCGAATGCAGCGCCGGAGACTCAGGTTCAATCCTGACTACGGGTGCTGCACTGTAAGGAGTTTGTACGTTCTCCCCGTGACCTGCGTGGGTTTTCTCCGAGATCTTCGGTTTCCTCCCACACTCCAAAGACGTACAGGTATGTAGGTTAATTGGCTGGGTAAATGTAAAAAAAATTGTCCCTAGTGGGTGTAGGATAGTGTTAATGTACGGGGATCGCTGGGCGGCACGGACTTGGAGGGCCGAAAAGGCCTGTTTCCAGCTGTATATATATGATGATGATGATGATGAACTATCAATTACTTATCTGCACCAATACAGTTTACCAGCACTTGGTCTACAACTTTCTATGTCATGGAAACACAAGCGCTCATCCAGATACTTCTCAGCAAGGTTATGGGAGCACCTGCCTCCATCAGCCTTTCAGGCAGTGTTCCAGATCCTAATCTCCTCTAGGTGAAGAAACTATCCCTTGAATCTGTTTGAAACCTCTTGCATCCTCGGAGACTTATATCTTCAAGTTTATGACACCCATGTTATGGGGACAAGTTTCCTAGACTCTAACTTAGCTACGCTCTTTGTAATTTTATATGCTTCAACCAAGTTCCCTTTCAGCTACCTCTGAGAGAAAAAAAAAACCAGACGATCCAGTCACTCCACACAAGTAAAAGACTGGAGGAGAGTTTTCACTCTGGATCACAGGAGGAGTCCATGTTGGTTAGCATACATCTCAGACAACATCCTGGTGAATCTCCTCCACATCTTCTCCAGTGTTCTTCCTATAGCTTCCTCTAGTTGTGATGTAACCAATGAGTCATGAAGCTGTACCGTAACCTCCCTGATATTGGGCTGCAGTTATAAGGAGAGATTGGCTAAGTAGGTTTATTTTCACTGTGGCGCAAGAGGCTGAAGGGGGTAACTAATGAAAGGCAGTTCGTTGAGAACTGAGCTTTGTCTTGTGTTCCACGGGGAATGAGAGTAGAGGGTGGGTCATGCCCATCCTGACCTCCTCACCTCTGACCACATTAGTTTAGTTTATTGTCACGTGTACCGAGGTACAGTGAAAAGCTTTTGTAGCGTGCCTAAAATCAGCAGAAATACAACACACGATTACAATCGAGCCATTTACAGTGTATAGATACATGATAAGGGAATAACGTTTAGTGCAAGGTAAAGCCAGCAAAGTCCGATCAAGGATATTCCGAGGGTCACCAAAGAGGTAGATGGTAGATCAGCTCTGCTCTCTAGTTGCGGTTAACATCGGGAACTCAACAAACATGCAGTGGTGTGCCATTGCATGCTCCTTGATCCAAATTATTTTGTTTCCAACTGACTTTAGACTTTATACTTTAGATATACAGCACTGAAACAGGCCCTTGGCCTACCGATGCCTTGCCGATCAGTTATCACCCTGTATACTAACCTATACACATTTGGAACAATTTTACAACTTACCAAAGCCAATTAACCTACAAACCTATATGTCTTTGTAGTGTGGGAAAAAACTGGAGCACCCAGCAAAACCCCCGTGGTCACAGGGGGAACGTACAAACTCCGTATAGACAACACCTGTAGTCAGAATCGACCCCGTGTCTCTGGCGATGTAAGGCAGCAGCTCTACCTCTGCGCCACCGTGCTGCCCCCCAAATCATCTTCTGAGCGAATGTACTGTCTCTGTAATGTGCTGCAATCCAATTTCAGCAACAGAAAATGAGTTCCTGTCAAGCTGAAATCTCATGTTATTTTTGTTACAATATTGTCAAATATTTATTTGATAAGGTTCAGTAAATGTCAGAGTGGGAACAAGGAGAGACTTTTAACTGTTGAAGATACAAGGAATTGCAGCTGCTGGAATCTTGAGCAAAACACAAGGTGCTGGAGGAACTCTACGGGTCAGGCAGCAACTGGGGAAGAAATGGACTGATGATGTTTCGGGTCGAGCTCCTTCTACAGTCTGATCCGAAACGTTGCCTGTCCATTGGCTAAATGAATGGGACCTTAAATGTTTTTTTCCAACATGTATGGGGGAAAAGCATCATAAGATGCTGAACTGGGCTTTTACAAAAGCATGGCAGAGAACCATCCACTATATTCCTTAGTGTTCAGAAGTCATAGTATATTTTAAAATCTCTTATAAAGTTACGAGTTTTGCTTTAAGGACCAAATAAACCATCGCATAGGAAGGAACTGCCATTTCCTGGTTTACATCAAAGATAGGCACAAAATGCTGGACTAACTTTGATGTTCTCCTCCTCTCCTCGATGAGAATTATACCACACCTTCTCCGTTGCACCCCCTCTGAGAATCCTCACATTTCCCTTGAGCTTCGTCCCCTTTGATCTCTTGTTTTCACACCTTACCCTTCCAATTCCATGTCTCCTTCTCCCTTGACTCTCAGTCTGAAGAACCCGAAACGTCACCCATTCCTTCACTCCAGAGATGCTGCCTGACCCGCTGAGTTACTCCAGCATTTTGTGTCTACCTTTGATGCTGCCTGACCCGCTGAGTTACTCCAGCATTTTGTGTCTATCTTTGAAATAAAGCGTTGCTTTCTGCAATGACGAATTGGTTCAGGGGGTGGGCCATTTTACATGGAAACTGGCTCCAAGGTAGACAGTATTGAATATTCCAACCCTTTATCTTTAATTGGTGGCTGATATACAGGCTATTGTATGGTGGCACGGTCGTACAGCATTCGTTTCTGCTGGGTCACAGCTCCAGGTCCCCAGGTTCAATCCTGACCTCTGGTGCTGTCCGCAGAGAATTGATATCTTCTCTTGATGTCCATGTGTGGTCCCTCGTGGTGCTCTGCTTTCCTGGTCCATCTCAAATACAAAGGGCGCAGCGGTGGTGCAGCGGTGGAGTTGCTGCCTTACATCACCAGAGTCACGGGTTTGATCCTGACTACTGGTGCTATCTGTATGGAGTTTGTACATTCTCCCTGTGACAGCGTGGGTTTTCTCTGATTGCTCTGGTTTCCTCCCACACTACAAAGATGTACAGGTTTGTAGGTTAATTGGCTTTCATAAAAAAATATTCTACCTTGTCCCCAGTATGTAGGATAGTGCTAGTGTGTACGGGGATCGCTAGTTGGCACGGACTTGGTAGGCCGAAGGACCTGTTTCTGCGCTGTATCTCCCTAAACTCTTTGAGCATGCTGCAAAGTAAATCGCCCACACAAAGTTACTCGGTGCAGCATAAAGGAACGAAGAATCAAAGGGCGTTGGTGGGCATGAGAGACTAAGTTGCAGGGGTACAGGTAAATAAGGAGGGGGAAATGGGACCAATGGGATTGCTCTGTTAGGAGCCAACATGAACCCGAATGGCCAAGTGGCCTCTTTCTGTGTTTAGTTTAGTTTAGAATTGCAGAGTGGAAACAAGCTCTTCGGCCCACCGAGTCCACAAGACCGACCAGCGATCCCCACACATTGACACTATCCTACACGAGGGACAATTTACATTTATACCAAGCCAATTAACCTACAAACCTGTACTTCTTTGGAATGTGGGAAGAAATCGAAGCAGGTCACGGGGAGAACGTACAAACTCCGTACAGACGGGGTCAGGATTCTGTAGTCTGGACCGAACCCGGGTCTCTGGCGCTGTAAGGCGGCAACTCTACCGCTGCGCCACCGTGCTGCCAACACAATGTCTTCATAAATAGATGCAATTGCTAACTTTTCTATTCTTTTTGTTTCAACTTAGTTAAATGCAGCTGTATTAAGCTAATACCTTTACAAATAATTGGGAACGATATCATCAATTGCAAGGCGAAAATCTATATTTGGATATCTAGTGTGATTTCCTGCTTGAGAGAAATAACCCGCAGTAATTTATGAAATCCTTGCCTTAGTAAATAATTGCAGGGCATTGATTTTTCATGACAGTTCACCCAGTGATATCAGGCATGAGTTGGGTTAGCAATGCACATCTATGAAAGTCCACAGAATATGTCAAGTCAAGTCAAGTCAATTTTATTTGTATAGCACATTTAAAAACAACCCATGTTGACCAAAGTGCTGTACATCTGATTAGGTACTAAGGAAAAAATGAAACATACAGTAGCACACAAACATAACAGCACATACAAAACAGTTCACAGCGCCTCCTCAATGAGCCTCAAATGCTAGGGAGTAGAAATAGGTTTTGAGCCTGGACTTAAAGGAGTCGATGGAGGGAGCAGTTCTGATGGGGAGAGGGATGCTGTTCCACAGTCTAGGAGCTGCAACCGCAAAAGCGCGGTCACCCCTGAGCTTAAGCCTAGACCACGGGATAGTGAGTAGCCCCAAGTCGGCCGACCTGAGGGACCTGGAGTTAGAGAGGTGGGTTAGAAGATTTTTGATGTGGGGGGGGGGAATGTCCATTTAGGGCTTTATATGTGAATAGGAGGAGCTTGAAGTTGATTCTGTACCGTACAGGGAGCCAGTGGAGAGAGGCCAGAATCGGCGTGATGTGGTCCCTTTTACGGGTACCCGTCAGGAGTCTCTCTGCGGCGTTTTGGACCAGTTGCAGGTGGGACAGGGATAATTGGCTGATCCCAGTGTATAGGGAGTTGCAGTAGCCTAGGCGGGAGGAAATGAAAGCGTGAATGATTTTTTCAGTGTCGTCGGATTGGAGGAAAGGTTTGATTTTAGCTATGGTACGAAGTTGGAAGAAGCTGGCTTTTACCACAGCGTTGACTTGCTTGTCAAATTTTAATGCAGAGTCAAATATCACACCGAGGTTTTTGACATGCGGTTTGACTAGGCAGGATAGGCTTCCAAGACTGCCTGTTATCGATTTGATGGAGTCGGGGGGGGGGCCGAATAGGATGACCTCAGACTTGCTCTCGTTTAATTGGAGAATATGGTTTAAAGTTGTCATCTGAAGTATAATCTGCCATCGAAGGCAGAACCTTTATCCCAGGGTCCAACACTAGAGGGCATAACTATAAGGTGAGAGGGGGTGGGGGGTGGGGGGAGGGGAGTTTAATGAAGATGTGCAGGGCACGTTTTTTACACAGAGGATGGTGGGAGTCTGGAACTCATTGCCAAGGATGGTGGTGGAGGCAGATACGATAGTGACATTTTAGAAGCTGTTAGACAGGCACATGGAAGTGCAGGGAATGGAGGGATGTGGGTCACCTGCAGGCAGATGAGTCCAGATCTTCCGTTGCATTAGTAACGGTGTGATAGCACCCATTGACTTGCAGATTTATCATGGATTGGTCAGCAGAGCATTGGGAACTGTACTGAATGTGTGTTGTAGCCAAAGCAAGGCGTCTGTGCTTGATGCTGCAATGCAACCAAACTTTTTTGCGCCGTTAGAAATGGGAGCTTCAGTAACAGCAGACCTTGCCAGGACTGAGAGGAGGAAGATTGGACCCAAAAATCAGACCACCATGGACGAAACGTGAGGAAGAGATAATTCAAGCATCCGTTTAGAAAGGCAAAGGCAACAGATACAAGGATTTGCACAAAGTCCAGTGATTCAATAACCTGACTTGGACATCAATTGTTATTGCATTGCCATGGCTCATGCTGGTAGATATACAATGACTCATTCTCTAACTGTACTGTGGGAACATCTTCATCACACAAAATGAATGCTATTCATGCATGGCTGGACAATTCATCTGGTCTTGCCCCTGCCACCTACACTCCACACACACACACACGTGTACAATCATATCATATCATATATCTACAGCCGGAAACAGGCCTTTTCGGCCCTCCAAGTCCGTGCCGCCCAGTGATCCCCGTACATTAACACTATCCTACACCCACTAGGGACAATTTTTACATTTACCCAGCCAATTAACCTACATACCTGTACGTCTTTGGAGTGTGGGAGGAAACCGAAGATCTCGGAGAAAACCCACGCAGGTCACGGGGAGAACGTACAAACTCCTTACAGTGCAGCACCCGTAGTCAGGATCGAACCTGAGTCTCCGGCACTGCATTCGCTGTAAAGCAGCAACTCTACCGCTGCGCTACCGTGCCGCCCAAATATAGGAAGAAAGAAAACAAAACCTGGCTAATCTTCCAAAGCATTCAACACGAATATCTCCTCAATTGAGGAGCCTTTTGTTTGGAAGTCCAGTGTCTCTGAGAACGTGACACAAGGAACTGCAGATGCTGGAATCTTGGGCAAAACACAAAGCACTGGAGGAACTCAGTGGGTCATGCAAAGTGATTCCATCTTCTTCTTGCGATGAAGAAGAAGACGAAGAAGAAGATCCCATCTGAAGAAGGGTCCTGACCTGAAATGTTGCCTTTCCATTGCAGAGAAGGAGGAAGACCAAGAGGAGAAAGGATCAACGTAGAAGGCATCACTGCAGCCTCTCTCTGGATATGCCTTGAAGGCGTGTGGGCCCTCTCCATTACTTTTTTAAACCACCAGAAAGCCTGATCAAGACTCATGGAACGAGGCAGTCCTTGCACACTTCAAGTAATAGCTGGATAGCATTCCACATGAAGAAACACTTAGCCAATAAAAGGCAAGGAACACTCTGCAGCGCTGTCCTGTATGCTCCCAGTGGCTTGAGCCAAACAGATTTAAAGATGCTCACAAGAAGTTGAGACTGCCACGAAGGATGTCTTTGGGCATCTCTGAACCTAGATGGCCCAGGATTACACATGAACACAGTGCTGCATGAAGGCACAGCAGGTAGAGTTGCTACCTTACAGCGCCAGAGACCAGGGTTCGATCCTGACCATGGGTACTTATCTGTACGGAGTTTGTACATTCTCCCCATGACCTGCATGGGTTTACCCCGGGTGCTCCGGCTTCCTCCCACATTCCAAAGACATGTGGGTTAATTGGCTCTGGTAAAGATTATAAATTGTCCCTAGTGTGAGGATAGTGCTAGTGTGCGGGGATCGCTGGTCGGTGCGGAAAGGGTGGGCCGAAAGGCCTGTTTCCGCACTGTATCTCTAAACTAAACTAAACTAAACTCCTGCTCCGAATGTTTCTGTTTTATGATGGATATGGGATTGTTCCATCACTGTTTATGCTGATAGTGCTGATTATGCTGCTGTTTATGCTGATAGTGTGACGTGTTAATCAGCAAGATAGAGTGTGGAGTGGATTACTGCTGCATTGCAGTGTGTCCAGGTATTCTGTCAACATGGCTGAAGTGGTGTGAGAGTGTGGACATTGTTCTAATCAGTGTTTAAGTAAATATATGTATGATGTGATAGAGGGAATTGTGATTGACAGAGATAATTAATAAATGAGTGTCACATTGCATGAAACACCTTGTAAGCTTGTAGTACAGTTGTTTGAAAATGGGATTCTTATCATCTTCACTGTCACCGACTGGAAGCTGCAGATAATCATCTCGTACAATCCGCTTCTAAATTAAGCTTGAACTGATTCATCTTGGGGTAAATCTAATCACGGAGCTGTACGACTGCAAACTCATGTAAAAAGTCTATCAAAATTGAGCATCTCTCACTAACAGAATAGTGAATTACCAAGGAAACAATGTAAAATACCAAAAACTGTGGTACACTTTTTTTGATCTATGAATCTGGTACTTTACACAGTTATAATCCATAGGTGTAACCACTGAATTCTATCTTCCATCCATCCATCCATCCGTCCGTCCGTCCGTCCGTCCGTCCATCCATCCATCCATCCATCCATCCATCCATCCATCCATCCATCCATCCATCCATCCATCCATCTATCTATCTATCAATCTATCTATCTATAACACGTATTATTTAAGAGTCTGAAGAAGGGTCTCAACTCAAAACATCACCTATTCCTTTTCTCCAGAGATGCTGCCAGACTCCTTGAGTTACTCCGGCATTTTATGTCTATCTTATGTATATAGTCTGGATCAATCTACCTGGCATGGGTGTGACATTGTATTGTCAAGTAGGAAAGGCATTAGTAACGAGGGCCGAAAAGGCCTGTTTCCGGCTGTATATATATGATATGATGATGATAAGACTTGACGAAACCTACAGGAAGATGTGGACGGAACTTAACAATATTCTGAGTGATCGCTAGAGTAAATTGCACACAAAATCAAAAGTTAAAGATCGAAGAATCCAAAAAAAAGAAGAATTATTCACAGGAGAATGTCAGATAGGACTGATCACCTGTATGGAGTCAGTTGGAGATGTATATATATATAGCCTTTCCTACTTGACAATACAATGTCACACCCATGCCAGGTAGATTGATCCAGACTATATACATATATATATTAGATAGACATAAAATGCCGGTGATACTCCTGCATCTCCATCCTCCTTGCCTGCTGTAAGACTGGTAACTGGCCTTAAGAATGTTTGATATCCAGCCATTAACACAACAAAGATGCTTTGATGGGGGAGAAAATTTGAATCCCCACCACCCTGAAATGCTGATGAGTTATTTTTCTCTGATGTTCACCACTTTGAAAGGCCTTCAATGGACAAGAGCAGACACATTGGGGTCATTTTGTTACTTTGGTGATGACTTGTGACTTTTGGTGACATTGTCACGCAGCAGGGGTCCAAGTGAAAAAGTTTGTGTTTGTATAAACAACTAGTTCATGATTTCCTTTCAGCATACAGCCTGTTTGAAAAGTTGGGTATAAACACCTGGATTCCACGCAGCCATGCTGGGATGGAATATTTGATCAATTTTGTTTCACTATGCATTAAACATGACTTGCTGAAGGTATCTTACTACAATGCTTCACTCTGCCATTGATCTTGTCAGCCACCACCTCCCAGAGCACTTTCTGTGTGGACCTCGATGGTTTCTAGGGCCTTGCGGGACAGAGTGCTTCTCTCGTTCTCCCCCTCTCATCAGAATCAAGGCCTCTCGAACCTTGTGTGAAATGTGGGCGCTTTCCTCTCTTTGCTGTTTCGAAATGACTTCCAGCTCTCTACCCAAAGCTTTCAACTTGCTTTCAGGCTGGCTAGAGACAAAGAGCAGCTCCACTAAAGCTCAGCCTTCTCTTTCAGTGCTTGCTGCAGCTTAGACTCGCACTGAACAAGTGTGCCTCATCACTGTGGCACTGTGGCGCAGCGGTAGAGTTGCTGCCTTACAGCGCCAGAGACCTGGGTTTGATCCTGACTACAGGTTCTGCCTGTATTGAGTTTGTACGTTCTCTCTGTGACCATGTGGCTTTTCTCAGGGTGCTCCAGTTTCCTCCCATATTCCAAAGACGTTCGGGTGTGTAGATTAATTTTTCTGCAAATCGTCCCTAGTGTATAGGATAGAACTAGAGTATGATGATTGCTGTTCAGTATGGTATCACAAAATGCTGGAGTAACTCAGTGGGTCAGGCAGCATCTAGGAGAGAAGGAATGGGTGACGTTTTGGGTCGAGACCCTTCTTCAGACTGATGTCAGGGGGGGCAGGACAAAGGAAGGATATAGGTGGAGACAGGAAGACAGTGGGAGAACTGGGAAGGGGGAGGGGAAGAGAGGGACAGAGGAACTATCTAAAGTTAGAGAAGTCAATGTTCATACCACTGGGCTGTAAGTTGCTGCCAAAGCGAAATATGAGGTGCTGTTCCTCCAATTTCCGGTGGGCCTCACTATGACACTGGAGGAGGCCCATGACAGAAAGGTCAGACTGGGAATGGGAGGGGGAGTTGAAGTGCTCAGTCACCGGGAGATCAGGTTGGTTTAGGCGGACTGAGCGAAGGTATAGAGCGAAACGATCGCTGAGCCTGCGTTTGGTCTCGCCGATGTAGAGAAGTTGACATCTGGAACAGCGGATACACTAGATGAGGTTGGAGGAGGCGCAGGTGAACCTCTGTCTGACACACACACACGCACGCACGCACGCACGCACGCACACACACACACACACACACACACACACATAAATATAAAATAAACAAACAGTAATAGTGCAAAAAGACAAAACCAATGCCCCCAAGTCTATGTAGTTCAGATTTTTTGGAGGTTGTAGCGTTTTTTTATATCCGATGATTGTAGGGAAGAAGTTGTTCCTGAACGTGGATGTTATATGGCGGGACTGTCGTATGTTGAAAGACTGGAGCGGCTAGGCTTGTACACACTGGAATTTAGAAGGATGAGAGGGGATCTTATCGAAACGTATAAGATTATTAAGGGGTTGGACACATTAGAGGCAGGAAACATGTTCCCAATGTTGGTGGAGTCCAGAACAAGGGGCCACAGTTTAAGAATAAGGGGTAGGCCATTTAGAACGGAGTTGAGGAAAAACATTTTCAGTCAGAGAGTTGTGAATCTGTGGAATTCTCTGCCTCAGAAGGCAGTGGAGGCCAATTCTCTGAATGCATTCAAGAGAGAGCTAGATAGAGCTCTTAAGGACAGCGGAGTCAGGGGGTATTGGGAGAAGGCAGGAACGGGGTACTGATTGAGAATGATCAGCCATGATCACATTGAATGGCGGTGCTGGCTCGAAGGGCTGAATGGCCTACTCCTGCACCTATTGTCTATCACACTCCAAAGACGTACAGGTATGTAGGTTAATTGGCTGGGTAAATGTAAAAATTGTCCCTAGTGGGTGTAGGATAGTGTTAATGTACGGGGATCGCTGGGCGGCACGGACTTGGTGGGCCGAAAAGGCCTGTTTCCGGCTGTATATATATGATATGATATGATATGATAGTTTTCAGGCTCCTACATCTTCTTCCCGATTGCCGGAGTGAAATGAGCATGCGGCCAGGGTGGTGTGGGTCTCTGATAATGCTAGTGGCCTGTTTGATGCTTGTCAACTGTTTGCACTGCAAATGCTTGTCAACTGTTTGCACTGCAAAATGTGGCTCACTACCGTTTCCCCCACAGTGATTAAACGGTGGATTAAGCGATGAATTAGAAGCACAAAATGCCGGTTCAGTGATCACAGCAGATAATTTGAGGACATGCTCAATGAACGGAGCCTTGTATTTGAACGGGTTACATTCTCCTTCTCAGCCTCGGAGTCCAATGGCAAATGATAAAGTGAGTCAGTAGGAAATGTTGCAATCTATCGATGGAGAATCATCTATTCCATTTAATTATCATATTTCCCTTGAACAGCATTACTTGCTTATTTCTCAGAATTCATTGAATAACATAAGTGCAGGATTAGTAATGTGTTCGTGACTGACCTTGACATCACAGTAGAATTAAGCTACATGCGGAACATTGTGTGCAATTCCCTCTTTCTGACAATCACACATTGAGCTATCTGCAAAATCTTTCTGCATTTTTATGTCTGCAAAATTATTCCCATGCCTTGCAATTACATTCAGCATGAGTAAAAACAAGCATCAATAATTTTTAAAGAGGTATTAATTCCACAGTGTGGTCAATTTAGTCCAGTTTAGTTAAAAGACACGGAATGGCACCAGGCCCTTCGGCCCATTGAGTCCATGCTGACCATCGATCACCCATTCACATTATTTCTACGTTATCCCTCTTTCTCATCTGCTCCACACCCAGGGACAATTTACAGCGGCCAATTAACCTGCAAACACGCACGTCTTTGGGATGTGGGAGAAAACCAGAGCACTCAGAGGAAACACAAATGCAGTCACAGGGAGAACGTGAAAGCTCCACACAGGCAGAACCTGAGGTCAGGATTAAGTCTGGGTCTCTAGCGCTGTGAGGCAGAGGTTCTACGGGCTGTGGCACTGTGCCACCCCATTTTGAGGTATTAGATTAAATACCAGTTGGTGGTATTATGTGAAAAACCTGGGGAAGGCATTGATTCATGGATCTGGTTCCAGGCCAGGACAAATGTGTAGGAAGGGACTGCAGATGCTGGTTTATATCGAAGATAGGCAAAATTGCTGGTGTAACTCAGCAGATCGGGCAGCATCTATGGAAAAAAAGGAGCGGTAACTTTTCGAAACGTCACTTATCACCAGTGTTTTGTGTCTATCCTAAATAACAAATGTGTTTCCAAACTAGTATATCTGATGACGGTGTACAAATATTGATGGATGTAGCATCGTGTGAGCTTTTGGTATTGTGACTCAGCAATTATGTCCTCCGTGAGATTGAAGGTCATTTTTCTTGGTTTCAGAGTAATCCTCAATGCTATCTGTTATGGCGAGTCTGGAGGCTCGTTCTTTGTTGAAGAAGTTTATTGCGACAGCAATATTCGATCACAAAGTATAACGAACGAGATTACCGACAACCATTAATTCTAACTGTTCACTTCGAAGAAGTCTCCTAACTGACTGGTTTTGGGCGGCAAAACCACACGTGACGACGCTGTCCAATCAGCGGGCTCACTCCCTGAACCAATCCCTACGGTCGCACCCACACGTGACCTTACTGGCTAATCTGAGGGTTCGACTCCCAGGAGCAATCCCTATGGTCGCTACATGACCCCCCCCCCAGAACCCGAGGTACGGAACCTAGCAGGGAGCCGGATTTCGCGACCAGAACGAGTAAGGAGAGGGGCTGCCGGAACCACAGGAGCAGGGGGTCCTGGATCGGGTGGAACTGCAGGAGGACGGCCCCGCCGAGGCGGTTGGCCGACCAGGACAGGGCTGTCCGGATCCAAGTGCGCAGGTTTGAGCCTTGACACAGAGACGAGCTCACTCCTGCCGCCCACATCCAAGGTGAAGGTGACCGTCCCTTTACGCAACACGCGGAACGGGCCTTCATAGACCCTCTGCAACGGGGAACGATGGGCATCCCTACGCAGAAACACATACTCACAGTCCTTCAAGGCAGGCGGTTCATGTACCATGAAACACCCATGACGCGAAGTAGGAACCGGAGCCAGGGAACCCACTCGCGCCCGGAGTGATGCCAAAACCGACGGAACTGAAGGCTGCTGACCAGAGGACTCTGGCAGGAAATCCCCGGGCACTCGAAGTGGCGAGCCATATACTAGTTCCGCGGACGAAGCATGGAGATCCTGCTTAGGAGCAGTCCGGATGTCCAAAAGGATCCAGGGAAGTTGGTCTACCCAGTCCGGGCCTTCCAGCCGTGCACTGAGGGCTGCCTTAAGTTGCCGGTGGAACCTCTCCACGAGTCCATTAGCCTGAGGGTGGTACGCCGTGGTGTGTTGCAACCAGGAGCCGTACAGCTCCGCCAGCATGGCCCAGAGGGTAGAGGTGAACTGGGATCCCCTGTCAGTGGTAATGACGGACGGAACACCGAAACGGGCCACCCAATGGAGGGCCAGGGCCCGGGCACAAGAGGCGGCGGAGGTATCGGACAACGGGAAAGCCTCCGGCCACCGTGTGAATCGATCCACCACCGTGAGCAGATGAGTGTAGCCCCGGGAGGAAGGTAAAGGTCCAACTAAATCCACATGAATATGGAAAAAACGGACCGCTGGAACCGCAAACTCTTGCACCGGGGGCTGAACATGGCGGTGAACTTTAGCGGTCTGGCAGGGAACGCAGGAACGGGCCCAAGTGGCTACCTGCTTTCGCAGGTCATGCCACACAAACCGAGCGGCCACTAAGGCAGAGGTGGAGCGGATGGACGGGTGCGCCAGCCCGTGAATGGCATCAAACATCCGGTCGCTGGAGGGAGGCCGGGGAAGGGAAACATCACACCAGACTTTTGTGCCCGCAGGCCCGCAGGCCACCTGAGCCAACTTCAACCCCGAAGTGGGGGACTGGTATGCCGAGGCGGTGTCCGCCAGGAGCTGTGCCTCCGCAAGCTCCTGGGGATCCACCTCGCAGTCTACCGCTGAAATGGGGGAAACAGCGGGCCGTGACAGGGCATCAGCAACGGCATTAAGCTTACCCGCGACATGACGGACATCGGTAGTAAACTCAGAGATGGCAGTCAGGTGCCGCTGCTGGCGGGCCGACCATGGGTCGGACAATTTGGAAAAAGCAAAAGTCAACGGTTTGTGGTCCGTAAAGGCCACAAACGGGCGACCTTCTAGGAAGTACCTAAAGTGACGGACAGCTAAATAGAGAGCCAGAAGCACTCGGTCAAAGGCGCTATACTTCAGCTCAGCCGAACTCAGCTGTCGGCTGAAAAATGCCAAGGGCTGCCAAAGGCCACCCACCTGCTGTTCCAAAACCCCTCCCACCGCCACGTCCGACGCATCGACCGTCAGGGCCGTGGGGGCGGAGGCGCTCGGTTGGACAAGCATGGTGGCGTCTGCCAGAGCCGCTTTAGCTGCTGCAAAGGCCGACTCAGCGGCCGCGGACCATTCTAACTCCACAGGTTTGCCCGCGAGGCACTGGAAGAGCGGGCGCATGACCCGTGCTGCTGCCGGGACGAACCTATGGTTGAAGTTCACCATGCCCACGAACTCCTGCAACCCCTTCACTGTGGTGGGCCGCGGGAATGCACGGATAGCCTCCACCTTCTCGGGCAAAGGGGTGGCGCCGGCAGGGGTGATTCGGTGCCCTAAGAAATCAAGAGAATGGAGGCCAAATTGACACTTGGTTGGATGATGAGCCCGTGGTCTTGGAGCCGCCGGAATACGGTCCGCAAGTGGGCCAGGTGTTCCTGCTCCGAGGGGCTGGCGACCAGGATATCATCTAAATAAATGAAAACAAAAGGCAAATCTCGACCAACACGGTCCATGAGTCGCTGGAAGGCGTGTGCCGCGTTCTTTAAACCGAAAGGCATACGCAACCATTCGAACAACCCGAACGGAGTGATCATGGCAGTCTTTGGTATGTCCTCCGGGCGCACAGGGATCTGGTGGTAGCCCCGCACCAAATTGATCTTGGAGAAAACCACGGCACCTTCCAGCCCAGATGACAAGTCTTGAAGGTGCGGTATGGGGTAGCGGTCAGCCGTGGTGACGGCATTGAGGCGCCGGTAATCGCCACATGGTCTCCACCCCCCAGATGCTTTGGAGACCATATGCAATGGAGAGGCCCACGGGCTGTCAGACTGACGGACAATGCCCATTTCTTCCATCTTCCTGAATTCTGCCCGCGCCACCACCAGCTTGTCGGGCGGTAACCTCCTGGCCCGAGCGAAAACGGGGGGCCCCTCGGTGCGGATGTGGTGGACTACGTCGTGCCGGGCAGAAGGGGCGTCGAACCGCTGGAAGAGCAGCTCCGGAAACTCTGCCAGGACTGCAGCATTCGGGTCGGGGGCCGCAACGACGGCCTGGACAGTCGGGCTGGGCGGGGTGGCCGGCGGAGCGGCAAGCTCATCGCTGCTGGCGGAGGGTCGAAGGCCATTACTGCGGACATGGGGGCTAGTGAAAAGGCCCAGAGGAAATCTGCGCCCAGGATCGCTTGGCCGATGTCCGCGATGATGAATGGCCATTCGTACGTGCGGGTGCCGAAAGCCAGGGACATTGTCCGCATACCATACTTGCGGATGGGGCTGCCGTTAACCGCGATGAGGGTAGGCCCTGTCTTACCCGATCGGGTCTCGAGGTCGGTCGGCGGCACGATGCTGACTATGGCTCCCGTGTCAACCAAAAATTCCGTGTCCGTGAATCGATCTCGGACGTAGAGGCGTCGGTTCTGGCCAATCGCAACCGCCTCTATGTATGATCGGCCAAGGCATTTCCCGAGAAGGTGCAGGGTGAGCGGCAGTTGCGGGATTCTCCACCCCATCGTAGATGGTAATAACACCAGCCGCGCTTGTGCGGATCCTTTTGGCGGGCTTTTGGAGAAATGGCGGGAGACGCGGCGCCATCTTGGTGCCGCTGCGGGCTGCCCGCTGATGCCGAGACCTTGTTGATCGAACTGTTTCTTTTTGATTTGGACGTCATGAGCGCATCAGCTTTCTCCGCATATGCCACGGGGTCCTTAAAGGAACAATCCGTGAGCATGTGCTTGACATCTTCGGAAAGCTGCTCTCGGAATGCCTGCTCGAACATGAGGCAATCCGTGTGTTCACCTGCTAGCGCCAACATTTAGGCCATGAGAACGGACGGCAGCCGATCTCCGAGATCCGGTAGGTGCATAAGCCTCTTAGCTCGGTCATGCCTACTGAATCCGAAGGTTCGTAACAAGAGTACCTTCAGTGCCTCGTACTTGTCTTCTGCAGGAGGGTTGACGATAAACCGCATCACCCGCACGGACGTCTCCGGCGGTAGAGCGCTGACGAGGTAATAGTACTTTGTCGCGTCCATTGAGATGTTTCTTAGGTGAAACTGGGCTTCGGTGTGGACAAACCAAGATTGTGGTTGATGTGCCCAAAACGACGGGAGGTGAACGCTGACCGCGCTTAGCTGCGGTGTGCCGGGTGTAGGAACCGAAGACGAGGCGTCCTGTTCACTCATGGTAGGTGATCGGCTGGATCACGTCGGGGTCACCAATATGGCGAGTCTGGAGGCTCGTTCTTTGTTGAAGAAGTTTATTGCGACAGCAATATTCGATCACAAAGTATAACGAACGAGATTACCGACAACCATTAATTCTAACTATTCACTTCGAAGAAGTCTCCTAACTGACTGGTTTTGGGCGCCAAAACCACACGTGACGACGCTGTCCAATCAGCGGGCTCACTCCCTGAACCAATCCCTACGGTCGCACCCACACGTGACCTTGTTGGCCAATCTGAGGGTTCGACTCCCAGGACCAATCTCTATGGTCGCTACACTGTCAGTGATTTCTGCCCACCTTTCTCAGTAGTGGGCAAATACAGCACAAAACTGCTGCATCCATGCTGGCCATTAACCATACACGTTTACACTAACACCACCCAACTCATATTATTCTCCCCACATTTCTGTCAAGTTCCCCCAGATACAGTCACTCATTTGCACATCAGTGAAATTTCAGCGACCAAATGACTTACCATTCGGCCCATCGAGTCTACTCTGCCATTCAATCATGGCCGATCTATCTTTCCCTCTCAACCCCATTCTCCTGCCTTCTCCCCATGAGGCCTGACACCTGTATGAATCGAGAATCTATCAATCCCTGCCTTAAAAATTATCCATTGACTTGCCCTCCACAGCCGTCTGTGGCAAGTGGCAAGTGAGCTTAAGTATTTTAATATAACAATAGATCAGGATATGGGCTAAGCTGACAGCAGTCTGAACAACAGAGAGCTTCTGCACAGATGTCACCTCTGTGTAATGCAAACTAACCAAATGCCATTGGAGTGCTATATTTTTCCATTTCACTGTTGAGGAAGTGGGAGCTTTAAGCCAGTATTTTATTTAAAACAGATGGATTCCTCGGAGGAAGCAGATGGTTTTGGAACTGACGATCTCAATACCCTGTGACTTATAGAAACATGTCCTTGACTCTTGCACCGAACAAATTCAGTGATGTAACTCAGTGCCATATTGTTCTGGAGCTAGAGCGCACGGTTAATCGAGAGACATGCGATCTGGCTTCATATTTTAGTTTAGTATTAGTTTAGAGATACAGGTTCTTTGACCCACCGAGTCCGCGCCGACCAGTGATCCCCACACATTAACACTATCCTACACACACGAAGGACAATTTACAATTATACCAGGACCAATTAACCTTCGAACCTGTACGTCTCTGGAGTGTGGGAGGAAACCGGAACACCCGGAGGAAACCCATGAAGGTCACGGGGAGAAAGTACAAACTCCATACAGACAGCACCTCTTGTCAGGATCGAACCCAGGTCTCTGCCTCTGTAAGGCAGCAACTCTACCGCTGTGCCACCGTGCCGCACTATGTATGTATTTCCATGTACATATTTACCTTTTAGAAATATTAACTCAATAATTATTCATTTTCTATGTGTTCTCGCAGTGGTCATCCAAATGCAAGAACATTGTGTAGACTTTAACTGTGTTTGATAGTTCTCCAACTGTGATCTACACTGCGGAAACACGGTTGTGGGAAAGACATAGATGGCAGCTCAATATTCCAGGGAGGTCTCAGTTTAACGTTCAGCGCCAGGATATGGGAGCTGCCGTGACAGACGTGAGGCGCGTCTGCACATTGAAAAGGAATAGGTGATGTTTCAGGTCGAGACCCTTCTTCAGGCCCGCTGAGTTACTCCAGCTTTTTGTGTCTCTCTTCATGTCCATTATTGATTCCACGCAATTTACATCCATTCCTTGAGACAGGAAGGTTAGATAGTGATTAAAAAACTGCGGTTCGATATTGCTTTCTTAATTACATAATACTTATATTCCCCCAAAAAATTGAAACACGCAAAATGGTAAGTGCCACAAATCTTCACATACTGGGAATCTATGTAAGGCCAGCTCTCCATCAACCCATCTCCTTGTAGTTGCATTGCAGACTTCAGTTTTTTGCATGATTATAATTACCTAGTACAACAGTTATTAATTTATTGCATTTTTAATGATTATTTTCTGTCTGTGTGTTGCTGCTTTAATGAGCCTACTAAGCTGCAGCAAGTAAGGATTTCATTGTTCTCCTGTTGGTACGTATGGCAATTAAACACACTTGACTCGACAGTGGAACTGGCTGTTAGGCCTCAGCTGGCCTATTGTGTTCACCACAATTTAGGAATGATGTCAAGGCTTTGAGAAAGATTATCAGAGCTGCGCAAGGTGTTATCAAGAGTGAAAGATTTTAATGTCAAGCTCTATGTGTAAACTTAAATTGTCCAAGTAAAGGATGAATAAGAAAGCATTTATGTTAATGTTTTGGCTAGGTAAATACTTTACAAGCATTTATTGATCTTGGAAGCATGCAGAAGATAGACACAAAATGCTGGAGTAACTCAATGGCTCAGGCAGCATCTCTGGATAGAAGGAACGGGTGACATTTTGGGTCGAGATTGAGAGTCAGGGGAGAGGGAGACATAGAGATATGGAAGGGTAAGGTGTGAAAACGAGAGATCAAAGGGGACGATGTTCAAGGAAAATGTAGAATAGATAATTGCTAGCCAGGGGAATTTAACAATGAGGCATACAAAGTAACATTTGACCAGGAGGAAAGTCCACCTAGTCAGAGAACTAGGATGGGGGAGGGATGGAGAGAGAGGGAAAGCAAGGGTAACGAAGTTAGAGAATTCAATAGCCATACCGCTGGGTTGTAAGCTGCCCAAGTGAAATATGAGGTGCTGGTCCTCCAAGGTGCTTTGGGCCTCACTCTGACAGTGGAGGAAGCCCAGGACAGAAAGGTCAGTGTGGGAATGGGAGGAGGAGTTAAAGTGTTTAGCATGCATCTGTTTGAATGCCGAGGAACCTCTTACTTACGGTAAGAAAGTTTAGCTTTGCATTTTGAAAAAAAACTCTGTTGGAGGTGATTACAGATGTTTCAGCTTCCATTATGTAATGTGGCAACAAGATGGATCGTTTGTGTGTCACAGATTGACATTGTTCTTAATAGAAATCATCAGGACAAATCCTGAGAGAATTGTGTTTTACAGTCATTGATTTGTGGCAGATCCGCAGGCAATGGCCATTTGTTTTGTTGCAAGTGTTTGCAATTAAACGCACCTATCCTTCACAGACTGTAAATGCCAGCACAGCCTTTATCCTCTAAGTAGCTCTAACGCGATTGCCAAGGAGAAAGGCAGTAACATTAAGGAATCCTCAACCATTTTTATTCCCAATTGGCATTCCAACACAATGGAAAGCTGGGGATAATGACTTCTGAAAATGGAGCTGTTCTGAATTACAATACCAATACATGAGTTTCACAAAATAACAGGGTGAAATGTATCATCCATCCCGGGGTAACAGGATTAATCTGAAGCAATGTTTTAATATGCATTCACGAAAGAGAACTTGATGGGAATTTGTAACTTTGCAAGTGCCCTTTATGTGGCGACTATTTGCATACCTTGAGGATGCAAGCAAAGAACATGTGACAATAAAGTATCCAATTCAATTCAATTCAATGTATTCAGGAGGCAGGCCTGTCCCATGCTGGAAGCAGGGCAAGTTGAAAAGTCAGTTAAAACAAATAGCAGGCATGATCTTTAGCTTTGTTTGTCAAATCTTTGAGAAGAAAAGCAAAGACGACAGGCCAAGAGTTAGGCCTCAGCTGGAGTATTGTATTCGCCACACTTTAGGAGGAGTGTTAAGACTGTGAGGAGGATTATGCGATCATTACGAGGTGGTATCACGAATGAGAGGTTTTTAGTTTGGGAAGAGTCAAGAGAAACAAGGAATAATCTCCTTACGATGTAAATATAAGGAACTGCAGATGCTGATTTACAAAGAAAGACACAAAATGTTGGAGTAACTCAGCGGGTCAGGCAGCATTTCTGGAGATCATGGATCGGTGATGTTTTGGGTTGGGACCCTACTTCAGACTGTTCTCCTTAAAGTAGAGCAGTTAAGGAGGAATTTGATGATGATGATGATGATGATACTTTATTGTCATATGTTTTGCATACAAACCCGGTAAAATCATACAGTCTGAGATGGACCTCACCTACGCAGTACACAAGAGTTGCCACGTTTCTGGCGCTGACAAAGTTACAAAAGTTCACCGAACAGTCCTATCTTCTGCCTGTCACTGCACATGGCAGCAGGTAGCCTGTTGGGTCCCCCCTTTTTTCGTGCATTTTGCAAGACGTAATGAACTGCAAGTGCTGGAATCTTGCGTAGAACAAAGAGTGCTGGAGCAACTCAACCAGAGGACTTGGATAGGTGATGTTTCGGCTTGGGACCCTTCGGCAGACATAGCAGGGCAAATGACTTTTTTCCTGTGCTGCATTATTTAGTGAAGATGAGGTGCCTTTAGGTGCATCTCCTTTGAAGAGGGACACATGGGTGATTTGGGGACATTTGGGGCTTGATGTAAATGCAAGCTCTTCAATTAGATATACCCACTGCAACAATCGGATATGAAGGAGAACCCATGAGTGACCGGGTTCTCAAGAATCACCTCTTGTGGTAGTGTGTCTTTGGAAACAGGCCACAGGAATTTTTAAGGCAGAGATAGATAGACTTTTGATTAGTACGGGTGTCAGAGGTTACGGGGAGAAGGCAGGAGAATGGTGTTAGGAGGGAGAGATAGATCAGCCATGATTGAATGGCAGAGTAGACTTGATCGGCCGAATGGCCTAATTCTACTCCTGTCGCTTATGACCTTATGAATCAAGTACCAGGGATCATTGATGAAAGAACAGTAACATATCTTGATTTATGTCTTTTATGTAAGTAATTTAGTTTAGTTTAGTTTAGTTTAGTTTTGAGATACAGCGTGGAAACAGGTCCTTCGGCCCACCGGGTCCGCGCCGACCAGCGATCCCCGCATATTAACACTATCCTGCACACACTAGGGACATTTTTTAACATTTAACAAGCCAATTTACCTACATATCTGTATGTCCTTGAAGTTTGGGAGGAAACTGAAGATCTCGGAGAAAACCCACGCAGGTCACAGGGAGAACGTATAAACTCCGTACAGACAGCACCCGTGGTTGGGATTGTACCCGGGTCTCTGGCGCTGCAAGAGCTGTAAGGCAACAATTCTACCGCTGTGCCACCCAAATGTAATTGATATTACCATGTACTGAAAGCATTGGGGAATTTCCTCAGAAAATTTTCCATAATAACTTGGAAGAGCAGCTGAAATGTATCCTGAAGGGTACTTATACCATTTTCTTGGAGTTCCTGAAGTCTTATTGAGGAAAATGAAATGGGCAAACAGAGAAACCTCCATAGAAGGTCACTCCATTAATTTGCTCAGACTAATTTAAAAAAAGCAATGATAGGAATAATTGTTGGCTGTGCAATTAATTTGATATTATTCTCTGCACACCAAAGAGAGCAATTAACATTTTAGACTTTAGAGATACAGTGTAGAAACAGGACCGTCAGCAATTAACACTTTAGACTTTCGACTTTCGAGATACAGTGTTGAAACAGGCCCGTCAGTCCGCGCCGACCAGCGATCACCGTGGACACTAGCACTATCCTACACACTAGAGAACATTTACAATTTTACCGAAGCCAATTAACCTACTAACCTGTACGTCTTTGGAGTGTGGGAGGAAACTGGAGCAACCAGAGAAAACCCACGAGGTCACAGGGAGAGCGTACAAACTCCGTACAGATAGCACCCGTAGTCAGGATCGAACCCGGGTTCCTGGCACTGTGAGGCAGCAACTCTACCGCTGCGCCACCGTGACGACCAAAATTAAAGCTCAATTATCGTCATGGAAAAGCCTTTTGTGCTATTTCTTTCTTTCATTCGCTCACAAGGTAGGAAGGATGCGATTCATTGCCTATCCCTTGATGACCTGGGAACGTTGCTGTTAAGCTGGCTTCTTCAATAGCCAGGGGCCCTTGAAGAAGGCACTCTCACAGCACAAGCTTGTTTTTCAATGCAAGTGAGCTGCTTGTTTATCCATTTAATGCAGCACAGAGGCCCAACCAGGTTAGGATGATAGATTTCCTCCCCTGGAAATTTTAATGAATCCAATTTTTTATTTTTTGGCTTATCGTCAATCTTCTAATTTCATGCCCACCATTAATTATACTAGCGTTTTATTCTAGATTGAGGCAATTGGTTTGCAATAAGCCAGCTGCAGTGTATTTGACCTCGTTAGACATTGGATCCAGGCCAATATAGGCACAGCACTGGAGTAACTAAGTCTGAAGAAGGGCCTCAACCGGAAACGTCACCCATTCCTTCTCTCCCGAGATGCTGCCTGACCTGCTGAGTTACTCCAGCATTTTGTGAATAAATACCTTCGATTTGTACCAGCATCTGCAGTTATTTTCTTATAATATGAGTAACTAAGTGGGTCAGGCAGCATCTCTGGAGAACATGGATAGGTGACATTTTAGTTTGGGACCCTTCTTCAGAAGAGCAGCAGGAATCACAGAGGGGAGCAGTGAGAGAGGGTCGTACAGAACTCCTGTAAAAGAGAGATGGACAACCCCTTCAAAGTAAGTATACCCTGAAGAGATTTTGCAGTGGAGCAGTAAAATGTGGGCGCAAGGAACTGCAGATGCTGGTTCACAAAAAAAAGACACAAAGTCCTGGAGTGACTGAATGGGTCAGGCAGCATCTCTCAAGAGCCTGGATAGGTGACGTTTCATGCCGGGACCCTTCTTCAGACCTGAAACGTTGTCTATCCTTGTTCTCCAGAGATGCTGCCTGACCAGCTGAGTTACTCCAGCACTTTGTTTTTCTTTTTTTAGTTGGTAAACCATCATCTGCAGTTTCATGTGTTTACATTGGATCCAGAATTGCATAGAAAAATAGGGCGTAGACACTGGGACTCGGGGAGGTAGAGTTAGATTTATGAGAAGCACTGAATCCTCATAAAAAAACTGTAGAAAGAATACAACCGTGAGACATTAAAAATGTAATTCGACAAGATAATGCACTGATGCGGACAGAATATCATATTTGCTTTTTGTATTAGTACACAGGGGCCAGTTGTACTGATGATAAATATGTCTTTCAATAATAATCTGCTGTAAAATAGAGTGCATTAATGGTTTGTGATAAGGATCATCTCAGCAAGTATCTCTCTAACTGCAGCAGGATAAATTGAAGAATTACATGGGGAAAAACATGCCAACTGTTGGCTATCAAGGGCTGGATATTCTGCAAGTAGGTCCAGGTTAGTGAAAGTCACAGCAGTAAGGTGTCTGAATTTGTTTATGTCTCACTGAATCTTAGAAAGTACATAAGAAGCAGCAATGAACAGGTTTAGCATAACAATATAGCACCGCACACTGATAACCGAGCACCCTAGGGACTTGTACATGTACCACACCATATTTGTGCACACGACAATAAACTTGCCTTGACTCTAGAGGTAGGCACAAAGCGCTGGAGCAACTCAGCGGGTCAGGCAGCATCTCCAGGTGACGTTTCAGGTCGGGACCCTTCTTCGGACTGCAGGAGAGGAGTAGGAATCACAGAGGGGGAGCAGTGAGAGAGGGTCTCATAGAACTCCTGTCAGAGAGAGGAGGAGAACTTCTTCAAAGTAGGCAATACCTTGAAGAGATTTTGCAGTGGAGTAGTAAAATGTTGACACAAAGAACTGCAGATGCTGGTTTACAAAAAACAAAGTCCTGGAGAAATTCAACGGGTCAGGCAGCAGCTCTGGAGAATGTGAATAGGTGACACTTTGTAAAGGAATCCTTCTTCAGTTCTGAACCTTTTTATCCAAAGTATTAAAATATATGGCAGCACCGATCCCTGTAGCACATGGCTGGTCCATCAGGCCAATTTTGTATCCATCTGCTATCTCACCTATGGATCCCATGTGTTCTAACCTTCCAGACCAGCCCATTGACTGGAAGGTTGTCAAAGGCCTTGCCAATGCCCATGTTGCCACCAGCTACCGTTCTGTTCCTGTCAATCCCCTTGGTCTCCTGTTCGGAAAGCCCCATCAAATTTGTGAGACATATTTCCCTCAGGGCAGTACCATGGCATAATAGTAGAATTGCTGCTTTACAGCACCAGAGACACGGATTTGATCCTGACTACGGGTGCTGTCTGTACGGAGTTTGTACGTTCTCCCCGTGACCTGCATGGGTTTTCTCCGGGAGCTCCGGATTCCTCCCACACTCCAAAGTAAGTACAGGTTTGTAGGCTAATTGACTTGGTAAAATTGTAAATTGTCCCTAGTGTGTGTAGGATAGTGTTAAGTGTGCGGGGATTGCTGGTCGGCGCAGACTCAGTGGGCCAAAGGGGCTGTTTCGGTGCTGTATCTCTAAACTAAACACTAAACCAAACATAAAGCCATGATGACTATTCCTAATCAGGCCTAGCTTTTCCAAATGGAAATAAATCATCTCAGAATCCTTGCAATGACTTTCCCACCACTGAATAATAGAATTAAAACATTGGTCCCTTGTTGCTGATTGGAGTGTTCATTGTCCATGTTCTATATACGTGCACCCCATTCCCCTGAACGTGACTTTGTGCATCAAGAATGATGTCCCACTGGCCCATGTAGTGCCACACAAGGTGACCCAGCCAATTACTTCCAATGAGGCCTGGAGAAGAGGCTGGGCTTTGAACAATGGAATCAGGTACAAAACTCCTCTGCCAGTCTCTACCAACTAGCAATGCAACACTGCCAAGGATGCCATGGTAAAACTTCTGAATGCATCTGACATTCAGAAACACTTATAGACCTAATAAAATGAAACACATAAATGAAAGAGAAATGTAAAATTAAAGAATAAGACAACATCTGAAAAGAAAACTGCATGAAATAATTAAAAATGCCTGAAGAAAGTACACATGATAAAAAAATAACACCATATTATTTCTTACCCTGTAAGTTTGTATGAAAACATACTGGTTTCAGATTTACCTAAATGCTGGCAAATCCCAGCCTTATCATTTTTTATACCCTAGAGTCTAAACTTCAAATACTATATATGCTGTGTGAATATTCAGAATCAGAAAAATACCTCATGTTCTTTGATACTGATATGATCATATCAAAACCTTTGTGACTGAAATAAAAGGATAATTGAACAGATTGGAAAGTAATCTCTCCTATGATGCTATTGAAATCTGCAAATACATTAGAGCGTTGGGTATGTGGATGGTTTGAAGATGGGTTGCTGGGTTAGGTTTGCAGTCTGTTTTGCATTGGGAATCTCTCAGTCTGATCAGGAGGAAGGTCAAAGTTCTGCCAGCGATTTATGGCTTTTGCAAAATGACTCTCAATAGTTTTACGCTCTCTGATTTTGGCTCCAGTACCTCATTTACTCAGCATTCAGCACAGGAGAGAGCTCTTTGTATGCACGCGCTGTTCTTCCCTCCTGATGGTGAAGATTGAAATGTTTTTTGATCTGGATGTGAGTGGCAGCTTCTGCACTCTATAACGATTGAAATCTATTGCAGTTGCATATTAAAAATATCCTAAGGAGATCCAAAAGGTTTAGAGGCTTACTAGGCTTGGGCATTTAGTTCCGTCGAAAACAGTTTCGAGTTTACTTCCACATTAAGGTAAATCTGCCTAGCTGGGAGAAGTGAGCTCACACTGTGACAGCTGGAAGCCACATGAAGGATATATTAAATGTGATGTCAAAGCTGCTTTACAAAGATCAGACTGAATCCCATGGGAACCTTGTAAATCTATTTGACCTTAAGTTTAATATTTAAAGAGCTGAAATTTTCCTCTGCCATCCACTCATCTTTTGAATATTTGTGAGGTTGCTCTGCATGTGTGCAAGTGGGGGTGGACCTCTCTCCTGAATAATTCTAGCAGGCAACATCCAGTCAATATAAAGGGGGGTTGTGCCTGGTGTGGGCTTTTAACTGAAGATAGACACAAAAAGCTGGTGTAACTCAACGGGACAGGCAGCATCTCTGGAGAGAAGGAATGGGTACTGTCAGACCAGGGGCGAGGATGGGAATGGTTCTTTTCTGAAAATGGTTCCCAGAGTAACCACAATTTTAAAACTCATCCCAAATTACCAAGGAGAGTCACTCACTCTTCTCCCCTCTTCCATCGGGCAAAAGTTTAGTTTACTTTAGTTTAGTTTATTGTCATGTGTACCGAGGTCCAGTGAAACATTTTTGTGGTGTGCCAACCAGCCAGCGGAAAGACCAGACATGATTACACGCGAGCCATTCGCAGTGTACAGATACATGATAAGGGAATAACGTTTAGTGTGAGGTAAAGCCAGTAACAAGATCATAGTTAAAGTAAGAAATGTTGCTGTAGGAGTAGAGATTTAAGAGTGTGGAGCGATTGTAATATGTGATTGTAGAACTGCTTCTGTGGCCAGCACGCAAATAGTTGCCCAGGGTAGACGCCATCTTGGAAAGTATAGAAATGTGAAAACACATTCCTCCAGATTCAGGGAGAGTTTCTTCAGGAACTCAACCATCCTACCAACAACTAGAGAGCTGTCCTGAACTATTATCTACCTCAATGGAGACTCTCGAACTATCTTTGATCGGATTTTACTGGACTTTATCTTGCACTAAACTTTATTTATGCTATTCCCTTTATCATGTATATATAATGGCTCGATTGTAATCATGTAATCATGCAACAAAAGCTTCTCACTGTACCTCGGTACACATGACACTAAACGAAACTAACTAAAAGCATAACAACCATTCTGCACATGGAAAATTCTTCTGATACTGAGGGTTGTGCAAATGACTTCCATTGAGCGCAGTAATAGAACCGAAAAGGATATCTTTGGTGCTTTTCAATGTTCTTTTCAACATTTCTCAACTCAAAGAGCAGAAGTACAAATCTAGAGACAAATCGATTTGCAGAAAGGGGCAAGTGCTAATTGTGAAAAGAACAATCTAGAAAGAAGGATTAGTATTACATGGAAAACGAGAATGAAAGTTAGGGAGATAGAAATTCTTCCGTATAGTTTGGACTATGTAAACCAATTCAAACTAATACCTAATTGTTAAATACGTTTGAGTGTGGGTCACATCTATTTTTAAACTTACTCTAATTTACTTGTGCATTTCTTGTGCATAAAAAACAACATTATAGAGTGATGATATTGGTGCCCAAAGCACAATTTGCCTCCATTCACACCATTTTTTAGGGTATCTCACACTAACAAACAGCACGGACTGTTCACAATGATGCAGATTTTAACTTTCTAGTCTTTCTAGACTAGTCTGCTCTTGTCTTACCTAGCCCATGGCATAATGTACAAGGGATTGATCATCCAGCAGCTAAACCTCTTGATGTCTGACCTGACCCGACCCTGCCACCCACAATCGTTGCTGAAGTCGTGTGGCTCCTCCAATACTTGTCCAGTATTCATCTCCAATCCATTCTCAGCAGGTCAGGCAGGCGGCATCCATATAACCATATAACCATATAACCATATAACCATATAACCATATAACAATTACAGCACGGAAACAGGCCCGTTCGGCCCTACCAGTCCACGCCGACCACTTTCTCTGACCTAGTCTCATCTACCTGCTCTCAGACCATAACCCTACAATCCCCTCTCATCCATATACCTATCCAATTTACTCTTAAATAATAAAATCGAGCCTGCCTCCACCACTTCCACCGGAAGCTCATTCCACACAGCCACCACCCTCTGAGTAAAGAAGTTACCCCTCATGTTGCCCCTAAACTTTTGTCCCTTAATTCTGAAGTTATGTCCCCTTGTTGGAATCTTCCCCACTCTCAAAGGGAAAAGCCTACCCACGTCAACTCTGTCCGTCCCTCTTAAAATTTTAAAAAGGAATAGGTGACGTTTTCAGGCCCCACCCGGAACGTCACCTATTTATTTTCTCCAGAGATGCTGCCTGACCCGCTGAGTTACTCCAGCGTTTTGTGTCAATCTTTGGTGTAAACCCGCACCTGCAGTTCCTTCTTACACATCCAATCCATCCTCCGCACCTTGAATCTAGTCCCAATTATATCGCCATTTCCCCATCGCCTTGTGACATATCTATTCCTGAAGGCCTTTCCCTAATTTTTCCAACACCCAATGAGTCCTTCCACCAGTCACTTTGCTTAGTCGCAACCTTGTCATCCTATTCATGATGTTCTGATACCTGACGTTGTCCCTCCCTGCGGTACTCCCACCTTCTATCAGATGGCTGGTCTGATCCTCCCCACCCCTCACACGGTGATCCTCACAACACTGCATCCAAGGACTTTTTGATTTAGCAAAAGGGAAAGCATTTGGGTTCTTCTTTACATATAAACTGTGTGCACTATGCACATTGCCTTAGGGTTTGCATATCACGGAATATCTTTGCCAGGGGATACAGATTAAATGTATGAGCCCCAGCCCCACCCCACTCATCACACAGCACTGACTTAATGTTTGTCTTGGCACTGAAGAACTTTTAGGACATAGAACATAGAACCCTTCATCCCACAATGTCTGTGCCGAACATGATCCCAAGGCCAACACTTATCTGCCTGCACATAATCCATATCCCTTCATTCCCTGCACATCCATGTCTGTCCAAAACTCTCTTAAATGCCTCTATTATATGTGCCTCCACTCTACCACCCTCTGTGTAAAATACTTGCCCTGCACATCTTTTAACTTTGCCCATCTCATCTTAAAGTTATGCCCACTACAATTTGATATTTTCATCCTGGGAAAAAGATTCCGATTGCCTACTTGATATATGCCTCTCATAATTTGATTATGAGAGGAGATCTTATCGAAACGTATAAGATTATTAAGGGGTTGGACACGTTAGAGGCAGGAAACATGTTCCCAATGTTGGGGGGAGTCCAGAACAAGGGGCCACAGTTTAAGAATAAGGGGTAGGCCATTTAGAACGGAGATGAGGAAAAACTTTTTCAGTCAGAGAGTTGTGAATCTGTGGAATTCTCTGCTTCAGAAGGAAGTGGAGGCCAATTCTCTGAATGCATTCAAGAGAGAGCTAGATAGAGCTCTTAAGGATAGCGGAGTCAGGGGGTATGGGGAGAAGGCAGGAGCGGGGTACTGATTGAGAATGATCAGCCATGATCATATTGAATGGCGGTGCTGGCCCGAAGGGCCGAATGGCCTCCTCCTGCACCTATTGTCTATTGTCTATTGTCCATTTACTTCTATCAAGTCCAGTCGAAAATTAGGTACAATAAATTGAAGAAGAATGGAAACATGAAAGAATGGATGGAAAAAGAAAGATTAGGGTGTAGAATGCAAGCTGCAAGTAACTAAAATGCATTTTGAGGCGTGGGTTTGTATTTTCTTTGCACCACTCATTGTCATGTCAAAACATATGTTTTAATGAAAGCTACAAATATCTATTTAATTCTGTGATCAATAAATCACTTTCATTTTGCCGTTACAAGTTATGAGCAGGTTAGTTATTCATCAATATTAACAATAACAAATGTACAGTTGACAGTTCTGTGCTTATTGCATCAAGTTGTGAAATATCAACCAACATTTTGAGTCTTGTTTTGTTGTGGACTCTCTCAACTTGACCATCTGCAGACCGACTTACAGAGTCATCGAGTCTTACAGCGTGGAAACAGGCCCTTCGGCCCAACTTGCCCACTCGGGCCAACATGCCCCGTCTTCACTTGTCCCTCCTGCCTAAATTTGACTCATTTCCCTCGAATCCTGCCCTATCCATGTACTAAACCTGTCCTATCCACTTCAATAGGCACGCAGGCCTGCAGTTTTAACAAAGAGTTTCATGCAGCAACTCATCATAGATCTATCAAGAAAAGGTATGAAAACTAATATAGAATAACTGATTATAATTGCCATTAACCCTGTTCCTATCAGCTTTGCTGCTTACATAGTGAGGCTCTGTTCTCTCTGAAATTGTGTAAAAATGTAATTATTTCTCTAGAATGTTGCTTAGTTGCCCAAAATAGGATTTAAATCCCATTAGTCCGCATGAGTTTGACAACTTTACAGCTCTTTTTAACAGGCATTGAAACATTATAGTAAATCCTCTGCCTTGTTTTGAGTGGAAAATTAATTAAGTTGCAATAGAATAAAGACTGAAGTCATAAACAAGTAGTGATCATCTTGGGATTGCTGAACAATATATATCAGTGGAAATGAGAGATACCAAACAATATTGTTGAAGGGATGAGTAGGAAGGAACGGCAGATGTACCAAAGATAAACACAAAATGCTGGAGTAACTCAACAGTCAAGCAGAATCTCTGGAGAAAAGGAATAGGTGACGTGTCTGGTCAGAACCCTTCTTCAGACATGAACAAGGACATGAAGAGCTTACTGACTGGTTACACACTGTCTGTTTGGCAACTTGAATGTCCAAAGGATTTCAGAGAGTGATACATACTGCCTGGTCCATCACAGATACTAACCTCCCCAATGCTAAAGTAATCTATAGGAGACGCTGCCTCAAAACCCTGCCAATATCATGAAAGACCTACACCACCCTGGCTACTCTCTCATTTTGCTCCTATCATTGAGAAGAAGGCACACGAGCCTTAAAGCCGTGACCACCAGGTTCAAAATAGCTTCTTTCCAGTAGCCATCAGTTCCTGAACATTACACAATGTTAGCCTCAACTATGAACTATTATAGGATATGTCCTTGGTTGCATTAAGGACTTAGATTATTTTTGGCCAGTGTTTAATTTGCTGCATTTTTAATTATTATATTTATCTGTGTATATTGTGCTTACAGGAGTGTTAAGTGCCACAAGAACGAATTACATTGTTTCGATATCCGGGCTTTCAGGCTCCTCTGGATCTTCTCCCAGAAGGAAGAAGAGAGGAAAGGAGATGGGCAGGGTGGCAGGTACCCTTGATGATACTTCCAGCCTTCCCGATGCAACTCGCTGTGAAAATGGACTGGATGGAAAGACATGACAAGTGTCTATGGTAGACTGAGCAGAGCAGGTTAACCTATCATGAACAACTGGTCCAACTCCTGTCGGCGTGTTTTCATCATTGAGCTGACGGTGCCCTGGGAGGAGGCTGTGGACGAGGCATTTGAAAGGAAAAGGCTGAGATATTCCAACCTTGCAGTAGAGGCAGAGGAGCAAGGTTGGAGTGTAAGAGTGCGTCCAGTGGAGGTGGGGTGCAGGGGCTTTGTAGCCAGTTCCACTGCAAGGCTCCTGAGGGAAGTTGGAGTCAGAGGGCAGGCCCAAAGGAGGGCAATCAAAGAACTTGCAAATGCCGCCGAACGGAGCAGTCACTGGCTGTGGCTGAAAAGAAAAGATACTGTCTGGGCTGCCACATGACCATCTAGAGGCTAACCATAAGGCACACACCCAGGTCTGATCACCCTGCGGTGGGCCTGCCTCACAAGACTGAGGGTGTCTTGTGATAAAAGGCCGAAACACCCAGTGACGTTGAGGTACACAACTGAAGATGTGTCTGAATGGTAGCAACATCACCTAGTGGTCACCCCCAAGAACAACACCAGTCAATTGTAGTGCAAACCTTAGGGATTGTAACATCTAGTCCTACCAATTAATCAATAAGTGTAGGTTGGAACTGCAGATGCTGGTTTACAAAAATGCGGTAAATTAAAAACGGGCCAAAAATAAATCTAAGTCCTTAATGCAACCATTCTATAATAGTTCATAGTTGAGGCTAACGTTGTATAGTGTTCAGGGACTGATGGTTGCTGGAAAGAAGCTATTCTTAAACCTGGTGGTTCCGGCAGTTATAAGTAAGTTAAATTTTACCAAGTACCCTATCAAGAACAATGATAAGTGTAGGAAGGAACTGCAGACGCTGGTTTACACCGAAGCTGGCCACAAAATGCTGGAGTAATTCAGCAGGACAGTCAGCATCTCTGGAGAGAAGGAATGGGTGACATTTCGGGTCGAGTCCCTTCTTCGGACTGAGAGTCAAGGGAGAAGGAGGCATAGAGATATGGAAGGGTAAGGTGTGAGAATGAGAGATCGAAGGGAGGTAAATGTAGAATGGACCATTCTTAGCTGAGGTGAAGGACAATGAGAAATACAATCAGTAAAATTTAATCAGGACATTGAAACTAGTCAGAGAACTAGGGTGGGGAGGGATGAAGTGAAAGGGAAAGCAAGGGCTCCTTGAAGTGAGAGAAGTCAATATTCATACGGCTGGATTGTAAGCTGCCCAAGCGAAATATGAGGTGCTGTTCCACAAGAAAACAGATTAATTGAGTCCAGTGCGATATACCTAGAGATGAACCCTGAGTCATTAACATAAATATAGTCAATGTTTTACTTGAGAGACACATTGGCTAAAAATTGAATGTTCCGTTCAACCTTTCTGGCTAACACTCAAGATTATTTACTTCCACTATTCCTTCCACCTATTGAAAGGTGGTCTTTAAAACTCTGCGAGATAAATTCTCAACAGTTTCACTTTGAGAGTATCCTGGTTGTCCACACACTGTAAATCTTCCCTGATTCTTTTACCATCGAGCAGGTGGTTAATTTACCAGTTAAGGTCCCAAGTGAGGAAGTTAAAAAAAAATCCAACATGATGGAGAAGGATGCGGATTTGAATTCGGCCATGTAAAACTAATCCTATTTTATCTGCACAAAATTAAAATGGATAAAGAAATCAATCTCATGCTAGTCCTAAACACTGATGTAAGTCTGGGCTTTGTAATGAGATGGGCTTTGCTGGATGTCATTCAACCAGCTCCAGACTTAGAAGTTAATAGAGATGGAATTACTTAAATTCCCAGTCTTGATCGGGGTTTGTCAAAGTGAACCCAGATCTCGTGACTCTTGTTTAGCTTTGTTTTTAACGAAATAGATTTGCAATGAAATCTGTTCCATCGACTTATCTGCAAACAGTGCAGAAATTATTTCTCAGGAAAAAAACCCAATGGATTGTCGGAAAACAAATCAATCTGAATTAACTTAACATGACAGGTTAAATCACTGTCTATCTCTCTCAGAAAGGGAGCTCATTGACACTTAACAAAGGTTGTTTCGCAGAGGCAGTTGGGTTGTTTTATTTGAACCAATAAATTAATTAATTGGATGTTTAGCTGAAGTGTTTTGAAGGTTAAAGAATCAATGGGAGCAATTGGATAAAACATAACACCAGCTTATTTTGATAGAGTTAAGAATGACAAGCAATGCTCATTATTGCTAAGCACTCACAACTCATAATCTTCTACTAAATTTGATCTATTAATTCAAAGGTAGAGTTTAGTGAAGTAAAATTGATCTCCAGATACCTCATAAAATCTGATCAAATCATCGGTAATGAAAATCTCACTAGATGACGCAGGGATTATCAGGTAAGGCTCACATGGATTTCACTGGGAAATAATGACCAAATTGAAGTGCTCGGTTAATCTTGTTATGTCGGACATTGGTGAACTAACAAGTACACGTTTCCCATTTACAAATAACAACATTAGCCAGTGGCACCTATTATCCATCTTTTTTGTTGGCCAAATTTTGCACAGGGGACCTGATTTTGATAGTGGCTAGCATCTAGTTAAAACTTATTAGCACATCCCAAAGGAAGCCTTTTAACTCAAAGGGGAATTGCTTCGTCACTGCAGTAAGTGAGGTTGTTGGATTTTGTTTTACCTGCAGGTATTCAAGAATGCTACAGAATGGAAGACTTGATTTGCTGATGCTATGCGAGAAGCTTTGGCACAGGAAAGGTGGCATGGTGGCGCAGCGGTAGAGCTGCTGCCTTACAGCGCCAGAGACCCGGGTTTGATCCTGACCACGGGTGCTGTCTGTACAGAGTTTGCACGTTTTCCCTGTGACCACGTGGGTTTCATATTATTTTTCATATTTCATATTTCAGATACAGCGCGGAAACAGGCCTTTTCGGCCCACCAAGTCCGCACCGCCCAGCGATCCCCGCACACTAACACTATCCTACACACACTAGGGACAATGTTTACATTTACCCAGTCAATTAACCTGCATACCTGTACGTCTTTGGAGTGTGGGAGGAAACCGAAGATCTCGGAGAAAACCCACGCAGGTCACGGGGAGAACGTACAAACTCCTTACAGTACAGCACCCGTAGTCAGGATCGAACCTGAGTCTCCGGCGCTGCATTCGCTGTAAAGCAGCAACTCTACCGCTGCGCTACCGTTTCCTCCAGGTGCTCCAGTTTCTTCCATCATTCCAAAGACGTGCAGGTTTGTAGGTTAATTGGCTTCTATAAATTGTAAATTGTTCCTAGTGTGGAGGATAGAAATAGTGTACACGTGATCGGTGGTCGGCGCGGACTGGATGGGCAGAAGGGTCTGTGTCCATGCTGTATCTCGAAACTAAACTAAAACTAAAAGGAGAGGAAGAGAAATGTTTTGTTTCCATAAGGACTAAAAGTCTCTCAAATTACAAAGGTACTGGAAGTGTGCAGAAAAGATTGACAAGAATGGTTCCAGGTATAATGGATTTTAACCACAAGGTTCGAATAGATAAGATAGCGGGACAGGCAGCATCTCTGGGGAGAAAGAATGGGTGATGTTTCGGGTCGAGACCCTTCAAAACTGGGTTGTTCGTGTTGGAAGGATGAGAAAAAAGAATTGACGGAGAGGTGCAAGATTGTGACTGGTTTCGATAGGCTAAATAAAGAGAAGTTGTTCCAATCAGCAGGTGCCTTGAGATACAATAAAACCGACCCAAAGTCTTGGCCAAGAAACTACTGAGGGAATGTGGGGAAAATCCTTTTTATGCTGAGAATGGATGGTTTCTGGAGTGCACTACTTTCCAGGGTGGTGCAAATAGACTGAACCAGGATTTTGAGTGAGGATTGGGTGGGCAATTTAAAGGAAATAATTTTCAACATCCCTGGAGAAAAAGTCTGAAGAGGGGTTCTAACCCAAAACGTCACTCATTCCCTTTTCTCCAGAGATTCGGCCCGGCCTGCTGAGTAACTCCAGCATTTTATGTTTCTCTTTTGTCAATCAGCATCTGTAGTTCCTTTCTGTACGACCAACAGGGTGGGGTTTTTTTTACCCCCCTATCGCTGTCTCACTTCCCACAGCTCCTTTCCATCGCAATGTTGCTCTTGTGTAGGACGGAAATGCAGATGCTGGTTTATTCCGAAGACAGACACAAAATGTTGGGGTATCTCAGCGGGTCAGGCAACATCTCTGGGGAAAAAGGAATGGGGGTCTGAAGAAGGGTTCTGACCCGAAATGGCATCCATCCTTGTTCTCTAGAAATGCTGCTGAGATAGAAACAATAGACAATAGGTGCAGGAGGAGGCCATTCGGCCCTTCAAGCCAGCACCGCCATTCAATGTGATCATGGCTGATCATTCTCAATCAGTACCCCGTTCCTGCCTTCTCCCCATACCCCCTGACTCCGCTATCCTTAAGAGCTCTATCTAGTTCTCTCTTGAATGCATTCAAAGAATTGGCCTCCACTGCCTTCTGAGGCAGTGAAAATTGGAAATTGTCCCTAGTGTGTGTAGGATGGTGTTAGTGTGCCGGGTTCGCCAGTCAGCATGGACTTAGTTGGCTAAAGGTCCTGTGTGCTGGCTGTATCTCTAAACCAAACTAAACTAATAACTAAATTTATCCATTTTGGCGCAGGGCAAAGATTGACATATTCTTGATTAGTGAGTCTTATGGGGAGAAAGCAGGAAAATGGGGTTGAATGGGAAAGATAGATCAGCTATCAGGCAGAGAATACCACAGATTCACAACTCTCTGACTGAAAACGTTTTTCCTCATAGAAAACATAGAAAAGCCAGAGCAGACTGTACCTGCTGAGGAGACTCTGGTCCTTTGGAGTGCAGGGGGCACCTCTGAAGACCTTCTTCGACACTCTGGTGGCATCAGCCATTTTCTATGGATTGGTCTGCTGGAGCAGCAGCATCTCAACTGCTGACAGGAAGAGACTTGATAAACTGATCAAGAAGGCCAGCTCTGTCCTGGGATGCCCCCTCGACTCAGTGCAGGCGGTGGGAGAGAGGAGGATGATGGCAAAGCTATCATCACTGCTGGACAACGACTCCTCCCACCCCATGCAGGACACTGTCACTGCACTGAGCAGGTCCTTCAGCGACAGACTTCTTCACCCCAAGTGTGTGAAGGAGAGATATCAAAGGTCCTTCCCTCCTGCTGCCGTCAGACTACACAATCAGCACTGCTCCCAGCAGACCAGTAAATAAAGATAATTACTGTTATTTTATTTTTTAATGAATGCTTATTTATTTTTGCTATCCACTTTGCTGCTGTAACCCTGCAAATTTCCCAGTTGTGGGACGAATAAAGGATTATCATATCATATCATATATATACAGCCGGAAACAGGCCTTTTCGGCCCTCCAAGTCCGTGCCGCCCAGCAATCCCCATACATTAACACTATCCTACACCCACTATGGACAATTTTTACATTTACCCAGCCAATTAACCTACATACCTGTACGTCTTTGGAGTGTGGGAGGAAACCGAAGATCTCGGATAAAACCCACGCAGGTCACGGGGAGAACGTACAAACTCCTTACAGTACAGCACCCGTAGTCAGGATCGAACCTGAGTCTCCGGCGCTGCATTCGCTGTAAAGCAGCAACTCTACCGCTGCGCTACCGTGCCGCCCCATTATTATTATTATTATTATTATTATTAAAATAGGTACAGGAGTAGGCCATTTGGCCCTTCGAGCCAGCACCGCCATTCAATATGACCATGGCTGATCATCCAAAATCTGTACCCTGTTCCTGCTTTTCCCCCATATCCCTTGATTCCGTTAGCCCCAAGAGCTATATCTAACTCCCTCTTGAAAACATCCAGTGAATTGACCTCCACTGCCTTCTGTGGCAGAGAATTCCACAGATTCACAACTCTCTGGGCGAAAAACGTTTTCCTCATCTCAGTCCTCGGTTACTCCAGCATTTTGTGGCTGCCAATGTTACTCTTTCTGGTTTTCTGTTACCGTGCACTCTCAGTCTTTGTTTAAGTTTAGAGATACAGGTGGAAACAGGCCCTTTGGCCCACCGGGTCCGTGCCGACCAGTACGTTAGCACCATCCTGCACACCAGGGACAATTTACAATTCACAGAAGCCATTTAACCTACAATTCACTGGATATTTTCAAGAGAGAGTTAGATTTAGCTCTTAGGGCTAACGGAATCAAGAGATATGGGGAAAAAGCAGGAACGGGATACCGATTTTAGATGATCAGCCATGATCATATTGAATGGCGGTCCTGGCTCGAAGAGCCGAATGGCCAACCCCCGCACCTATTTTTCTATGTTTCTATGTTTCCAATTACTCCATTCGCTCACCCAGTGCCAAATGATGCAGAGTTTGTTGATCTACTCCCAATAAAATCAACTGTCGACACTGGGCATGACAAAATGGACTCCTGTGCAAACTATGTGCGCTCTAGCACTCCAATCTCTGGTAAACATCAGTTATGAATCATGTCCTGCCTTGTGCTGATGTTAATTATGATTATTTTGCCTGTGTGACTCAGATGAAGAAGGAAATGTGACGAGCAGGCAGGAAGTTTACACCGAAGATAGGCAACAAAATGCTGGAGTAACTCAGCGGGACAGGCATCATCTCTGGAGAGAAGGAATGGGGTGGCGTTTCGGATCGACACCCTCCTTTGGACATTTCTTCAGAAATGTGACCAGGCAGTTTGACTGGGTGCTTTTCTGCGGTGAAGTCGCTATGGCGAGCTGGTGAACAGAAATATTTAAAATAAGCTTCAGCAAACGTGATGATGTTTGAAAATGAAATGTCAAAAGTGCTCCTTTCCCAGCACTGAGCTTTCCCACTCATTAATAGTATCAAATTCACACCGAGAGACCCAGCATGGGGGGGGGGGGGGCACCAAGAGAACAAAGGGGGGTTGGGGAGGGGTGGGGGTGGAGGGGGAAGAGGCGTTGAGAATGAAGAGGGACGATCGGGACTATGATGAGTACCTTTGGAACTTTATGTGGAGGCTCTTTGCATCCTTGAGTATTGTATGCAAAACAAAGAATTTCACTGTACATGTGACAATAAAGTATTTTTCATTCATTCAAGATAATTAATAAATGCCCCAAATCACAAGAAAGGATACGATGCACGAAATAGAGAGGATATGAGGAAGTTATCTAGGTACGGAGACATTTACCTATCAGGAAAGATTGCATTGGCTGCTCCTTTGGAACAAAGGATTTTGAGGGGAGATATAATTTAGCATAAAATTCTTCAGCAAAGCTCAGAGGGACTCATTGCTCTTCGTGTGTACGATGTATTCCTGCCATAGGAGGGCACTATCGTTTCCCCGTCCCCCTGTATTTCATGAGAAATATGCCATCATGATAGCTGGCTTGAGCTGTGAAACCACATCTCTATTTGACAGGGAAAAATAATAATCCCTCTCTATGCCTTGAAGAATGATGGTGTTTAATTGTCAACTATTCTGATGCGTGCATCCCAGTGTATCGTCTACTCACGGGCAGAGATGTAATGGACCACTCGGCATTGAGCTGAAGCAGAAGCTTCTTTGTAATGAGCGGGCTATTTACAGGTATGGACTAATGAGTTCTCGCTGATGGATGGAGTATTTATAGCAACTTACATCATTACTCACATCATGAACTCTTTAAAGCCATAGGCACATTGATACAACATTGTTTCTTTTTGAAGACAAAGAGATCTCCTGTGAGGCATTCACATACTGAGTCTCCCATTTGGTTTGTGAGTACGTTGTATTTTCCTCAGAGGTTCTTGTGCTTGTGGAGTCTCTGTGGTCACCCCACTCGGAGGCTCTATACCGTGTGAAGTAAGAACTGAAAATGTTGGACGTACTCAGCAGATTTCCTGGTTGTCTTGCTGATTTCTGGTATCTGCAGTTCTGGTTTTTGTTTTAGCATACCTTCAGGCCTTGGTCTGTGACCACTTACTTTAATGCCCCTTGGGACAACCTGTCCTATCTACAGTAAACCCTCACTCTCCGCAACCAGAGAGTAGTCCTGAACTCTCGGACTATCATTGACTTTACTGGCTTTACTTTGCACCAAACGTTTTTCCCTCATCATGCATCTGGGCACTGCGAATGGCTCGGTTGTAATCATGTATTGTCTTTCCACTGGCTGGCCAGCAAGTGACAAAAGCTTTTCACTGTACCTCAGTGCACGTGACAATAAACTAAGGTAGACACAAAATGCTGGAGTAACTCAGCGGGTCAGGCAGCTTCTATGGAGAGAAGGAATGGGTGATATTTCGGGTCCAGACCCTTCTTCAGACTGGTGAAGAAGGGTCTCCACCCGAAACATCACTCATTCCTTCTCTCCAGAGATGCTGCCTGTCCCACAGAGTCACTCCAGCTTTTTGTGTCTATTTTGGGTTTAAACTAGCATCTGCAGTTCCTCCTTACACATACTGTATCAAGTATGTTGAGTATGCTATCATCTCCTCTAACCCCTCCCAATCTCAGGTTCATCAGAAGCAGCTACTGTGCGAATCACATGGATCCCCCATTCACTGTCTTAGACTCTCCACTCATGCTACACTTCCACTGTCGATTAGCCTGCTTGTGTTGCGGTTGTAACACACACTGTAACCAGCACCTCAAAGTTGATCACCTTGCCCTTTCTCACAGATGTGAACTATGTAAAAAAATGGCCGGATATAAACATACCCTCACCTTTAGGAGTCTCTGCGTTATTGGCGACGCCAACTTCTGTCATGAGTTACCTTCTGTCTTACACGGGTGAATGCTCAGGGCCATCGTTGTTTCCTGTTGCTTTGGTGATACTGATGTTGATTGTGTGCCTCCTTCTCCTGTAAAAGATGAGAGGTGTGCATGTGAGGGCTGTGCAGTATATTGGTCTGCACGTGGCATGTGGAGCTGAGCCTAGGAGTGGAGACGTCGCGGGGCGATGTTTTGCTTTGGTTGACTGAAAGACATGGTTGTTCGGTGAGGAGAAGTGTATTGCATGGTACAGAGGGTGAGATGAGAAGTGTATTGCATGGTACAGAGGGTGAGATGAGAAGTGTATTGCATGGTACAGAGGGTGAGATTAGAAGTGTATTGCATGGTACAGAGGGTGAGATTAGAAGTGTATTGCATGGTACAGAGGGTGAGATTAGAAGTGTATTGCATGGTACAGAGGGTGAGATTAGAAGTGTATTGCATGGTACAGAGGGTGAGATTAGAATGAAGCTGGTGGGGAAAAGGGGTCAATGATGCATTTATTAACCTTGACCTTGTCTTGGAGTTCGTTCCATGTCTCCACAGTTTCACTGCCTTTCGTTCGCCTTTCCTGACACATCCACAGAGCTTCCTGGGCCCTGCTTTTGCTTTTGATCAGTGCTATCCTCAGTAAAGATATCACTGCGAAACCTATCACCTGCTGCAACCATAAATCACGCCCTCTTCAGAAGACATTATCATATCATATCATATATATACAGCCGGAAACAGGCCTTTTCGGCCCTCCAAGTCCATGCCGCCCAGTGATCCCCATACATTAACACTATCCTACACCCACTAGGGACAATTTTTTACATTTACCCAGCCAATTAACCTACATACCTGTACGTCTTTGGAGTGTGGGAGGAAACCGAAGATCTCGGAGAAAACCCACGCAGGTCACGGGGAGAACGTACAAACTCCTTACAGTGCAGCACCCGTAGTCAGAATCGAACCTGAGTCTCCGGCGCTGCATTCGCTGTAAAGCAGCAACTCTACCGCTGCGCTACCGTGCCGCCCACAGAGCTTCCTGGGCCCTGCTTTTGCTTTTGATCAGTGCTATCCTCAGTAAAGATATCACTGCGAAACCTGTCACCTGCTGCAACCATAAATCACGCCCTCTTCAGAAGACATTGTGCCTAGAGTACGGGTACTTGATTAATACGGGTGTCAAGGATTACGGGGAGAAGGCAGGAGAATGGGCTTGGGAGGATAGATTAGCCATGATTGAATAGCAGAGTAGACTTGATGGGCCGAATGGCCTAATTCTGCTCCTATCACATGACGACCTTGCAGCTGCTGCTGGACAGTCTAACCTGGTAAAAGCCTTTTTAAAAATTGGTATCAGTGGCTGTATGGCTAACATTAACACTGGCCAACACAGCAATTACTTTAATAAGATCAAGGCATGTATTTTCTGAGCTGGGTCAAGTGATTGCGGATAATTTCCAAATGACTTTCCAATTATCCGTTTCCATCTCCATGGGCAGTAATGTAGGTGCAGTGGTAGAGTTGCTGCCTTGCAGTGCCAGAGACCTTGGTTCGATCCTGACTACGGGTCCAGGACAAGGGGCCACAGTTTAAGAATAAGGAGCCATTTAGAACTGAGATGAGGAAAAACTATTTCAGTCAGAGAGTTGTGAATCTGTGGAATTCTCTGCCTCAGAAGGCAGTGGAGGCCAATTCTCTGAATGCATTCAAGAGAGAGCTAGATAGAGCTCTTAAGGATAGCGGAGTCAGGGGGTATGGGGAGAAGGCAGGAACGGGGTACTGATTGAGAATGATCAGCCATGAACACATTGAATGGTGGTGCTGGCTCGAAGGGCCGAATGGCCTACTCCTGCACCTATTGTCTATTGTCTATTGTCTATTCCAACAGATTCTGCCTGACTGTAGTGTGTTTTCCATATTAACTGACTACTTGCTGATTCAGGTGCTGTGCAAGGACCCATTTTACACCTGCGTGGCATATAGTCACTGCCACTGGTAGCTGTCTCCCTTCCCAGACTTCATTTCCCCCCCCCCACCCCACCCCCTCCAACGCTGCCATGCACTTTCAGAAGAGTTCTGATGTGTGACGCTATGAAATTGGGCTTTTCCAACCATCTTACATCCAAAGCGATTTGGATGAAATGATGTTCAGGTCTCGTTGCCATACCGTAAGTTTTCTCATAATAGCATGCATTCAGAAATTTATGGGTTTTTTTCCGTAATGCATGTTTTAACTTCTGATTTAAAGCACTGCCATACAAAACATCAATATCAATAAATTGTCTTGCGTGTTCCCAAAGGGCTACCCTTAAAACAAGTGGCTCTGACTGTAGCCCATTTATATGGGCGTTGATGCGGTTTCTGTAAATTACGTTTTTCCCCAGTAGACTGGTTTGATTCCTGAAGCAGGACAATTATTTAGTTAGGTGTTTCCAAAAAAATGATTGAAATAAATTGGAAACGTGGACCAAATATTAAAACTGACAAATAATAGCGGGTGGGTTGCTATCAGCAGTTTATCTAGCTCTATTACGTATGGTTCACCTGGTTCACCAACATTTCAAGGACTTAAAGATGAATTTTAAGGGCTAATGGAGCTGGATATTAATTGAATGTACGATGTGCTTTGTAGAGGATAAAAGATGAATCCACCGTATATCTTGTCTCTGTCCATTTATCATCCTTCAGGGCTATTTTATCCTTTCTCTGTTGTGAAAACTGACACATGAAATACCATTTGACTCACAAAAGAATGAAGAGGCTCCAAAGAGGGCAGGCAGAATATTGCACAGTTACATTTGGTAAATGTCAAAAACCACACTTCCTGGTGCAAATGTTAATGGACCTGCTTTTAGTGCTTAGGATACCAATAAATTCATGTTGTTAATATTACTGAATACTTTGATCTCAAAAAATGTTAGTAATCACCTGTCTTGTGTGAAAGCAATAGGTTTTTCTATAGTCTGGCAATAAATCACTAATATATTACCAATGGGTAACATTCTATAGACTCATCTCCAGACACGTATCTGTATTGGCAATGGTCTGACCTTAAGAGTGAGGATCAGTGTCAATATCAATTAGTTACAGTAGACTGAGGACTATTCGAGGTGCTGACGCAAGGAACTGCAGATGCTGGAATCTTGAGCAGCCCACCAAGTACTGGAGGAACTCTGTGGGTCAGGCAGCATCTGCCGAGGGAATGCACAGGTGACTTTTCGAGTCAAGATACGTCTTCAGACTTAGTTTAGTTTAGAGATACAGCGCGGAAACAGGTCCTTCGGCCCACCGGGTCCATGCCAACCAGTGATCCCTGCATATTAACACTATCCTATATAACTAGGGACAATTTTACACTTATACCAAGCCGATTTACCTACATACCTGTAAGTCTTTGGAGTGTGGGAGGAAACCGAAGATCTCGGAGAAAACCCACACAGGTCATGGGGAGAACGGTACAAACTGCGTAGAGACAGCATCCGTAGATGGGATGGAACCGGGGTCTTCGATGCTGCAAGCGCTGTAAGGCAGCAACTCTACTGCTGCACCACCATGCCGCCCACTTATTGAAGCGTGAGGGAGAAAGCTGGGAAGGAGAGGTGGATCGGGACAAAACCTGGCAAGCAATAGGTGGATATTAGTGAGGTGAGGGAGGGGAGGTGATCGACAAATGGGTGCAATAAGATTGCTTCCAAGATGGCGCCCGACCCAGGCGACTATTTGTGTGCTAGCCACAGAAGCAGAACTACAATCACATATTACACTCTGAAATCTCTATTCCTACAGCAACATTTCTTACTTTAACTATGATCTTCTTAAACTCCTCTCTGCTATGTCCAGACTTTGACTCTCGGCACCTGAAGACCAATTGCATTGACTACTGGCGCGGTGAGGACAACGACCTCATGGGTGACCCTCGAACTATCCTTGATCGGACTTTGCTGGGCTTCCCTTGCACTAAACGTTATTCCCTTATCATGTATCTATACACTGTAAATGCTTCGATTGTAATCACGTATTGTCTTTCCGCTGACTGGACAGCACGCAACAAAAGCTTCTCACTGTACCTTTTCACATGTGGCAATAACTTAAACTAACTAACCAAGTGACAAAGGCTAAAGGTGAAAAGAAGACAAAAGGGTCCCAGACAAGGAAGAAGCGTCAGTAAGAGACTAATTTCCACCAAAGAAGGGATTTACAAGTCCAAAAGGCAGCCAGCATCAAAGATACTAGAGGAACAAGATCGACCACTCGACCCTATAAACCGTAGTGCGTCATAGCACCATTTTAGTAGGCAGAAACTTGCAGCGACATTTAAAAAGAAAAATAACAAAAATCTGTGAGTTGATAGATGAGATATATTCTGCATTTTAATGGTATCATCAAACATACTGTTCCCCCAAAACACTGATTACACTGCGAGAGGCTCAGCGAACGGCGGGTTTTGCTTACTAAAATGACTCCTTTGCGTACTACACTTCAGTATACGCGATTTCAACGGAGTGGTCCATCTTGTTCCTCTAGTATCTTTAGCCAGCATGATCAAGGTCCCACACCATCCTGTCCACGCTCTCATTCCACCCCTGCCACCGGGAAGAAGATACAGGAGTCTGAAAACCATGACTTCCAGGTTCAGGAGCAGCTTCTTATCGCCAACCATCACGCTCTTGAACACTGCAAACACCAACCAAACTATGATTTTGTTTTGGTTGCATGAGGGACTTTGGGCTTTTGTTTTGCATTCATATTTCCTTTTTCAATTTATTGAATTATTTTGTTTATTTATGCGATCTATGAGTACTGCATTTACAGACCTGTAATGCTGCTGCAAGTAAGAATTTTATTGCTCCGCTTTTGGAATTAAACAAGAAGGGTCCCGACCCAAAACATCACCTATCCTTGATCACCTGGGATGCTGCCTGACTCGCTGAGTTACTCCAGTACTTTGTGTCCGTTTTTTGTAAACCAGCATCTGCAGTTCCTTGCTTCTGCATTTTGACAATTAAACACTCTTGACTTAACTCTTAACATGAGGCAGTATTGTTATTGCACAAAATGGAAGGCCATAATCATCCTTTTGACCTCCACGTGACTTTAAAATTATAACTGCAGGGTTTGTAAATCTCGGTGTCTTTAATCTTACGCTTCGTCTGTTATAAATGTTGGAACGTCCTGAGTGCCATTGAGGGGTAAAACCTTGTCATAATGATATAGAGCAAGGGAGGAATGGCGACCCTCACGACAAGAGAGCACCCCATTCAAGCAAGATGTTGTAGGACTTTTATGGCTCACATAAACGATGGAAGCGAGTAGCTGTATCTTGTGTTGACCCATGCATAAATGTTGATAGAGTGAATAATGCACCAGACAGCAAAGGCACCAGCGTCATCATATAAATAGATGCAGTACCCTCAGGGGAGAAAGCGAATAAAAACTTAATTGAAGTATGAAACTAAAAGGATGACTATATTTTCCTAGCAGGTGGAGAAGTCTTTGTGACATTCTGCGACAGAAAGGTGGAAAAGACATTCGTTTAAACGTCATTGAAGGGTGGCACGGTAGCGCAGCAGTAGAGTTGCTGCCTTACAGCATTAGAGATCCGGGTTCGATCCTGACTACACCGTCTGTACGGAGTTTTACGTTCTCCCCGTGACCTGCGTGGGTTTTCTCCGGTCTCCTCCCACACTCCAAAGATGTACAGGTTTGCAGGTTAATTGGCTTGGTAAAATTGTAAACTGTCCCTAGTGCGTGCAAGATGATGTTAGTGTGCAAGAATCGTTGTTCGTTGCAGACTCCATGGGCCGAAGGGCCTGTTTTCGCGCTGTATCTCTAAACTAAACCAAACTAAACCATGCTGAAGTATCTAAACCAGGAGAGAACACTGTGATGCCGTCTAATAAAAAGTTGCCAATTCCAAATGAACAGTAAACAGTCACAATGAGATCCAATTCACTTTCTAAATTAAATAACAAAACATCGTTGATTCTGGAGCATAGTTTCTGGAACAATGCCCTGCCCATTAAGTGAGCACTGCTTGATGTTGGGAGTATCATAAACTCCCAGATAACTACTGGGAATGATAAGACGCAAAGTGGATCATTTTATTCATGGCAAATTCTGAACCTGTTTCCATGGCAACGGAGTCTGCACTTTACTCATTTTCTCAATGTGATTCTCCTTACTTCCTGCACAGAATCAAAGCAAAATATTTTAGACAGTTTAAAAGAAAACGCGATTGTCTAATTTTTTTCCCCCAGAAAGAACAAGGGTCATTGAAGCTCAATCCATCTTCTGTATCTCTTGACAATAGAGAACTCCCAGGAGGCAACCGGTGCTATACAGTGGTGTTGCCACTTATGTGTGTCTGCACTTCGCATCTCGTCTAACCCCACACTCCCAATGGTCTGGGGAAGTCCAGGGAGGGAATTTACTCCCATAAAGGGAGTTCCTGCAAAAAAGCCACTCCATTTCCAACTCCACTCCTAGTTACAAGGACAACTTTGACCCTGGACAAGGTTTACAGCAGATGGATATGTCATAAAAGTCTAATATGCCCAATGAAGTCATTTCGACACAGCATAATTTTAAGGCCTACGTGAAGGATAACGGGGGTGGTGGAGAGTAACACATTCTGCCCTTCCAGGCGGCAGGGTTTGAGTTTCGTTTATTGTCACATGTACCGAGGTTCAGTGAAATGCTTTTGTTACGTGGATGAGCACAGATCAGCATAGCTAAAATGCCATCCATAAAATGGTCAACAACACCACTGATCTTTGGCTGATTCACAGCTGGTGATATGCCAGTGCCAGAAGAGAGCACTCTCACGCAACGTCAACAAAACCTAGGAATTAATCTTTGACTTCAGACATGGCAATTTTCATTTGTGGGTCAGTGGTGGAGAGCGTTAGAGGCCTGTCCCACTTAGGCGATTTGTGGCGATTGCCGGCGACTGTCATAGTCATAGCAGGTCGCCGAAAAAACGGTGAGTGGACCCCTCCCACGACAATGTCTACGACAATCTACAACAACTGACCACCTAGTCGACGTCAAGCTACGGCAAGCTACCGACAACCGGCGACTCAGTCGTCGCGACTTAGGACGCCCACCTACGACCGCGCCTACGACAACCTACGACCACGCAGGCAACAATCTACGACAACTGAAGTCAACCTACATCTACCCGCGACAAGCTACGACAAGCTACGAACCTGTCGGCGACAACTGAAGACAATTCACGTCATTTTGGCCTCCGGTTTTGACGCCGGCACCTGTTGCCGGTTGACGTAGGTGGTCGCCTATGGAATTCACCAAAGTCAGCATCGGTGACAACCTACGTCCCCTGGCGACAACCTGGCGACAACCTATGACAGGATCTACGTTTCAAAATCCAGCGGCGAACAGAAAAACGCTACGACTCTTTGGAGACTACTCACAACCGTACAGGTGACACCCCGGCAACCGTACGGCGACAGCCTAATCGCCTATAGTCGCCTAAAAAATTGCCTAAGTGGGACAGGGGTTTTAGCAATTTCAAATTCTTGGGCATTATCATTGAGAGGGCCCATCTTGAGTCCAGTCCATAGATGTAATCTTGAAAGCGTACCAATGTCTCTACCTTCTTCGAAGTTTAAAGAGATTTGGCATGTGGACAATTGGTTGCACTATGGCTTCATTTGATGGGTACGGTCTAAAGAAGGGTCTCCACCCGAAACGTTACCTATTCCTTTTCTCCAGAGATGCTGCCTGGCCTGCTGAGTTATGCCAACATTTTGTGTCTATCCTCAAATTTACTTGACTTGACTTGAGAGGAGGAACAATCTTTTCCAGACAACGCCTTCCTGAGAGGACTGGAATATGGGCAAAGCAGCTGGGCACTGTCACCACTGGAAGAACCCACCAGGAGGAGCCTGCAATTCTATGCCAGGTAATTCTCGGGCAACTTAATCTCTCTCGCATACCCCTTCACTCTCCCCTGGATTCTCCTGCAACCCACTCGCACTAGGTTATTTACATCACACAACGAGCATGTCTTTGAGATGTGGGAAGAAACTGGAGCAACTGAGGGTAAACCTAAGGGGTAAATGTAAACACTTACAATCGTCTACGGAGTCAGGACCGAGCTTAGAGTCTGAAGAATGGGTCTCGACACGAACTGTCACCCATTCCTTCTCTCCAGAGACGCTGCCTGGCCCGCTGAGTTACTCCAGCATTTTAGACAATAGACAATAGACAATAGGTGCAGGAGTAGGCCATTCGGCCCTTCGAGCCAGCACCACCATTCTATGTGATCATGGCTGATCATTCTCAATCAGTACCCCATCACTGCCTTCTCCCCATACCCTCTGACTCCGCTATCCTTAAGAGCTCTATCTAGCTCTCTCTTGAATGCATTCAGAGAACTGGCCTCCACTACCTTCTGAGGCAGAGAATTCCACAGATTTACAACTCTCTGACTGAAAAAGTTTTTCCTCATCTCCGTTCTAAATGGCCTACCCCTTATTCTTAACCTGTGGCCCCTGGTTCTGGACTCCCCCAACATTGGGAACATGTTTCCTGCCTCCAACGTGTCCAACCCCTTAATAATCTTATATGTTTCGATAAGATCCCCTCTCATCCTTCTAAAAGGATTTTGTGTCTATCACCGAGCTTAGTTTATTTAGTTTAAAGATACAGCAGGGAAATGGGCCCTTTGGCCCATCGGGTCCGCACCGACCAGCGATCCCCGCACACTAACATTATCCTACACACACACTAGGGACAATTTACATTTATAACAAGCCAATTAACCTACAAACCTGCGTGTCTTTGGAGTGTGGGAAGAAACCGAAGATCTCGGAGAAAACCCACGCAGGTCATGGGGAGCAGGTACACAATCCGTACATACAGGCACCCGTAGTTAGGATCGAACCTGGGTCTCTGGTGCTGTACGGCAGTAGCTCTACCACTGCGCCACTGTGCCTCTGTTGGGGTCACCAAAGCTGTGAATCAGAAGCAAAACTTGCTGCATCTTTGTGCCACTACGTTGAGTTCCTGTGCTTTTTGATGAACAAATCTAATTCTATACAGCTCATAACCCGGGCATTACAAAGCAATTGCTTTGTACCATTTTTCTAATGGATGCCACGTAAGATGGCTTTGATGATCAGAAAACCAACTGCAACCTTGTGAAGGCCATGGTTAACTCTTTTGAAATAGTGTTTAATAAATAGCAAACTTTGAAAACACTGTTCGTTGCGCTACCATACTGTTTTTTGAAAATCCCAGCATGTCACTGTCTGGAAGTTTAGAATTTGATTGTAGGAGCTTTGCTTTCCCTCTCCAAATTTATAGTAATAATGGATGTACTGCAGTTGTTATGCTCTCAACAGATGAATAAACCTGCCAGCAGTAACTGCACTTAAATGCTAACTCATTTTCTTTGAACACTATCTGTTGAGTGCTGTAATGCAGGGTTGTCGAGGTGTCTAGATTTTCTTATTGAAAGTATTGATTGCTTCATGATGTTTAACCCAAATAGAAGGAATCATTTCCAGGGCACAAATCTGAGCAGTTTTCTTTATTTTCCAATGGTTTTATGCTGGCAAGCAAGTTTCTCTTTTCAGATAGACACAAGGAACTGCAGATGCTAATTTACAAATAAAGCCACAAGGCGCTGGAGTAACTCAGCGGCTCAGGCAGAGAACAGTCTGAGGAAGGCTCCCGACCGAAAATGTCACCCATCCATATTCACCAGAGATGCCGCCTGTTCCAGTGAGTTACTCTAGCATTTGTGTGTGTTTAAAAAATATATTTTAAGGACAGTTTGTCAATGCAGCTTGAAATATTATTGTGCATTCTTCTAATATGTCAGGGGCAGGGAGAAAGTGGAAAGTGTGGCCCCCTCAGGGTGGGTTTAAAATGGAAAAGAGGGACTTGGGGAATGGGAGTTGAAGGTACAATGGAAGGGAAAAGGAACAAGATCCATTTACATTGGCCAACAGATTTCAGATGATGACGAGTCAGAATATAGGAGGAAGATCGATCAACGGACCGAATGGCGCCAGAGCAACAACCTTGCTCTCAATGTCAGTAGGAGGGCTAGTGGGAGAAATGGGTGCACTCCGGGATAGGGGATGACACAGGAAAGAGGGACGGGGTTAGAGGGGATATTACTTAAAATTGGAGAATTCAATGATCACACCGCTCCTAAGTGGAATATGAGGTGCTGATCTTCCAGTATCAAGGCTAAATAGCAGTGGGCTGCCCTCAAGTTCAAAGCAACATTTGGAAGGGTATAACATCAGGGGATTCCTGGTGTAATCTGTCTTAAATCTTACTTTCTGAGAGCAAGTCATCAAACTCAGGATTTTCACTGAAGGCATTCCTCACACAAAAATGCCAGTTTCATCACGGTGAAGTGATTTGTTGCATTGCCTGCAATATTTAGCCACATTCACAATGAATAAAAGAGCAAACACATAAATGCCAGAAAATGGCCAATTCTATCCCTGAACTCGACACAAATGCTTGAAATCCCCTTCATAACATTGTCGATCAATGATACAGCAAAGAGGGAAACCATTCTTCCATCGTCTGTTTTTTGATGCTTAAAAAGCAATCCAATTATTCCTACACCACTGCTCCTGCACCCCATGGCATGCGAAGCCCTACTGAGTAGAAGCTTAGCTATGGATGAGTTGAGATTCCCTAATAAGGCCTAGTGGACTAATATGGACCAAGACCAAGGCTGAGGTGGAAAACTCCGTGATGAGTTGGCTCAACTCCCGGCCCGTGATGACTACATGGTTTAAATTAGGAGTGTGATGGAATACTTGCAGCTTGACAGCAGGATTGTAGATCCATCAGCATTAGAGGGGAACCCATAACGTCAAGGACACAACACTGTGTTTGATCTGTACGTTTGTCATGGGATTCTGTATCATTCAGGCTGAAATGTTTAAAAATAAAGATTCAAAAATGATATATACGACTTCAATTGCACTGGACATTAATTATGATTTTTTGTTGAATAAGATCAAAAAGTTTGCATCTGATGGTAATTGGTGTTATACTCATTGCATGGAAAGGTGAAAGGTAAAAATATTCTTAAAATAATTTAAAGACTTGACGTGTTCTGTGATATTTGTTTTAAAGAACAAGGGCAATGTGATTTATTGAGAACAATTTGTAGTTCAATAACCTGGCGTAATTAGCTTGAAGAATTTCTCGATCCATTATGGGACAGTAAAAATGCCTCTGATGGACTCATGCTATCTTTTCTATACTGCATTCTATTATACCCACGATTCATTATTATCTCAAGGTAACGTGACCCCACTTCATTCTGATGTTCAGTTTAGTTTCGAGATACAGCGGGGAAACAGGCCCTTCGGCCCACCGAGTCCACGCCGACCAGCAATCCCCACACATTAGCATGATCCTACACACACTAGGGACAATTTACACATAGACCAAGCCAATTAACCTACACACCTGTACGTCTTTGGAGCGTGGGAGGAAACCAAAGATCTCGGAGAAAACCCACACGGTCATGGGGAGAACGTACAAACTCCGCACAGACAACACCCGTGGTCGGGATCGAACCAAGGTCTCCAGCGCTGCAAGCACTGTAAGGCAGCAACTCTACCACTGCGCTGCCATGCCGCTCATAATTTATATTGACAATTTAAATTCCAAAGCAGCTGTTGTGGGATTCGAACCAACATCACTGGATTGCACACCCAGGCCCCAGGCCTTCTAATTCAGTGCTTTAACCCCTGCACCACCACTGTCACTGTTGTGCCAGTGGCTGGGGTAAGGGAGAATGGGGAAGTTTCTTCACTCAATGATATTATTATTTTTGTCAGGTTCAACCTGACGAACACCATTTGCTTCAAATTCCAGTTCAGTTTGGCAGAATGCCTGGTTTAAAAGAAAACTAGATGCAATCCAAGGCATTACCATAATTATTTAAGAGAGAGTTAGATAGAACTCTAGGGGCTAGTGGAATCAAGGGATATGGGGAGAAGGCAGGCATGGGTTATTGACTGGGGACGGTCAGCCATGATCACAATGAATGGCAGTGCTGGCTCGAAGGGCCGAATGGCCTCCTCCTGCACCTATTTTCCATGTTTCCATATTTCTATGAAGACCATTGTTATCATGGAGCTTCATGGCTCATCTATGCCTTGATTGTAATCATGTATTGTCTTTCCGCTGGCTGGTTGCATGCACAAACGTTTTCCACTGGACCTCGGTAGACTAAACTGTAAGTCTTTTACCCAAAGTAGACAAATCACGAACCAGGGGACATAGGTTTAAGGTGAGAAGGGCAAAATTTAATAGGAACTTGAGGGGCAACTTTTTCACTCAGAGCATGGTGGGTATATGGAACGAACTGGCAGAGGAGATACTTGAGGTATCTCAGCAGTAGTTGAAAGATATTTGGACAAGTACATACTGTAGATAGAAAAGGTTTAGAAGGATATGGACAAATGGGACTAGCTTAGATGAAGCATCTTGCTTGGCATGGATGAGTTGGTCCAAAGGGCCCGTTTCCATGGTGTATGATTCCTTTGACTCCATTTGCCATTTAAAAAAATTTCAGAGTAATATTCTGGAGATTTTTTAGTTCTGCGTTAGTTTTAACGGAGGTCTCTTAGGTCCTAAATATCACTGGTTAAAATCAGGACTGTCAATTAATTGCTATTGATGAATATGTTTAACATACTTGCCTGTTAGTCTGTTAATTTTTGAATGTGTTAATCATGTACTCAAAAAAATGCATATATCAATCTCCCTTAACAAAACATTCTCAAAAGGTATGGATTTTTCATCATTTGACTGGGAAAATGCTGACCCAAACACTGGCAGGTGGCATCAACAACATTTTACATATATATTTCTGAAACACAGTGAAATATCCTTCGGCACTTTACTGGAGTATTATTAGAAATTATCTAATATGACACGATACGATACGATAGAACTTTATTTATCCCAGGAGGTAAATTGGTCTGCTAACAGTCATAAAACACAACAAGATGCATGAAACATGAAATTAAAATGACGTGGAAAGACCATGATTTGGGATGTGCAAAGATTGGGGATGGGACAGTTATAAAAGTTGTAATACTGTTTTCAGATGCTAGATTGTATGGAAAAAAACAATTTCACATTGAAGCAGCATGTTAGTTTAAGAGTAGGCACATTACAAAGCTCTACAGCTTCAAATTTACATTACTTTTGATGACTATCAACTGCTCTGAATGGAACTTGGAACCGTATAGAACACAGAATTTAAGGCTGATATATTTTATGTTATATTTGCAGTTACTTAAAATAAAAATAAAAACTGCTGGAAACATTCAGCCGGTCTGACAGCATCGATGGGAAGAGAAACAAAGTTAACCAAAGAAGGATATGGGCTAATGAGAATAGCTTAGATGAAGCATCTTGCCGAAGGGCCTGTTTCCAACTTTTACATTTGGGACCCTTAGTCAGAATTGAAACACTTCCAATCTGGAATGTTAACTCTATATGCATTGCATTTACCGGGCTTTTTAGTTTTTTAGTTTAGTTTAGAGATACAGCGTGCAATCAGGCCTTTGGGCCACTGGGACATGCTGACTAGTAATCACCCACACACTCGTTCCATTCTACATAATGGGGACAATTTACAGAAGCCAATTAACCTGCAATCTTTGGAGTGTGGGATGAAACCAGTGCACCCAGAGGAAACCCACGGGTTCACAGGGAGAACATACAAACTCCGTACAGACAGCACCCGTAGTCAGGATCAAACCCAGGTCTCTGGCGCTGTAAGGCAGCAACCCTGCCGCTGCGCCACTGGGCTGACCTGCTGCTGCAAGTAAGAATTTTGTTGTTCCATTGTTGGTACATATGACAATTAAACACTTTCGACTCTTGACTTTCTCTTCCCACAGATGCTGCCCGACCTGTCGAGTATTCCACTTTTTCTGCTTGTATTTCACATTACTACTGTCTGCCTTTTTTGATTTTCATTGCAATTACTTTCCTGCTAAAGATGAAATGTGCTGGAGAAATTAATGAAGTGAATTCTCCTTTGACTGAGGATTTATCAGCTTTTCTGCCAAGACCCAAGTGCATTTCTGATTGGGTTGTAAATCGTGTCATTAATCTATTATGGCGTAGCCTTGATTGCACAAAGTAATGTCCCCAATTGAAATGATTGGCAACCCTTGTTTACTTGAAAACATATTACTACTCCCCCACACCACCTCATTAACGGTACGTTCATGTTTGTATTTTACCGCTGAACCAAAGATACCTACCCATTCAATTGATGGACAAGATGCTGCAAATGGGCGGCACGGTAGCGCAGCGGTAGAGTTGCTGCTTTACAGTGAATGCAGCGCCGGAGACTCAGGTTCGATCCTGACTATGGGTGCTGCACTGTAAGGAGTTTGTACGTTCTCCCCGTGACCTGCGTGGGTTTTCTCCGAGATCTTCGGTTTCCTCCCACACTCCAAAGACGTACAGGTATGTAGGTTAATTGGCTGGGTAAATGTAAAAATTGTCCCTAGTGGGTGTAGGATAGTGTTAATGTACGGGGATCGCTGGGCGGCATGGACTTGGAGGGCCAAAAAGGCCTGTTTCCGGCTGTATATATATGATATGATAAATGTACTACAATTCTCAAATCCCAGTTAAGTACAAACGGGTGGCACAGTGGCGCTGCGGTAGAGTTGCTGCCTTACAGCGAATGCAGCGCCCCGACACCCGGGTTCAATCCCGACTACGGGTGCTGTCTGTACGGAGTTCGTACGTTCTCCCCGTGATCTGCGTGGATTTTCTCCGAGATCTTCGGTTTCCTCCCGCACTCCAAAGATGTACAGGTATGTAGGTTAATTGGCTTGGTAAAGGTAAAAATTGTCCATAGTGGGTATAGGATAGTGTTAATGTACGGGGATCACTGGTCAGCAAGGACCCAGTGGGCTGAAAGGGCCTGTTTCCACGCTGTATCTCTAAATTACAAAGAAGATAGTACTTCAGTAATTCGGATTGCTGAATACATGAAGATGTTGAAGCCAAAAACAAGAGGTCATGGGTTTATGTGGAGTGGAGAAAGTTTTAAAGGAGATCTGAGAAGTAAGTTTTTTATACGGAGTGATGGATATCGAATGGTGAATCTGTGGAATTATTTGCCACAGAAGGCTTTTGAGGCCAAATCAGTGGATATATTTAAGGCAGAGATACTGTAGATAGATTCTTGATTAGTACACATGTCAGAGGTTATGGGGAGAAGGCAGGAGAATGGGGTTATGAGGGCGAGATAGATCAGCCATGAATTGAATAGCGGAGAAGACGATGGACCAAATGGCCCAATTCTGCTCCATCACTTATGACCTTATGAGATTGGGTGGTGTAAGTAGGTATAATTATTATATTTTAGAGGCATTCAGATAGACATTTAAATATCTGTCATAGAATCATAAAGGCATAGAGTTACACAGCATGGAAACAGGCCCTTTGTCCCAACTCACCTACACCAACCAACATGTCCCATCTACAATTGTTCCACCTGGCTGCATTTGGCCCATATCCCTCTAAACCTGTTCTATCCATGTACCTGTCTAAATGTTTCTTAAACGTTGCAATAGTACCTGCCTCAACTACTTCCTCCGGCAGCTCATTCCATACACCCACCACCCTTTTCTGTAAAAACATTACCCCTCGGGTTCCTATTAAATCCCACCCCCCCTCACTTTAAACCTATGGTGTGGAAAACCATGTAATTCTACAATACAGGACAGCAAGTGCCAAGATTTTGCAACACAGTATTTGAAGGTTTTGTGGAGGTGGTAGAACAGAGAGGAGACATGAACTCCCCTCCTTTCTGCGGGATGATAGGAAGCCCTCCAACCAAAATTGAGAGGCACAGGATCTACAGATACTGGAAACATAAAGTGCTGGAGGAATTCAGCGGATCACAACCCATAATTTAATCTGCCCATTCCTCCACAGATGCTGCCTGACCCGCCAAGTTCCTCCAGCACTTTGTGTTCTGCTCTAAATTGAGAGGCGGTGGAGTTGGATAGCTATAAACTTCAAAGTCTTATGGCAAGTCCTTTCGAAGAGAAAGCAACGTTCTAAAATATTCAACAATGTCGCTGGAGAGTTTGCAGTTTCAAATACCAATTACCAATTTGATCATTTGTCTTCACCAATGCTGAAAACCTGAAAGGTTTTTACCATTCGAGCTATTACTCAGGACATAGTTACCAGATATATTTTATTCGTACACACTTAGCACCTTTGCAAACAGTAGCTCTTATCAGCAAATCACAGCTTGAACACATTGCTAGGCAATGTGCTTAGTTTAGAGATACAACATGGAAACAGGCCCTTCGGCCCACCGAGTCCATGCCAACCAGCGATCCCCGTATGCTAACACTATCCTACACACACCAGGGGCAATTTACAATTTCACTGAAGCCAATTAACCTCCAAACCTGTACGTCTTTGGAATGTGTACAAACACTATGGAGTACAATACAATACAATACAATACAATATATCTTTATTGTCATTGTACCCAGGGGTACAACGAGATTGGGAATGCGCCTCTCATACGATGCAATAATTTAAGTAATTAACAGCAACCCAACGAAACGAAACAATTGTAACAGTTTGTTTTTTTAGACAGGGTAAAGTGCAAGTTGATCTATGCGTTGTGGCGATCCGGCTCAGCAGGACCGGTTCATAGCAGCTATGGCTCCATACAGACAGCACACATAGTCAGGATGAAAGCTTGGATCTCTGGCGCTGTAAGAATGGATTATATGTCAATAGGCAGCCCAAGTTTTTGATAGAATGATGAAGACCTACACCGTTAACAATTTATTGCACCGTGTTACTTCCATCTCGAAATCCCTCTGTCCCTGTCTAGAGAAAACAAACTAAAATCTGAAGAAATGCACAATAATTGGACCTTATTTTTCCCATTCAGATCTTGCACAAAAATTATTATTTTAAAATAAAACACTGTTTAAACATTATCTAAATAATGATTATGTCCTCTGGGTAATCATCAACCAATCTTTAAAACATCCTCGAATATGGAATTACTACAAGATCACGTCTCCACGGCACACTGAATATATCCGATGATATTATTGCTCTTGACATGATTATGTTACACCTATCTCCTCCCGCAATGCCAATGCCCAACAATGGGTGACTGCCCTGGTTGCCTACTTCAAAGAGTTGATGAAAAGTTGAATCAGTAATCTCGCAGTGGTTCCAAGGCGGATTTGTGACTTTGATGATTTTTACAGCAGCCTAACGTATGTCTATACTTGCTAAAACCTTTGAATCATTTCAGAATGTGAGATATTGCTTTCTTTCCTGGTGTTGTCTCGATGTTATGCCATAGAGACATTATGTCATATATGGTCGTATATGGTCGTATATGTCATATATGTCTCTCCACAAGGGGCGCAGTGGTAGTGTTGCTGCTTTGCAGTGCCAGAGACCAGGTTAGATCCTGACGTCAGGAGTTGTCTGTACGGAGTTTGTACGTTCTCACTGTGACTGCATGGGTTCTCTCCGGGTGCTCCAGCTTCATCCCACAGTCCAAAGATATGCAGGTTTGTAGGTTAATTGGCTTCTGTAAATTGTCCCTAGTGTGTAGGATGGAACTAGTGTACAGGTAATTGTGGTTGGCACAGTCTCTGTGGGCAAAAGGGCCTATTTCAACGCTCTACCTCTAAACTAAAGTAATTTAAAACAGAATACCAGCCTCATATTTAATTGGAGAAACAAGGAGCTGCGGAAGCTGGTTTATACCAAAGATAGACACAAAGAGCTGAATTGACTCAAAGCATCAGGCAGCATCTCTGGAGAAAAAGGATTGGGGTGACGTTTCAGATCGGGACTCTTCCTCAGACTAACCCAGCCCGAAATGTTACCCATCCTTTTTCTCCAGAGATACTGCCTGACCCATTGAGTTACTCCAGCATTTTGTGTCTATCTTTCATATTTAGTTGGGAAAGCCTGTCACCACAAGTCAAGCACCTTTAATAATAATAATAATAATAAGCATTTATTTTATATAGCGCCTTTCCAGAAGCTCAAAGCGCTTACATAAACAATCAAACATAAAAACAAACAGACAAACTATCCTAACGGAGAAGCGGCGAATAAACAACGCCAGCGTCCTCTCACGTCAGGGTCCGGCAGTAGACAACAAAAAGCACAGGACACAGATACAATTTTTACACAATTTTTACACAAACAGCCATCACAGTGATTGCTCTAGGCACACCCTCACTGTCATGGAAGGCAAAGTCTTATCTCCTCCTCATTCTTCTCCCGTGGTGCCACGAGGTGATCGAGGCTCCCAACTTTTTGAAGCCCCCACCGGGCGATGGAAAGTCCGAGGGCCGAGCCGAGCCGAGCAGGCCGATGAAAGTCCTGAGCCCCCACCGGGCGATAGAAAGTCCCAGGGCAGAACCGAGCCGAGCAGGCCGATGAAAGTCCTGAGCCCCCACCGGGCGATGGAAAGTGTCGCGGCCAGGCCACGCAGGGCGATGAGGGGCCTGCGAGCGGGTCGATCATACCTCGCACTTCGGGGCGGTCAAAGCTGCTACGGCTGGAGCTCCCAAAAACCGGTCGCCAGCCAGGGACCTGCGAACTCCCGATGTTGCGGTCTGCAGGGCCCACGGCCGAAGCCTCCGAGATGGTAAGTCCAGGCCCTGCGACCGGAGTCTTCAAGGTCGATCCCAGCTGGAGTCCGCCGACTCCACGATGTTAGGCCGTAGCGCGAACGGAGATACGACACGGTAAAGGTCGCATCTCCGTTGAGGAGGAGATTTGAAAAAAGGTTTCCCCCAACCCCCCCACCCCACCCCCCCCACCCCACCCCCCCCCCCCCCCCCCACATACACAGAGTTAAAAATAAAACAAAACGTACATTAAACGATGACAATAGACAAAAAAAAAAAAAAAAAGACAGAGAGACTGCCGGTGAGCCGCAGCTGCAGAACACAGCCACGCCCCCTTTCAATGCACCAGAGAGCAAACTTTTTATTTCCCATTCTTCGATGACTGTTGTCAGAAATTATATGTTTATCTTTCAATATAAATCTTAGTTCTGTGTAATAATATGTTGAAGATAGACACACAAAAGCTGGAGTAACTCAGCGGAAATGGGTGATGCTTCGGTTCGAGACCCTTCTCCAGACTGGTTAGGGATAAGGGAAACAAGGGGTATAGACAATGATGTAGAGAGATAAAGCGTTGAATCTTAGTGCACAGCAATGTAGATAAATCTGAATCATGCAGAAACAAAGAATTGCAGATGCTGGTTTAAACCAAAGAAAGACACAAACTTCTGGAATAACTCAGGGGAGCCAAGCAGCATTTCTGGGGAAAAAGGATGGGTGATGTTTTGGGTGGGGACCTTTCTTCAGGAATCTGAAGGGTCCCAACATGAAACGTCACCCATCGTTTTTTACTGCAGAGATGCTGCCTGACCCGCTGAGTTACAATAGACAATAGACAAAGGGTGCAGGAGGAAGCCATTCGGCCCTTCGAGCCAGCACCGCCATTCAACGTGATCATGGCTGATCATTCTCAATCAGTACCCCATTCCTGCCTTCTCCCCATACCCCCTGACTCCGCTATCCTAAAGAGCTCTATCTAGGTCTCTCTTGAATGCATTCAGAGAATTGGCCTCCACTGCCTTCTGAGGCAGAGAATTCCATAGATTCACAACTCTCTGACTGAAAAAGTTTTTCCTCATCTCAGTTCTAAATGGCCTACCCCTTATTCTTAAACTGTGGCCCCTTGTTCTGGACTCCCCCAACATTGGGAACATGTTTCCTGCCTCTAACGTGTCTAACCCCTTAATAATCTTATACGTTTCGATAAGATCTCCTCTCATCCTTCTAAATTCCAGTGTATACAAGCCTAGTCGCTCCAGTCTTTCAACATATGACAGTCCCGCCATTCCGGGAATTAACCTTGTAAACCTACGCTGCACGCCCTCAATAGCAAAAGTTACTCCAGCACTTTGTGTCTAAAATCAGAATGATGTTTTTGCTTTAATAACAGTGAACTGCAGTGAACTTCATTGAAAGAGTAGTATTTCAATGAAAATGGTGATGTGCACCTGGGCTCAATTCCTGGCAGTGCAGCAGTGGTGTATGCATTAGTGCTATGATCTTGCCAGCCAATGTGTGTAAGGGTTCTGTACCTGAATAGACTTATTGATGAAATATTGAATAAGATAATACAGTGGAGGTAGTGTGTTCACATGAATACATTATGCTGCCTGCATATCATTTCAGTTTTGCAGCAAAACATCCTAAAATAGGACTGTTTTAAATAATGTAGTACCACACAATTGAGGAGGTTAGATACATGAGATTTTAGAATAGGAAAATGGGATGAATTTGGAAGTTCATAAGATCTAGGAGCAGAATTGGGCCATTCGGCCCATCAAGCCTACTCCGCCATTCAATCGTGCCTGATCATTCTTTCCCTCTCAATCCCATTCTCCTGCCTTCTGCCCATAACCCTTGAAACACTGTGTACAAGTTGCAATAGTTTGAGTGTTGGCGTGTTGCGTTCAGGTAGTCACAAAACCATTAGTGCACGTTTCTTTCTTTCTTTCTTTCAATCATTTTATTTCGTACATGTTAAAAAACAAAATAAACAAAAAAACAGAAGAAATACAAAGAATTTCATCCATTACTTAACGTCTATACATGTGCGAAAGGGAGTAGGAAGAAGTGTGAACTTATTTAATCCTACCCCCATTCCCTAATCAATATTTATCAAGTATTATCTATAATAACTAATACCTAAAATACATATATAACTACATATATACTCACTCACCCCTACAATCATATGAATATACCTATTTACACAATAATGTCTATATTAACTACATCTGATATATATACATACATTAGGCCAATCATATATATATACGTTCTTGAAGTTCATTGAGATCTTGCGAGTGGATGAGATGCATGCGTCTAGTGACCATAGAAAGCCTGGTGCAGTGTCAAATAGGTGCTTTGGCATCACCTGTGCAAAATCCTGAGAATGAAGAAATCTTTAACAGGAAGACTGAGGTTGCCTCAGTATTATTTAAAAGACACCCCTACTTATTTAGAACACATGAAGTCTCTTGCCCAGAGTAGGGGAACTGAGTACTTGAGGACATATGTTTAAGGTGAGGGGGAAAGATTTAATAGGAACTTGAGGGGTAACTTTTTTTACACAAAAGGTGTTGGGTGTATGGAATGAGCTGCCGGATTAAGTAGTTGAGGCAGGTGATATCGCAATGTTTAAAAACATTTAGACAGGTACATGGATGGGACAGGTTCAGAGGAATATTTGACAAATGCAGGCAGGTGGGACTAATGTAGATGCGCCAAGTTGGTCGGTGTGGGCAAGTTGGGCTGAAGGGCCTGTTTCCACGCTGTATGACTCTATGACTCTATAACTCTCCTCTCCTTACTCACTCTCTGACATGACAAGAGCCTGAGAGGGAGCAATAAAATGCAGCAGCTTACTTTTCCATTCCTTGTCCCCCAGCAATTTTACTACAAGTTATCTTTCTGCTCTTTGCTCTTCTGTACTCTTCTGTATTGATAGAATCCCACATTTGAAGTGGCAGCTTTCTTTTTAAAAATAACGTGCTGGAATAACTCAACGAGTTAGGCAGCATCTCTGGAGAACATGGATAGGCAACATTTCGGGTCGGGACCATTCTTCAGACAGCATTCTGGAGGAAACCAGTCACCACTCATCACCTGGCCAATACCATACCTACGGTGAAGCATGGTGGTGGCAGCATCGTGCTGTGGGGATGTTTTTCAGCGTCAGGAACTGGGAGACTAGTCAGGATCGAGGGAAAGATGAACGGAGCAAAGTACAGGGAGATCCTTGATGAAAACCTGCTCCAGAGCGTTCTGGACATCAGACTGGGGCGGAGGTTCACCTTCCAACAGGACAATGACCATAAGCACACAGCCAAGACAACGCAGGAGTGGCTTTGTGACAAGTCTGTGAATGTCCTTGAGTGGCCCAGCCAGAGCCCGGATTTGAACCCAATTGAACATCTCTGGAGGGACCTGAAAATAGCTGTGCATCGACGCTCCCCATCCAACCTGACAGAGCTTGACAGGATCTGCAGAGAAAAATGGGAGAAATTACCCAAATACAGGTGTGCCAAGCTTGTAGCATCATACCCAAGAAGACTTGAGGCTGTAATCTCTGCCAAAAGTGCCTCAACAAAGTACTGAGTAAAGGGTCTGAATACTTATGTAAATGTGATATTTCAGTTATTTCTTTTTAATTGCTTTGCAAAATTTTCTAAACACCTGTTTTTGCTTTTTTATTATGGGGTATTGTGTGTAGATTGATGATTAAAAAAAAGAATTCAATCCATTTTAAAATAAGGCTGTAACATAACAAAATGTGGAAAAGGTGAAGGGGTCTGAATACTTTCTGAATGCACTGTAGCTTTCTTTTTAAATTTGTTCCAAACAGTCATTTGAAAAATAAATTAAAATCTACAAGAATATATTTGACAATGGGGCTAATATCACCTCACCATACTTGTAAGTGTTACTGTGTGTTGTAGTTAATCAGCCCTATGTTGCTGGCTATTGCCAAGACGCTATCAGTGTGGCAAGGTAAAAGTTCAATTTGTTTTTAATTATTGATCATTTCAATTAACTCTAGTTTTTTAAGTTATTAACTGTATTATTAATATTAGTGATACTTAACCATATTAATATTATAATCGCACAGTGCTGGAATAACTCAGCGGGTCAGGCAGCATCGCTGGAGAAAAAGGATGGGTGATGTTTCGGGTTGGAACCCTCCTTCAAACTGAAAGCATGAAGAAGCATAATGGTATAAGAAGATAACTGCAGATGCTGGTACAAATCGAAGGTTTTTATTCACAAAATGCTGGAGTAACTCAGCAGGTCAGGCAGCATCTCGGGAGAGAAGGAATGGGTGACGTTTCGGGTCGAGACCCTTCTTCAGTCTGATGTCCGAAGTCTGAAGAAGGGTCTCGACCCGAAACGTCACCCATTCCTTCTCTCCCGAGATGCTGCCTGACCTGCTGAGTTACTCCAGCATTTTGTGAATAAAAATAAGCATAATGGTCTACTTATATGCTGCTCTTCAGTGTTAAGAAAACCACAATAACTGGGACAGCACTCCACTGGATAGTGAAAATAATCATGCGTAAGTCCCCTATTTTTAGTCTGAAGAAGGGTTCCAACCCGAAACATCATGCATCGTTTTTCTCCAGAGACGCTGCCTGACGCGCTGAGTTACCCCAGCACTGTGTGTCTATCTTCTGTATAAACCAGCATCTGCAGTTCCTTCCTACGCAGATTAAAATTATTTACACCTATGACAGGCGAGAAGTCCCACCCCCAGAGTTCTTAGCTGCCCAAGGCCGTGAGGGGTTTCAAGCATTGTCCCCACCCTCTCACCTTACATAGAACTGCTGGAATCTAGAACGTGGCTCTGGCCAGTGTTTCTGACCGGGAGAGGTTGTTCAGCAATTCACTGTTACATAAAGTAATGAGGTCGGTTGTGGTTACAGCTATAAAAAAAGATAGCGGCTTCCACCGATCATATTACTACCTGCCAAGAAACTGCCGAGGAAAGAGAATATCGTTCCATAATGTTGCAATGGTGGATTCTACAGACAAAAATTGATGAGCTTACTCTTTCACTTATCAAAATCGTTATTTTCATTTGCAGCTTGCTTTCCTCTCTGATGAAGTGTATTTTCCCAACAAACTGTGATTCATATTTATCTTCCAGAAATAGGATATGAGATAACAATCCAATTAGATTCATCTTCAGACTGAAGAAGGGTCTCGACTCGAAACGTCACCCATTCCTTCTCTCCAGAGGTGCTGCCTGCCCTGCTGAGTTACGCCAGCCTTTTGTGTCTATCTTCAGTTTAAACCAGCAGCTGTAGTTCTTTCCTACCAATTAGATTTATGTTCCTTTTCCAAGAAAAAATGTGCTGTAACCATGGTAACGGGCTCACCTATATCCTGCTCTTCAGTTTTCAAAAAACCCACATTAACGGGGACTGGGCTCCACTGGTTAGAGAAAATAATCATGCTGAAGTTAAATGTCTCACTATTCGGGATTGTAAGGGTTGAACCAGTCAAACATCATGTAAAACTGATGAGTTGAAGTTTGTCTCAACTGATTATGAGAATCAGATGAATAGCATTAACTCAATATCACCTGGAATGGCGGTTTTATGTATAACCTTTATTAATCTGACATTATGTAAAGAAAGAGCACAATTTGCTTCTTCAGGGAGCATTAATCAGTTACCTGCGGCACGGTAGCGCAGCGGTAGAGTTGCTGCTTTACAGCGAATGCAGCGCCGGAGACTCAGGTTCGATCCTGACTACGGGTGCTGCACTGTAAGGAGTTTGTACATTCTCCCCGTGACCTGCGTGGGTTTTCTCCGAGATCTTCGGTTTCGTCCCACACTCCAAAGACGTACAGGTATGTAGGTTAATTGGCTGGGTAAATGTAAAAATTGTCCCTAGTGGGTGTAGGATAGTGTTAATGTACGGGGATCGCTGGGCGGCACGGACTTGGAGGGCCGAAAAGGCCTGTTTCCGGCTGTATATATATGATGATATGATGAGTTTACAGCAGCTTGAGAAGAAATACTTGTTATTTAATTTTGAATGCCGCCTTTAAATGCAAACAAAATATGCAGGTTGACATTCCAGTACACTACTGAGGTCTGAAGAAGGGTCTCGACCCAAAACGTCATCCATTCCTTCTCTCCAGAGATGCTGCCTGTCCCGTTGAGTTACTCCAGCATTTTGTGTCTATCCGGTTTAGACCAGCATCTGCAGTTCTTTCCTACACGATAAGTAATCCCTACCGATATTACTAATGGACACAAATGTTATTTGAGAGTTGTAAATAAAGTCTGTGATTTTAAGTATTGCTTCCACCTCTTCAACAGAATTTATGAGTTCTGTCCTAATAAGCAGTAATTCTGTGTGTACAGATGGCCCCGACTAGTAAATATTCATCACCTTGGGCTACCTTCATGGATCAGTTGACTTACAACCTGCATGCTGGAAAGGCAATAAAATCCATCAGACACTCGATCTGGTGAAGAGAGGGGGAGCGGAAATGCAAAAATCCGCTGCTGCTCCCATTACTAATGTGAGGGAGAATTACATTGTTCTTCCTGATGTGAATCATAAGCTTGGAGCTCTCTGGAAAGAGCTCAATGACCATGTATAGTTTTTTTATACTGAAAATACAAGAGTAACTGAGTGGGTAGTGGGTCAGGGAGCATCTGTGGAAGGACGATATGGGGGACGTTTTGGGTTGTAGAGTCATAAAGTGATTCAGTGTGGAAACAGGCCATTCGGCCCAACTTGCCCACACTGGCCAACAATGTCCCAGCAGTCCCACTTGCCTGCGCTTGGTCCATGTCCCACCAAACCTGTCCTATCCGTGTACATGTCTAACTGTTTCTTAAATGGTGGGATAGTCTCAGCCTCAACTACCTCCTCTGGCAACTTGTTCCATACACCCACCACCCTTTGTGTGAAAAAGTTACCCCTCGGATTCCTATTAGATCTTTTTCCCTTCACCTTGAACCTATGTCCTCTGGTCCTCAATTCCCCTACTAACGGCAAGAGATTCTGCATCTACCCGATCTATTCCTCTCATGATTTTGTACACCTCTATAAGATCACACCTCATCCTCCTGTGCTCCATGGAATAGAGACCCAGCCTACTCAACCTTTCCCTCTAACTCACACCCTCTAATCCTGGCAACATCCTCATAAATCTTTCCTGAACCCTTTCAAGCTTGACAATATCTTTCCTACAATATGGTGCCCAGAACTGAACACAATATTCTAAATGTGGTCTCACCGACGTCTTATACAACTGCAACATGACCTCCCAACTTCTATACTCAATACTCTGACAGATGAAGGCCAAAGTGCCAAAAACCTTTTTGGCCACCTTATCCACCTGCAACTCGATCTTCAATGAACCATGCACATGTACTCCTAGATCCCTCTGCTCTATAACACTATCCAGAGGCCTACCATTTACTGTGTAGGTCCTGCCCATGTCCGACGTCCCATAATGCAATACCTCACAATTCTCTGTATTAAATTCCATCAACCATTGCTCGCCCACCTGGCCAATCGGTCCAGGACCCTTTTTATAAATTCCTCCTCTGAAGAAGAACATGTGCTCACTACATTTATGCGCATGAAGGAACTGCAGATGCTGGTTTACATCGAGGATACACACAAAATGCTGGAGCAACTCAGTGGGACAGGCAGCATTTCTGAAGAGAAGGAATTAGTAACGTTTCGGGTCGAGACCCTTCTTCAGACTGAGAGTTATGAAAGAGGGGAAACTAGAGATATGTGGAAGGGTAAGGTGTGAAAACGACAGATCAAGGCAGATGATGATCAAGGAAATGGAGAATGGATCATTGTTAGTTGTTTTATTCACAAAATGCTGGAGTAACTCAGCAGGTCAGGCAGCATCTCGGGAGATAAGGAATGGGTGACGTTTCGGGTCGAGACCCTTCTTCAGACTGATGTCAGGGGGGCGGGACAAAGGAAGGATATTGTTAGTTGTTTGTTAGTTTCCCTCTCCCCTGACTCTCTGTCTGAAGAAACGTTACCCATTCCTTCTCTCCAGAGATGTTGCTTGACCCACTGAGTTACTCTGGCATTTTGTGTCCATCTCATAACATTCACTATCTGACCCATAGTAATATATTTTTCCCCCTCCCGCAAGGCCACCAGTACTGGCAGCAATAAGGTCAGTGCAATGGCGCAGCTGCCAGAACTGCTGTCTCACAGTGCCAGAGTCCCAGGTTCCATCCTGACCTCGGGCGTAGTCTGTGTGAAGTACTCAAACCAAAGATACTAGAGGAGCAAGATAGGCCACTCGACCCTAGTATGTCATGGCGCCATTTTAGAAGGCAGAAACTTGCAGAAACATTTAAAAAGAAAAATAACAAAAATCTGTGAATTGATAGATGAGATATATTCTGCATTTTAATGGTATCATCACACATACTGTTCCCCCAAAACACTGATTACACTGCGAGAGGCAGAGCGAGCGGTCGATTTTGCCTACTAAAATGGCGGACTACGCTCGTTTCCGTACTACACTTCAGAATAGGCGATTTCAACGGAGTGGTCCATCTTGTTCCTCTAGTATCTTTGGCTCAAACTAGGAACAGGTGAGTTAATTGGAGACACAAGGAACCACAGACCAGTCTGAAAAGGGGTCCCAACCCAAAACTTTGCCTGTCCATTCCCTCCAATGTTGCTGCATGACCTGCTAAGTTCCTCCAGCACTTTGTGTTTTACACAGGTAAGTTAATGATTGCTACCAGACAAAAGATAACCGGCTTCTGAGCAGAAGAGGTTTTATTGTTAGATTTTATCGTAGAGATGAAATAATGGAGATACCTGGTGAATCTGTGATAGATTAAATAGAGCATATGAAATGATCACCAATAAGTATTCTGTAATCTTGTGAAATGCATTGTATGTGGACACACATACATAGTTTATTTTCCAGCGACTCAAAACTCTGGAACTCCTTATACCCTCCTCTGTACAACATTTAAAAACTTAAGATTCACTCTCCTAAATTATTTATGTTGTCTGTGTTTCCCACCCTTGATCTTGGTAGCCCTTCACGTAGTTTCCTCAGTTTTCTTTGAAGGAAGCCATTAATTGCAGAGCAAGGAGGTTTTATTCTTGTATAACGCAGAATTAGGCCATTCAGCCCATTGAGTCTGCTCCACCATTAGATCTTGATTGATCTATTTTTTTCATCTTGTGTTGACCCGTGCACAAATAACAAACTCCAACCAAACTACAAACTGTCTTGATTGTACGAGAGAATTTGGGCTTTGCTTTTGTTTTTTCACGATATGTTTTTTTCAAAATGTATTGTACTTCTTGTTGTTTATTCTGGTATATACTGAGTACTATGTTTACATATCTGTTGTCCTGTTGTAAGTAAGAATGTCATTGTTCTGTTTCTGGACATTTAGCAATATTACACATCAGATCATAAAGAAGAGGCACATTCGTTCTAACTTTAGACTTCAGATTTTCAGTCTTCGGAGATACAGCGCAGAAACAGGCCATTCGGCCCACCGAGTCCGCACCGACCAGCGATCAACCCTACACTTAGTGTACACTAACACTATCATACACACTACGGACAATTTACCATTTTTTCCCGAAGCCAATTAACCTACAAACCTGTATGTCCAGAACCAGGGGCCACAGTTTAAGAATAAAGGGTAGACCATTTAGAACGGAGATGAGGAAAAACCTTTTCAGTCAGAGAGTTGTAAATCTGTGGAATTCTCTGCCTCAGAAGGCACTGGAGGCCAGTTCTCTGAATGCATTCAAGAGAGAGCTAGATAGAGCTCTTAAGGATAGCGGAGTCAGGGGGTATGGGGAGAAGGCAGGAACGGGGTACTGATTGAGAATGATCAACCATGATCATATTGAATGGTGGTGCTGGTTCGAAGGGCCGAATGGCCTACTCCTGCACCTATTGTCTATTGTCTATTGAGTGTGGGAGGAAACCAGAGCACATGGAGAAAACCCACTCGATCACAGGGAGAATGGCAAACCGTACAGACAGCACCCATAGCCAGAATGAACCCGGGTGTCTGGCGCTGTAAGGCATCAACTCTACCGCTGCGCCACTGTGCCGCCCCTTTGTAATCTTGTTCTAATAATTAGATGAAACACACTTTAAACTCTGGGCCTTAGTCTGATTGGGGCCTTGAGGTTATGTTGTTGTACAGTGAGGTGTAGTGCCACATTGCAGATTTGATTATTCCAAGCCCAAGTCAACAAATGACCGGGTTTTGTTTCGTTGCACGTTGCCATGAAATCCACCGGCCAAATTAATGCCTGCAAGTTGCAGGAAAAGCAGAATTGCTTCCAACAAGCTTTTCTACAACACCTTGCAGCTGCTGATTGTTGGCGAGCTGAGATGACCTCACTTGCCCAGTCTTGTCCTCTCCGCTAGAGTTGATGCGTCATTAAGTGAGATGGTGCAGAGAAGATACCTCATGCTTTTAAAAACATACCTCACGCAGAGCTAGCTTCTCTCTTAATGTTGCTAAAGCCAAAAGAGATTTACAATAATTGCTAGTTATCCAGGAGAATATATGTTTAAAGTAGATGGGGACCAGAATTGTTTTTTAAGTGTTATGATAACAACTTTTATTACTCCCCACAAAGTTCCATTTCTAACTAAAAGAGTAATTTAAGCTAATTACTTCCTTGGTAAAGTTCCAACAAACACTTCATTTAATGCATTGTTTCCCAGGCACCTTATTATCTGTGTGAGGAAAGATTAGGGGTTCATTTTTTTAATGATAACAATGTAAAATCATGTGTTTTTCCTGATGAAAGTGACAGACCCAGTTTTGTATGTTGATTATCATTGTAGGTCTATAAAGTAGTTGTGTTATATAATTGTGTTGTTTCATAGAAGGTGCAAGAATCATTTATTGTGTGTCTCTGTGTCTATTTTAGAAGCTCTACGCACTCACGAGGTGGGTTCCGTGGAGTAAAAATTGGATGCTTACAGTAAAAAACAAACAAATCAAGGGCGGCACCTTGGCACAGCGGTTGAGTTGCTGGCTTACAGCGCCAGAGACCTGGGTTCGATCCTGACCATGGGTGCTGTCCGTACAGAGTTTGTATGTTCGCTCTGTGACTGCGTGGGGTTTCTCCAGGTGCTCCAGTTTCCTCCCACACCCCAAAGATGTACTGGTTTAAAGGTTAATTTGGCTTTGGTAATAATTGTAAATGGTCCCTACAGTGTAGAATTGCTAGTGTAGGAGGTGATGGCTGGTCGGCACAGACTCAGTGGGACTTACAAATCGAGGGCGGTACGGTGGAGCAGCGATAGAGTTGCTGCCTTACAGCGAATGCCGCGCCGGAGACTCAGGTTCGATCCTGACTACGGGTGCTGTCCTGTACGGAGTTTGTACGTTCTCCCCGTGACCTGCGTGGGTTTTCTCCGAGATCTTCGGTTTCCTCCCACACTCCAAAGACGTACAGGTTTGTAGGTTAATTGGCTGGGCAAATGTAAAAATTGTCCCTAGTGTGCGTAGGATAGTGTTAATGTGCGGGGATCGCTGGGCGGCGCGGACCCGGTGGGCCGAAGGGCCTGTTTCTGCGCTGTATCTCTAAATCTAAAATCGAAATCAAATGGTCTGTCTCAGCCCTTTATATCTAAACTAAACTAATCAAAACTAAAGAGGATCAATAGCATCTCCTTTAAATGATCTTAGTTTGTGACTTCTGCAAACCTGATGTCTGGCTTTTGAAACACCCAGCGGTTTGAGGATGGAAATCCTTGTACATGTTTGGCTATGCAACTATATTTTACAATTGCTGTTTTATTTACCTTTTCATTTGTGTATTTTCCTTCAAATTAATTTACATGCGATCTCCAAATAAGTAGAAAAGTCTGAAGAAGGGTCTCGACCCGAAACGTCACCCATTCCTTCTCTCCCGAGATGCTGCCTGACCTGCTGAGTTACTCCAGCATTTTGTGAATAAATCAATTTGTACCAGCATCTGCAGTTATTTTCTTATACTTATAAGTAGAAAAGGAAATGGTCATTTAAAAAAAAAATTGTGTTCATTTTGAACAGGATAACATGAAAAACTTTCAACTACTTTAAAATGTGCTTGCTAAATTAAGTTAAAGAGTTGATACATTTTTGCAAATTAACAGCGGAGTTACATTGAAGTTGTGTCATTTCTGTTGACAAGATGCCACAAAGCACTTAAGTGGCAATAAATCATCACCGTCTTGAAGGAAAATGCAACAACCATTATATTCATTTCATGGTCCTGTGGAAAAGATGCTGGTTCATTTGCTTTTGGAAATATTCAGTGCAGGTCATTCTTCAGTAGGAATTTCTTCTGCTCATCTTCAAGAGTCTAGTTAAAAGTGTTTAATTGTCATATGCACCGGAAGGGTCTCGAACCGAAACATCACCCATTCCTTCTCTCCAGAAGTGATGGGAGCAGAGATCGGCCCATCAAGTCTGAAGAAGGGTCTCGACCCGAAACGTCACCCATTCCTTCTCTCCCGAGATGCTGCCTGACCTGCTGAGTTACTCCAGCATTTTGTGAATAAATACCTTTGATTTGTACCAGCATCTGCAGTTATTTTCTTATACTATTCCCGCGGCCACCGGTCGGGGCCTGGGTCAGCGGAGCCCGTGGCCGGGACCTGGGTGGGCGGCACAGAGGCGTCCAGAGAGGACCCGGAGAGGAGGCCGATGATGGTGCCGACCGATGGACGAGGACGCACACGTGGAAGTGAGGACGTCGTTGCTGAGGGAAGGAGCAAAGGAGGACCCGACGTGGAGGGACCACCGCGAGGGAGGGGGAAGGGCAACGGGGACCCGGTGAGGGGACCACCGTGATGGTCAATGGAGGACCCGACGTGGAGGGACCACCGTGAGGGAGGGGGAAGAGCAACGGGGACCCGGTGTGAGGGGACCGCCGTGATGGACAATGGACAATGGAGGACCCGACGTGGGGTGAACGCTGTGAGGGACGGGAGAGAGGGAGAAGAACAAGGAGGGATCTGGTTGGTTGGGTGGGGGGGGGGGGGGGGGGGGGGGGTTGGGGGAGTGAGATTTGTAATTTTGTCAGTGCCATGTATGGGCGACTTTGGGTATGCAAGCAAAGAATTTCACTGTGACTTGCCACATGTGACAATAAAGTATTCAATTCAATTCAATTCCAGTATCGTCTTTCCCTATGTAGATTATTATTGCCATGGCATCACTGCTTAAAATGGGAATGTATTGGTTAAAGCAGTTCGAGTGTTCGAATAAGAGGCATTCCTTCAACTCTGTTTAATGTGTGCACAAAATTGTAGCCTTACAGTTGGTTAAGTGCCCGACCTAGATGCAATGTGGTTCAATCATGTAGTTCAATGCTATGGATACAAAATAATGAATGCTAATCTTTGCACTGTTTAATTATCCTTGAGCACTTCTATGAGCCTGAGCGGTATAGGTTTTCCTTGAATATGAAATCTCAGCGGCAGACAACTGTTTTATTCTTTAACACCTCAAGCACCAATCTGCCCATTCCTTCTCTCCCGAGATGCGCCGGAGACTCAGGTTCGATCCTGACTACGGGTGCTGCACTGTAAGGAGTTTGTACGTTCTCCCCGTGACTTGCGTGGGTTTACTCCGAGATCTTCGGTTTCCTCCCACACTCCAAAGACGTACAGGTATGTAGGTTAATTGGCTGGGTAAATGTAAAAATTGTCCCTAGTGGGTGTAGGATAGTGTTAATATACGGGGATCACTGCGCGGCACCGAATTGGAGGGCCGAAAAGGCCTGTTTCCGGCTGTATATATATGATATGATATGAGATGCTGCCTGACCTGCTGAGTTACTCCAGCATTTTGTGAAATAAATACCTTCGATTTGTACCAGCATCTGCAGTTATTTTCTTACACCAATCTGCACAAAGTCATGTAGGTAAATAACTGCAGATGCTAGGGCAGGAGGAATAAACATAGAAACATTGAAACATAGAAAATAGGTGCAGGAGTAGGCCATTCGGCCCTTCGAGCCTGCACCACCATTTAATATGATCATGGCTGATCATCCAGCTCAGTAATCTGTACCTGCCTTCTCTCCATACCCCCTGATCCCTTTAGCCACAAGGGCCTTTGCACAGTTGCACAGTCATGTTGCAAAGTCAGTTGCACGGTCATGTGTAACTGCATGCATGGAGAGAGATAGCTGGCATGATATTCTTTTGCATGCCTTCACATTCAACCTCGTTGTTAAAGTAAGGAAGGTTAAGATTTTTTGTTTCCCATCTTTGGTAGAACAACTATTGCATAACTATTCCCTGATAAACACAAGGTACTGACCCGCTGAGTTACTCCAGCACTTTGTGTCTATCATCGGAATAAACCAGCATCTGCAGTTCCTTCCTACACATAACTATCCCCTGTCCCTATTGTCTTTTAAATTTGACCAGTTTACAGAGGCTCTTGGTGACCCGGATTTTCACAACAAACAGCATAATGGCACAGCTGGTGGAGATGCTGCTTCACAGCAACAGAGACCAGGGTTCAATCCAGACGTTAGGTGCTGTCTGTGTGGAGTTTGCACCTTCTCCTTGTGACCACGTGTGTTTCCTCTGGATCCTCTGGTTTCTACCTACATCCCAAGGACTTGTGGGTTAATTGGCCATGACAAATTGACCTCCGCGTGTAGAGAGTGGAATAACTGAACTAGTGTGAACGAGTGGTCAATACTTGGTGTGGGCTGAAGGGCCTATTTCCATGTTATATCCTTAAAACTAAAACCTATAACAAAGCACCTCATGTTTCAGCAGCATATAACCTACCCGTGTTTTGGCCAATATTTAGTGGTCAAAGCACATCACTAACACAAATAATCTGATCACATGGCTGGTTGTGTTAGCTTGCGATTCGCAAATTAACTGAACCATTTCCTGCACTTTGAGACTAGAACACATTTATTATGTTGACGGGGAAGAGTGCAAGGATTCGAGGGGCCTGAGCTACAGGGAAAGATTGGGCAGGCATCCTATATTCATGCAGGTTGATAGATTAATCAGCCGCTGTAAGTTATCCCGAATGTATGGGTGGAAGGCAGAATCTAGGGGAGTTGTGTAGGAAGAAACTGCAGATGGACACAAAAAACTGGAGTAACTCAGCGGGAGAGGCAGCATCTCTGGAGAGAAGGAATGGGTGACGTTTCAGGACTGATGTCCTGACTGAGGACATCAGTCTGAAAAAGGGTCTCGACCGGAAACGTCACCCATTCCTTCTCTCCAGAGATGCTACCTGTCCCGCCGAGTTACTCCGGTATTTTGGGTCTATCTCGGGGAGTCGATGTGAATGTGGGGGATAATAAAAGACCCTTTGGAATATCTTTGCCACAGAGACTTGTGGAGGCAGAATTACTGCATTATTTAAGGGGGAGTTTGACAGATACTGGAACGACACATTCCCGAGGCAGCGTGAACTGTGGATAGAGTTGAAGGGGGAGGCTGGTTTGTGTGATGGTCTGGGCTACATCCACAACTCTAAGACTTCTTGCAGCTTTGGACTGAGCTGTTGCCAAACCAAGCTGTGATACATCCTGATAGGATGCTTTCCAAGATGCATCTGTAGAAGGTGGTGAGAATCGTTGGAGACAGGCCAAACCTCCTCGGTCTTCTGGAAAGCCGCCATGCCTGTGGATATTTTATATCTACATTTTATAAAGGAACAGAAGCATTGTGACAAATATGGAATGTTTCCTTTGATTTTGACATCGTTTAAATGTCCAGGTCTAAAATGAAAGCTGCTCTGTGGATTGATGTGAAAGATTGTGTTGAACATGAAAAAATATAAAAGGTTTCCTTTTGAAAGAGGCAAAGTAATTAGAATGGTAATATATGCAGCCTCAGCAGAAGAACATATAATTTCCAATCGTTGTTTTATGCTAACATTGTCTAGCTGAAAGGAAATGCAAATGTAACAGTCTGTGATGCATTAGTACTTCCGGAGTAATCTAACACTGCTAAATATTATAATTGTAGGTAGTGCTGACATCCATAAGTTCATAAGAGATAGGAGCAGAATCAGGCCATTCGACCCATCAAGTCTACGCCATTCAATCATGGCTGATCTATCTCTCCCTCCTGACCCCATTCTCCTGCCTTCTCCCCATAACCCCTGACACCCGTACTAATCAAGAATCCATCTATCTCTGACATAACAATACCCATTGACTTGGCCTCCACAGCCTTCTGTGGCAATGAATTCCACAGGTTCACCACCCTCTGACTAAAGAAATTCCTCCTCATCACCTTCCTAACGGAACATCCTTTAATTCTGAGGCTATGACCTCTGGTCCTAGACTCTCCCACTAGTGAAAACATCCTCTCCACATCCACTCTATTCAGCGCTTTAATTATTCGGTAAGTTTCAAAGAGGTCCACCCCCCCCCCCCCCCCCCCTTGTGAATGTGCTCTTTAATTAAAATCATATTATTTCTTCAATGATTCCTGTGATCAGAATCAACGTTTGCAGTCATTGAATGTTTTTTTTCCCTTGAAATGTTGTTGCATTACTGGCTGAGCTATTCAATTTGCACCAAAGTTAGTGATGGAAGATCGAGAGATCTTTGCCTCCACTGTCAACCTGAGGCTCCCACACGGTCACAGGGAGAACATACAGACTTGTTAAGGCAGCATTTCCAAACTGCTTTCAGGCTGCAATTCTCCCACTGTGCCCATGGAAGGAATGGACAGCTGACATTTAGGGTCAAAGCCCTTCTTTAATGTCCTTCAGACAGTTGAGGAGTGTGTTTTTATGTGACATCCCATTGCAACCAACAGGCAATGGAGGTGAGAAAAGTAGCTGATGGTTAGACTGAACCAGATGGAGGATAATTCCAGAGGTGGGGGAGGAGTGCATTAACATGTGGCTGTAGAGAGCTAAAGACTTTTCATGGACCTGAGCTGTTGAAAAACCCAGTCCATTCCACCACTTCCTTGTCATGGTTTTGCAAGCTCATTGATTGTTTACCTGGGTTTTATGGTTGTCTTGACTGCAAAAAAAAGTAAAGGTTTACCAGTATTACACAGTGAATCTGCTTATGGAGCTAGAAATTCTATCCTGTGGCACGATATATTACCTGTACACACAGACACCATTGTACATGCACTGTGGGTGCAGATGGCTTGTAGGGCATCATTAGTGCAAAATTGAATTACAAGCACCCAGCCAAAAATTAAGCCTAGCAACCTCTCTAGCCCTGAAAATGTTATTTACACAGGTAGACCTAATGCCGATTCTTTTAACATTCCATGACATTCAGAAGAACTTTGTTTTATTGAGAAGGTTTATAATATTGGTTAAAAATTGGAAAAGTATTGTTTGTTGGCTTCTTGTGAGATTGGATGCTCATTATTGCTGGACTCTACACAAACCCTAAATAGCAATTTTCACTGAAAATGGGCAGAATGTGTTATAAATGAACAAGTCTCTTTGAAGTTGGGACCTAACTATATTCTCTGAATGGACTAAGACGTGGCAGAGATCCAAAAAGATGTTGCAATATGGAAGAATTTAATGATTAAAGCCTTTAATCCCATCACATTTATAATTTCAACCATTTTTAGTTTTGGTTTAGTTTAGATATACAGAGCAGACGCAGGTCCTACGGCCCACCCAGTCCGTGCCGACCAGCGATCTCTGCACACTAACACTATCCTATAAACACGAGGGACAATTTTACAATTATATCAAGCCAATTAACCTACAAACCTGTACATCTTTGGAGTGTGGGAGGATACCGGAGATTCCAGAGAAAACGCACGCAGTCATGGGGCGAATGTAAAAACCCCATACACTCAGCACCCGTGGTCAGGATCAAACCTGGGTCCCTGGCGCTGCAAGACAACAACTCGACTGCTGTGCCACAATGCTGCCTCGTAAAGACTTTTGAAATACGTAAATCAAGGCTACGTTTAAAATATTCTGAATGGTTTGTAAACAAAACAATTGCCAAGTACTTCAATCCTTCTGGGTAACAATTCTGAATTCATTATCTTGTTGTTGGTACACATGACAATCAAACACTCTGGTCTCTCTTGTCTTGGGGAAAACATTGAGATGTTTGGGTTTCATCAGGCAATAGAGATGAGTAAGAATCATTAAAGTTGTCCTTTCGCTTTACTGTCTTATTAAATGCCAATTTCTCAAAGTATTTGTGTGGACGAGCGGTTTTTATGGGATTTACAAGTGAAAGTGGAGATTGGTGGTGAAATCTCTAATTAGTTCCAAGATGTAGAGAGGATTTCAATAAACATGAATAACTCCTGTGAAAAGAAACCTGTTATATAAGAATCACTTTTGTTTTCTACTGCGAAAAATCTGAATCAGTCTAATGGTTCTTACTTCATATATATTTTACTGTGATCTCGAAATATTAAACGTGCTCTCACCTTCAATTTTGAAATTCACAGTGACAAAAGTGTTATTGTTTGCTTAACTATACCTTTAACAAGCATTAAACCTAAAAAAAAAAGTTGAGCCATGTGTAAATTTTAGATCATTTGGTTTCCATGGCAATTTAAGAGTGGCTGAAGCACAAATGATGTGCACAGAACTAGATGAATCTGATGAATTTTCAAGAGAGAGTTAGATTTAGCCCTTAAGGCTAATGAAATCAAGGGATATAGGGAGAAAGGAGGAACGGGGTACTGATTTTGGATGATCTGCCATGATCATATTGAATGGAAGTGCTGGCTCGAAGGGCCGAATGACCTACTTCTGCATCTATTTTCTATGTTTCTATAGCAGAGAATAGTCTAACAAAAATAAAATGGTCATGAAGATTTGTTTTAACTTCTTGAATATATTTTTGCAATGTGATTGTACATAATTTGAATTATTTATTGTACCGTGGAGCCCAGATAGTTTTCTGATATGCCACATAGGCCTGAAACTGACCCAGCCATTGCTAACTATCCTTGAACAATCTTTCAGATATCTCTTTTCAATCATTTATTAATCTTAGTAGATAAACTTTCTCTCCCCCCTCCCTCGCCTTCCACTGATATTCCTTAATCTAACTTCACAATTCGCAACACTTCACTCCTTTTGTCTCACACATTTTGTCTTTTATCTCTGGCATATCAAAACCAGCCCATCACCTGTATGAACATATTACCTGGCAGGCTTTGTCCCACCCCACCTCTCATCCAGCTTTCTTCCCCCCCACCCCTTTCATCCCCTCCCCCCCCCGTACAATCAGTCTGAAGAAAGGCCAGGACCGGAAACGTCGCCTATCCATGTTCTCCAGATCCACCAAGTTAATCCAACAATGCCTGATCCACCAAGTTAATCCAACACATTGTATAATTCTGGTAAACCTGCTCTGCACCTGTTCCAAAGCTTCTATATCCTTCCTGTAATGGGGTGACCTGAACTGCACCAAAACCAGTGCCTTTGGAAGCAATTCCCCTCAGTCAGACGGCTGGACGTGGAAGCATGGTTCCCTGTCGAACTGTGGGGAAAACGAGCTTTCCTCACTGGAGTCCTTGCGCCCCTCTTTGCTCCACATTCTCTGGCAAGTTGGCCTGGCACCTCACCCATCTTCCTTTATTCCTGTGTCAATCTAGACCATTACTGACACCACAGCTCAGAGTCATAGCGTCGCAGAGTCACATAGTGTGGAAACGGGTCCTTTGGCCCAACTTGTCCAACATCGAAAAATATGCCCCGTCTATGTACCTGCCCAAATGCTTCTTAAACATTGTGATAGTACCTGCCCCAACCACCTCCCCCAGTTCCATTTACCTACCACACTTTGTGTAAATATGATGCCCCTCGGGTTCCTATTAGATCTTTCCCCCCTCATCTTATACCTATGTCCTCTGGTTCTTGCTTCCCCTACTCTGGGTAAAAGACAATGTGCATTTACCCTAGTAATTCCACTTCCTATCCAGCTCCTATCTGTATTGGAATTTCCTGCATTCCCTCCAACTTGCTCCAAGGCTCATGACTCGAGCTTTCATCCCCTTCGAAGGCACCAAAACCAGTGGGACAGTGGAACAGTGGGACAGTGGGACAATGGCCCTGACTCTTCAGTAAACCTGCAAATAATTACACGTATGAAGATATGCAGTATGGGGCTTGTACCTGCTGTGGAGAACTACCTCCTTGATGTGGTCTTGCGGGGACCTAGTTATTGCATATCCATTGTTCATTTCTACTAAGGCGATATATATTGCTCAGTGTCCATCGATTGACATAAGTTTAGTTCAGCTTAGTTTAGTTTAGAGATACAGTGCGGAAACAGGCCCTTCGGCCCACCGAGTCCACGCCGACCAGCGATCCCCATACACTAGCACTATCCTACACACTAGGGACAATTTTTACCAAAGCCAATTGACGTTTTTGGAGTGTGGGAGGAAACTGGAGCATCAGAAGACAACCCCCGTGGTCAGAGGGAGAACGTACAAACTCCATGCATTCAGGATCGAACCCGGGTCTCTGGCGCTGTAAGGCAGCAACTCTACCGCTGCGCCACCATGCCCCCCCACACATGGTTGTGAGTGTTCTCCCACATGGATGGATCATGGACACTGAGCCACATTGTACAGCAGATCTGCCCCTTTGCACCACAACTAAATCTGCACATTCAGCCTGTAAAAAATGTGCAGCTGAAGGAATCTGCAGCTGTAAATCACATCAAGTATGCATTTAAAATAAAACTTCCCAAACATAGCTTTATGACATTTCATTAACGCATCATAAATTCGAGGGTAATGTAGAATTAAAAGATTGCAAACAAGATACCCTGGCTTAGAAATTCTATCACTTTGTTCCAAACGTGCACAGGATTAACCTGCACCCACTCATTCCACTGAAGCAAGGACAGGTATTCAATTGCAATCCTTGAGAACATGCCTCTATGTATTTCGAGATTTATTTTCTCCTGCATCATACTCTATAACCAATGACTCATAAGTTCATAAATTATAGGAGCAGAATTAGGCCATTGGCCCATCCAGTCTCGTCCGCCATTCAATCATGGCTGATCTATCTTTCTCTCTCAACCCCATTCTCCTGCCTTCTCCCCAGAAACCCCTGACACCCGTACTAATCAATAATTTCTCAATCTCTGCCTTAAAAATATCTATTGACTTGGCCTCCACCGCCATCTGCGACAATGAATTCCACAGATTCACCGCTGTCTGACTAAAGAAATTCCTCCTCATATCCTTTCAAAAGTATGTCCTTTTATTCTGAGGCTATGGACTCCGGTCCTAGAATCTCCCACTGGTGGAAACATCCTCTCCACATCAAGTCTATCCAGGCCTTTCACGATTCGGTAAGTGAATTATGTCAGGGACTCATTATCACTCATTTGATGTTCTCTGGGCCCCAGTCCTTGTAGCCACCAGTTTGCCGAGGCCACAAGTAAGGCAGTGAGCCCTCATGCACCACGGGCCAAAGACCTTGACCATGGTGAATTAGGCAGGGAAGTGCGGCCACATCCTTCTCATCGGGGCTGTTGGTGGGGCCAATGTATCAGTAATGAAAAGGAGATGCCAGCAGAGATCACTGCTAGGCTGCCACCTCCTTCCTTCACCACCCTGGGATGATGAAACAGCACAAAGAGTACAAAGAGTACTGCCTTCAACCACTGAAGGTCACCTCACCTTCTGTCTCCTTTCTCTGTTCATTTATTTATTTACTTATTTATCTATTTATTCATTTCCCTATGTTCTCAAAATCTCTGTAAAGCGTCTTTGAGTATATGAAAAGCGCTATATAAATAAAATGCATTATTATTATTATTAACAGTGAAAGAGTAGTGTGACTGCACTCAATTCCTCTAGCAGTGAGTAGTGAATCTTTGAAGTGTAGTTGACAGTACAGCTTGAGACCAACAGGGAGAAATAAGTGGGTGTCCATAAGTAGGGCACATGGGATGGGAAGGGAGAGGGAGTAAGAGGGGAGGGGTAGATGTGGGTGAGAACGGAAAGGAAGTGGGAGGGGGGGGGTTGTTAGAAGTGACTTAAAATTGGAGAATTCAATGTTGATACCATTGGGTTATGAGCTACACAAGCGCAATACGAGGTGCTGTTCCTCTGCCTTCCGCAGAGACCACTCTTTCAGCACTTCCTTGGTTCACTCATCTCTTTCCACCCAACCCAACCCCTCCCCAGGTACTTTCCCCTGCAACTGCAAATGCTTGCATCTGCAAAAGACATTTATATATCTATATAAATAAAGTTAGGATGTAATGTTGAAACTTTACCAAGCACCGGAAGTGCGATTATGGTTTTCATGCCATGCAAAGAATATGCAACGAATGTGGTTGAGCTAGAAAGAGCGTTGAGGAGATTTACTGGGATATTGTCCTGATTGTACTTTAGTACTTTAGTTCATATATAAATCTCTGCTGAAGATTCTCTACTTAAGCACAATCTGAACAATATATATATAAAATATCTACAATACACTGGAATTTAGAAGGATGAGGGGGGATCTTATTGAAACATATAAGATAATTAGGGGATTGGACACATTAGAGGCAGGAAACATGTTCCCAATGTTGGGGGAGTCCAGTACAAGGGGCCACAGTTTAAGAATAAGGGGTAGGCCATTTAGAACGGAGATGAGGAAGAACTTTTTCAGTCAGAGAGTGGTGAAGGTGTGGAATTCTCTGCCTCAGAAGGCAGTGGAGGCCAGTTCGTTGGATGCTTTCAAGAGAGAGCTGGATAGAGCTCTTAAGGATCGCGGAGTGAGGGGGTATGGGGAGAAGGCAGGAACGGGGTACTGATTGAGAGTGATCAGCCATGATCGCATTGAATGGCGGTGCTGGCTCGAAGGGCTGAATGGCCTACTCCTGCACCTATTGTCTATTGTCTATTGTCTATTGTCTATTGTCTATTGTCTATTGTCTATATATATATATATATATATAAGCTACCGGCGCTAGGTAACGTTGCAACATTACATCCAAACTTTATTTAAATAGAAATATAAATGTCTTTTGTGTGTGTGTATGCAAAAGACGTTTATATTTCTATATAAATAAAGTTTTTGATATATATATATATATATATATCAATCTCTGCAACACACTCAAGATCACAGAAAAGCATCCTTTCACTGCTATCCTCTGCCTCCTTTCACTAAGGAACTTTTGGATTCAATTGGCTAGCTTGCCTTAAACCCCAAGTGCCTTAACCTTTGTTAAAGCACAGATAGATGCTATCTAAAATCTCAGTGCGTCAAACTGCTCTCATCAGGGATCCACTTTGTTGTCACCCACGAGAGCGCAGACTTGTTTTCTTCAAGAGCAGAGGGTAACAACCCTGGAGCTTGTGGCTGCCAGCACAAGGCTGCCTGTATCCATGCAGGAGTGTGATTGTTCATGTCTACAGTGAGGGTAAATGGTCATATCATGTACTGTCATACATACATATCATGTACTGAAACTGCGCTCCTCAAAATCACAAACGACATTCTCCTCTCCTCCGACGCTGGCAACCTCAACATCCTCATCCTACTTGACCTCAGCGCCGCCTTTGACACCATAAATCACTCCATTCTCCTCACCCGACTTGAAACCTCCCTTAACATCACCGGCACAGCCCTATCCTGGTTCAAATCTTACCTCTCTGACAGACACCAGTTCATCTCCATTAACAACTGTAAATCCCCCACCGCTCCCCTCCCCCAAGGTGTCCCCCAAGGCTCAGTCCTTGGCCCCCTCCTCTTCATCCTCTACCTGTTCCCCCTTGGTCAAATAATCCGCCGTCATGGTCTCAACTTCCACTGCTTCGCCGATGATATCCAGCTCCTCATCTCCACCAAGTCAATCTCCACCACCACACACTCTACACTGACAAACTGCATTACTGAAATAAAATCTTGGCTTCAATCAAACTTCCTCAAACTCAATTGCAACAAATCTGAAATCATCATCATTGGTCCAAAAATGCTCACTAAATCCACCCAAAACTTCATCCTCAACATTGATGGTCTCCCAGTATCCACCTCACCTCACATCTGGAATCTTGGAATCATCCTTGATCAAACCCTCTCCTTCGACAAACACATCAAACACATCACAAAGACAGCCTTCTTCCACCTCAAAAACATTGCCCGTCTCCGTCCATCCCTCTCCTCCACAGCTGCAGAAACCCTCATCCACGCCTTCATCACCTCCCGTCTGGACTACTGCAACAGCCTCCTCTATGGCGCACCCTCAAAAATCATCAATAAACTTCAATACATTCAAAACTCCGCTGCCCGTCTACTCACACACACCTCGATCCGTGACCATATCACCCCCGTCCTTTATAAACTCCACTGGCTCCCCATCCCCCAGAGAATCCAGTACAAAATCCTCCTCATAACCTACAAAGCCCTCCATAACCTGGCCCCATCCTACCTGACCGACCTCCTCCACAGGCACACTCCCACCTGCACCCTCCGCTCTGCCGCTGCCAATCTCCTATCCCCCCACATCCGGACCAAACTCAGATCCTGGGGGGACAGGGCTTTCTCCATCGCTGCTCCCACCCTATGGAACTCACTACCCCAAACCGTTAGAGACTCCCCCACACTCACCACATTCAAAACATCGCTGAAGTCTCACCTGTTCGGTACTGCCTTCAACCACTGAAGGTCACCTCACCTTCTGTCTCCTTTCTCTGTTCATTTATTTATTTACTTATTTATCTATTTATTTATTCATGTCCCCTATGTTCTCAAAATCTCTGTAAAGCGTCTTTGAGTATATGAAAAGCGCTATATAAATAAAATGTATTATTATTATTATTATATCAGACCACATGAATAGACGTTGTAGTTCTGTTGAGATTTCAGTCACCAACTTCGTATGTGTGACTGCACTAAATTCAAGGTGTAAGGAATGGAATGGAATGCTTTGATTGTCACATGTGACCAGACACAGTGAGATTCTTTACCTGCACACTCAATGTATACAAATAGCGGCCACCTACGGCGCTGACAAAGTTACAAAGCACGCCGGCTCCTCCTTTTGTTCTCTTCCCCCCCCCGCGCCCCCCACCACCACACAGCAGTTCCCCCCACGCAGGGTCCCCATTTACCTTTGTTCCTCCCCCCTCCATTATTGTCCATTGTTCTCCCCACCCCCCCCCCCCCTCTCTGCGGTCCACCCACGCCGGGTCTTCCATTGTTCTCCCCACCCCCCCTCACTGCGGTCCCCCACGCCGGGTCCTCCATTGTTCTCCCCACCCCCCCCCCCCCCCGCTCACTGTGGTCCCCCCACGCCGGGTCCGCCATTGTTCTTCTCCCCCCCCCCCCCCTCCCTCACGGCAGTATTTTCTGCACTAGTAGAACAAACAAAAGTTTTCAATAACATTTATAAAGGTTTTATCCTGCATAAAACAGCACGAAGCAAAGTGAAAAAAAGTTATTATTCACGGTTACTACTAAATTAGTGCATTCTTCATAGCAATTGTTAAGATTTGTCAAAGGTTCATTGAGCTGGGAACAAGGTCAATAGGACCAGAGTCACCCCTGGGCAGATTTTGATCTTGTCATGTAGACCTGGTGTTGTAACTATAGTTGAATATATTGTCTATAGAAGCAGATTTGTTCAGTGCACAGGGTCTTTAGTACTGCCACTGGGATGTTGTTATGTTGTTTCGTTCCAATACCTTCACTGTATCCAATGCTCTCATTCTTCTTGATACCACATGGAGTGAGTTGAATTGAATTGGCTGCAGGCTGTCTTCCGTGATGGTGGTGATCTCAGGAGGAAGCAGATATGGATCATTCACTTGTGGCTGACCAGAGTTGCGATTTCTTCAGTCGTTTTGAAGCTTGGCTTCTCCATCATTGAAGATGGAGATGTTCTTGGACCTTCTTCTCCAATTAGCTGTTTAATTGTCCTGCTGAAACTGGATGTGGCAGCACTGCAGAGCTCTGCTCTGATCGCTACATGATCTAGTTCACTTAGTTTAGTATAGTTTAGTGATACAGCGCAAAAACAGGCCCTTTGACCCACTGAGCCTGCACTGACCAGCGATCACTGCACACTTACCCTATCCTGCACACACTTGGGGCAATTTACATTTATACCAAGCCAATTAATGTACAATTCTGTACGTCTAGGAGTGTCGGAAGACGGTGAGAATGTACAAGCTCCGTACAGACAAGCACCCATAATCAGGATCGAAACCGGGTCTCTGGCGCTGTAAGGTAGTAACTCTACCAACGCACCACCATGCCGCCCAGAGTTCCGCACATTGCAAGGTGATTTTTCCCTTTGGCACACTTGCACTTTCAAGTGAGGCCTTCTTTCTTGCTGCATTCTACAGTATGTGAATGAAGGTTCATAAGGTCAGAAGGGAAAGGAACAGAATTATGCCATTCGCCACATCAAGTCTACTCCGCCATTCAATCATGTCTGATCTATCTCCCCCTCCTAACCCCATTCTCCTGCCTTCTCCCCATTACCCCTGACACCTGTACTAATCAAGAATCTATCTATCTCTGCCTTAAAATATCTACTGACTTGGCCTCCACAGCCTTCTGTGGCAAAGAATTCCACAGTTTCACCACCCTCTGACTAAAGAAATTCCTCCTCATCTCCTTCCTAAAGGAACGTCCTTTAATTCTGAGGCTATGACCTCTGGTCCTAGACTCTCCCACTAGTGGAAACATCCTCTCCACATCCACTCTATCCAAACCTTTCACTATTCGGTAAGTGATTCTTGGGATGGCAGACTGATGTACGAAGAGAGATTGGCATTATATTTATTACCGTCTCGAAAAAAGTGAGTGGACATCCTTGAAACTTATAAAATGCTGACAAGGATGCTGACAAGAAATGCAGACTAGATGCAGAAAGGATGTTCTCAATCTGGGAAAGTTTGCAACTTTGGGTCACAGTTGAATTACACGAGGCAGGCTGAAATGAGGAAAGGTTTTTTCACTCAATTGGTGGTGAACCTGTACCACATTTTATTACAGAAGGAAGATGTGGACAAATTGTGAAATATTTTCAAGGAGTTTGACATTGTTTCTGGAGCTAAAGAGATCTCGTTCCCAGAGCTAAAGAGATCCAGTTCCTAGAGGTAAAGAGATTAAAAAAAATTAGGGGGAAAGCTGGAATAAGGTACTAAATTAGGACAATCAGTTGTATTGCATATGATAGGGTAGGCTTGAAGGGCCAAATGGTCTCCTCATCCTTCTCTTTTCTATGTGTCCTTGTTTCTATAATGCAGATTAACACAAAATTAAGTTTGAAAGCACATTAGTGATAAGGTTATAAGTGATAGGAGTAGGATGAGGCCATTCAGCCCATCGAGTCTACTCTGCCATTCAATCATGGCTGGTCTAGCTCTCCCTCCTAACCCCATTCTCCTGCCTTCTCCCCTTAACCCCGGACACCTGTACTAATCAAATGTCTAACTATCTCTGCCTTAAAAATATCAACTGACGTGGCCTCAATACCCATCAGAGATGAACAGTTTAGCGATACTTGCAACCTGGAAGTCATATAAATCATATCTGGTGTAAAGTATGATAGCTTGAGGAATGAATGGGAAAAAAAGTAGTTTTTATTACATAAAGAGCAAGATGTCCCATATCGCGTGACATTCATCTCTCATGTAACTGAAATGATCAAACTCAAATAATGCTCAGAGATTTCCCTCATAATCCAATAGTTGGAGAGAGATATGGTATTTTGCTACTTGTGCTGTAATCTGCCAATGTTTTCCATAAAATTGCTTTCACGTTAAGTCTGCTTTAATTAATTTTGATCGACCGTTTGTAAGATTATGTCACTCTTTGCCTCAGGAAGCCAAGTAAACATAATAATATTAAGCAGGCTACACATAGCAATGCCGAAGGTTGCAAAGCTTGTGATTATCAGTTGAGGCTGGCATTAAAATATTGTTGGTCTTATTCATTGGGATTAGGACGTTTCAGTTTTAGAAATGCATAAATTTGCAGTGTAACGAACAAAAGCTTTTCACTGTACCTCGGTACACGTGACAATAAACTAAACTGCATTTATTATAAGGGCAAATTTGGTACATCTGTGAAGACTGTGCCATTAACTTGTTTACCTATTATAAACAATGGGAATAGAAGTTATTTCTATAACAGTATATCCTTGTAGGTCTTGCTAGAGTCAGTTTAGTTTAGTTTTTGTCACGTGTACCGAGGTACAGTGATAAGCTTTTGTTTTTGTTTGTTAAGAATCATAGAGTCAGACAGCGTGGAAACTGGCAACCGGCCCTTCAGGGCAACTCGTCCATGCTGACCAAGTTGCCCCATTTCCTCACGTTTGGTCCATATCACTCTAAACCTTTCTCATCCATGTACCTGTCCAAGTGCCTTTTAAACGGTGTTATGGAACCCACCTCAATTACCACCTCTGACAGCTTGTTCCATACACCCACCACCCTCAAGATACCCATTTACTCACAGATCGAGTGCCATTACATTGCCTGGTTGAACATTAAATGGAAGCAATTGTGTTGGATATCATGCTTTTTAAACATACATTCTCTGAATAGAAGCAAAAATTGATCACAATCTTTATCAAAAATCAATTTATAAAATGAAAGCTTGACAGGCCTGATCTTGGGAACAACCAGGCCTTTATGAGCAAGCACTTTAACAGAGATACTTTTCAGATATATACTGATAAATGTTTTTTTTTTCTCTCATCCTAATTATTAATTATTAAACTCAGCATTACTGAATGCAAGCACTCGGGGATTGTAAAAGTGGAATAAGCCTAATACAAATAGACAGGAGGAAGAAAATACATTGAATTGCTGCCGAGCATAGCATTTAGATGGGAGAACCAATGTTTAATTAAAAATGAATGCTTCTTAAAGAGTAGTTGAGAAAGCAATAAAATAAATCTTCAGCTTTATTAGACTAATAACTTTATTAGATTGTGCTTTGATTGTTACAAAGAGCAAACTGCAAAGATGATCAATGTTAGTTTCAGTCAATAAATTGTCAGATTTATTGAAGGGATATTTCTTATAATAAATGCATTTATTATAAAGCGAGTCTGTTAAATGAGTGAAGAGCGTGCCATTAATTTGTTTTCCTACCAACAGACAATGGAAATGGAAGATACTTCTGTGTGGAAAGGAACTGCTGATGCTGGTTTAAACCGAAGATAAACACAAAAAGATGGAGTAACTCAGCGGGCCAGGCAGCATCTCTGGAGAAAAGGAATAGGTGACATTTCGGGGTCGAGTCCCTTCTTCAGCTGATATTTCTACAATATTATGTTTTTTATATATCTTGCTCACAGAACAAGTAACATTAGTATTCCTTACTGAAGTCAAAATGGAGGCATACTGCATACTGTGCTGAAATGTCCTTTTAGTAGACATTGGGATGATCAAGGCTAATGTCATCAAGTGCCCTTGCTCCCAGAGCTGTGACTTTATTTCTCTGCCTGGCGACTGCCTGAGATTGAACTCATTTTTTGCAGCCTTGGGTGTCATATTTGACCTTGAACTGTGCCTTATACCATGCCCCCTGCACCATCACTAGGACCACCTGCTCCCCCTCCATAACACTTGCCCGCCTCAGCTCATCTGCTGAAAACTACATCTGTCAACTCCCTAGTTTTGTAGACACATGAACTGTAGATGCTGGTTTACAAAATAAACAACATCAAATGCTAGATTAACTCAGGCCGCATCTCTGGAGGCCATGGAGAGTTGTAGTATTCTTGTAGATGGTAATCTTGTCGTATTCCAATGGAGGGAGAACTCCAGTGCATTCCTGTCACTTATCATCTATAAATCTGAGGTTATGTAAAGCACCACCGCCTGTAACCTAACGCTCAGCAAGTCCCATTCACCCATCTCCCCTGTGCTTGCTGATGGTTAAACAGCGATATGATCTTAACATTATCATTCGTTATTTTAGTTACTCCCCTTGACGTTCCTCAGCTTCCACCCTGTATACCTCAGTAACCTTCTCCAGTTCCACAAACTCGTGATATATTTACCCCTTCTCTTCAGTTCCACTCAGTTGTGCATCTCAAATTTGATCGCTCCACCCTAGATCACCACATTATCAGTGTCCATATTTCTAACCCCTTGGAATTCCCTCTGTAAACCACTCTATTTCCATCCCTCCGCTTCTCCCTAAGACCTCCTGAAAACCCATCTCTCTGATCAAGATTTTGTTGCCTGCCCTGCAATCTCCTTGTTTGCTCTGATGTTAAACGGTGTTTGATAACAACTACACTAAAGCACCTTGAGACCATTTACTCCGTTAAAGACGCAAGATGTAAATACAAGTTGTTGTTTGTTGTGGTTGGCAGAAACCTTGGATGGAGGAATCAGTGCAGGTGAATTGAAGAGGGTTTTGCAGCTGGTTGCCAAGCAACCACTGAGACCAAATGTTCTCTGTGGCAATTTTCCAATGAAAGGCTGGTGGAAATGGTTTTAAAGTTATACTGCATGTCTACGAGGCTGCAAATTGCACGGTTGCGAGGAAAATGATTCCCTGAAAGCACATCATTAAAGTAGCTGACCTGTTTAATTCTGTACAGTTGCTGTGGACAATAGATTGCTTGCAAATATGCCATCGTTGAAGAGAATTGCTTTCAAAAGAATGTTTGCCAGCCAAGTATCAAAGCGCTTACCAGCATTATGAATTAAAACATCTTTGAAATCTTCACTGCAGCGGTCTTCCTGTTAATGTTATGATGGAAGCTCACCAGATTATATCACAGTTGTATCAATTATTTGACTTGATACGGTGGTACCCTGGCTAGCTGTATCCTACAGAGCAACGATTCATTATGACTCACATCCCTCGTCCAAAGACTCACACATTAGCATCTGCCAATACTTTAAAACAGGCTTGAGTTGTATGCTTCCCTCTGCTGTGCTGGGAGTCTGGCAAGAATCCCTGCCCTTTATTGACCCTCCTGCAGCAAGGAGTTGCTCGGGCTCAGTGTGACGAGACTGCCTGAAGGCTCTGCTAGGGTTTTAGCTTTCAGATTTACAACCCAACAATATGAACATTGAATTCTCCAACTATAGGTAACCAGTAACAACCCCTCCCCCCCCTCCCTCTCCCCTCTCTCCCTGTACTGCCATTTCTTACCCCACCCCACCCTCCCCTCTGTACCACCTAAACTGGAACCTATTTATCCCCTCTCCCTCCCCCTGCATTCTTTCTTCACAATTCGCAATCTTTTGTCTCGCATCATTATTTCACCTCTGGCCTTTGTCCAACCATCTGCCTATACCCCAGATGCTAACTGATCCGCTCAGTTCCTCCAACACAATGGCGCAGCGGGTAGAGCTGCTGCCTCGCCAAGCCAGAGATACCGATTCGATTCTGACCTCAGGCGCTGTCTGTGTGGAGTTTGCATGTTCTCCCTGTGACCGCGTGGGTTTCCTCTGGGTGCTCCGGTTTCCTTCAACATTGCAAAGACGTGCGGTTCATAGGTTAATTGGCCTCTGTAAATTGCCCTTGGTATATAGGGAGTGGATGAGAAAGTGGGATAACGCGGCGCAGCGGTAAAGTTGCTGCCTTAGAGCGCATGCAGCGCCGGAGACCCGGGTTCGATACTGACTACAGGCGCTGTCTGTGCGGAGTTTGTATGTTCTCCCCGTGACCTGCATGAGTTTTCTGAGATCTTCAGTTTCCTCCTACACTTCAAAGGTGTAGGTTAATTGGCTTGGTAAATGTAAAAATTGTCTAGTATCGGTAAGGTAGTGTTGATGTGCAGGGATCGTTGGTCAGCGTGGGCCCGATGGGCCAAAGGGCCTGTTTCCGCGCTGTATCTCTAAACTAAATGAAACATTGAGCTAGTACGAATGGGTGATCGATGGTTGACATGAGGTCAGTGGACTGAAGGGCCTGTTTCTATGCTGTGTTTCTAAACCAAATGTTTGCTTTTGCTCATCCCCTTCACCAATCCTTGGCAACTGATAGCAACCCCACCATGATAACTCTCCTACTGAGTCTGCCTGCTCTCAGGAGTGCAATAATAAAAGACAGCTAATGGCTACAAACACCTCAGCAATGTGTCTGCTCAAATAATCACGAATATAAGGCCTAAAATAACCATAATCCACACTATGGACTAGCATAAATGAAATGGAGGTGCAGTTGCTATCAATCTTGGCATTTGTGCTTATACCACCTAGAGTGAAGTTTATCTGATGATTTCTTTTCCTTTCATTATGTGGGATTGCTTCTAAGCTGTCACGTTTCAAAACTGAGCTAGCCAACTGTTTAACCCTGCTGTTTCCAAGGAAACAAGGAATTCTCACATTCTCTAATCTAATTAAACCAAAATCTGTCCAAATCAAAAATGAATGCGTAAATTAACAGCAACACTCAGTAAGTTCAATGCATTTTCACTGCACTTCAGTATTGCAAGGATGTTGACAGCCATGCCTCACCTCAAATCATTCTTTATGCATTCCAAGTTATCCTTGTTTGGAGAGACAATGACAGGATTCTGACAGAATTGGGGCGGTGCGGTGGCGCAGCTGTAGAAGTGCTGCCTTACAGCGCCAGAGACCCGGGTATTTGGTCCCTACTACGGGTACTGTCTGTGCGGCGTTTGTATGTTCTCCCCGTGATCACATGGGCGTGCTCCAGTTACCTCCCACACTCCAAAGACATACAGGTTTGTAGATTAATTGGCTTCGGTAAAAATTGTTAATGGTCCCTCGTGTGTAGGATAGTCATAGAATCATAGAGTGATACAGTGTGGAAACATGCCCTTTGGCTCAACATGCCCACACAGGCCAACATGTCGCAGCTACACTAGTCCCACTTGGCTGCGCTTGGTCCATATCCCTCCAAACCTGTCCTATCCATGTACTTGTCTAACTGTTTCTTAAATGTTAGTGCGCAGGGATCGCTGGACAGCGCGGACTCGGCAAGGCCTGTTTCCGCGCTGTATCTCTTAAATAAACGAAACTAAAGAACTACAGATGACTTAAGAAATGTAGATGCAATGACTGGCAGATTCTGGAAACTTGATAGAATATGGGGGGAATAGATAGGGTGAAGGCGCAGAGTTTACCTTGAGTCGAGGAAGCAAGAACCAGGTGACATAGTCTAAGGTGAGAGGGAAAAGATTACATTAGGACATTACATTAAAGGGGAAACCATTTTCCTTTTTTCACTAAGAGGGTGGTGGGTTTATGGAACGAACTGCTAAAGGAGGTAGTTGTGGCAGACACCATAACAACATTTAAAAGACACTTGGACAGGTATATTTAAAAGACACTTGGACAGGTACATTGATAGGAAAGGCTTAGAGAGATATGGGCCATACGTGGGTAAGCTTGGCTGAGGCATCTTGGATGCGTTGGACTGAAAGGCCTATTTCAGTGCATCTACGGCAGAGTCTCAGAACCAGCAATATCATTGTGATAGTTTTTATACGCACAAAATGGACATTCCTGCCAGAGGAAAACAGGGAGTTATGTGGAAAATCCAACCATTTCATGTTGGCCACACAGGGAACCCCAAGCCATCCGAACTCATCAAAGCAGATGTCAGGATCTGAAGTCGATGTAAAGATTAAGAGCTTTTCTTGATTCTGAGAGCATTTGTTATTCAACATATCCAGTCAGAGCACTTAGCCACAGATAAAAGAAAAACACAAAGTGCTGGAATAACTCAGCAGGCCAGGCAGCATCTCTGGAAGACACGGATAGGTGACGTTTTGGATCAGGACTGAAGAAGGGTCCAGACCCAAAGGTTATCCTATCCACGTCTTAGCCTATCCGGTACGATTGCTGCCTTGCGGCGCCACAGTGCTGTCTGCACGGAGTTTGTACATTCTCCCTGTGACCGTGTGGGTTTTCCCTGGGTGCTCCGGTCTCCACCCACACTCCAAGGACATGTAGGTTAATTTGCTTTGGTAAAATTGTAAATTGTCCCTAGCGTGTAGGATAATGCTAATGTACGGGGTGATTGCTGTTCGGCGCGGACTCAGTGGGCTGAAGTGCCTGTTTCCGCGCTGTATCTCTAAAGTCTAATTAATGTCTTCCAGAGATGTTGCCTGACCCGCTGAGTTACTACAGCAATTGTGTGTTTTTTGTAAACCAGCATCTTATGTCTTCATGTAGCCACAGATAAAATTAGGTATTTGCAGCCTGCAAATAAGAGGACAGGTTTTTAAAGGCATATCTATCAAATTGATGCATGAACAAGTTTTACTGTTTTCCTGACAATATCTTCACTGTTGCCTGACTCAGTCCTTCATTCCAATAATACTAAACCTTGAAGGCTTTGGAAAACTTTGTGTCTCGGATGCCATTCATATCCAAGTGTCAGCAAGGCACTGTGCAACATCAGATCAATGCGATATTCTTTTGAGTTGCAACAACGCATCAGCCTTTCATACCATAGAGACCCCACTTGCATTGCCTGCAAATAGGTCCATGAGTTGCAAAGGAAAGGTTGCAAAACAGCATGTCAATAGTGTGGATGTGAATGCAATGTTCAAAACCGTAGCAGTGCAGAAAATCAAAGCTGCAGTGAAGCAAGATGGAGCAAAGGTGGTGCAGCGGTAGAGTTGCTGCATTACAGTCGACCCGAAACGTCACCCATTCCTTCTCTCCCGAGATGCTGCCTGACCTGCTGAGTTACTCCAGCATTTTGTGAATAAATCAAAATGCTGCATTACAGTGCCTGATACCCGGGTACGATCCTGACTGCGGGTATGGAGTTTACATGTTCTCGCTGTGTGGGTTTTCTCCGAGATCTTCGGTTTCTTTCCACACTCCAAAGACGTATAGGTTTGTAGGTTAATTGGCTTGGTATAAATGTAATAAATTGTCCCTAGTGGGTGTAGGGTAGTGTCAATGTACGGGAATCGCTGATCGGCGCGGACTGGATGGGCCGAAGAGCCTGTTTCCGCACTGTATCTCTAAACTAAACTAAACTAAACTAAGATGTTACTGTTTCACTGCCTGACAACAAATCAATCTCAGATAGAAATAAACATCTTGGAAACTGCATCCACTCATGATGCTGGATGCCCACTGCAAAATGTGAGTAAAGTTTGCAATGAACTCACAATTATGCACCTACTTCAGTTCTTATGCTATGAGGAAATCACATTCATCATCTCCTGGTCACAGATGTGCTTCTTGATTCAGTTGTTTGTTTCAAAAGGAGCTAAGTTCATTAACATTTTTGGCCGACTGAGCCAATAAAATCCAGACTTGAAAAATGTTTAATATGTTACAAAGCTTCTCTGTGTAAAAGAATAACATGAATAATTTACAATTGTGCTGATTCAGCACCTTTCACAACCTAGGATGTCCCAAGATGCGGACAGCCAGCTAAGTGCTTCCAAAGTTCAGTCCCAATTGAACTGATCTGACAAACATGCATTTGCTTTTAAGAACAGAAAATGCTGGAAAATTCCAGGAAATTCAGGCTGGATTCTGGGAATAATCCAGCAAGTCAGGCACCATCCTGGGAGGGAATGGACGTATGAGGCAGAGGATTGATCACTTGCACCACCTCCAAACTCATCTACTGTATCCGTTGTTCAGCCATGATCAGTTAGATCACAATGGGCCAAATGGCCTCATTCTGTTCCTATGTTGGCACGGTGGCGTAGCAGTAGAGCCACTGTCTTACAGCACCAGAGACCCGGGTTGGATCCTGACCATGGGTGCTTGTTTGTACGGAGTATGTACATTCTTCCTGTGACCTGCGTGGGTTTTCTTTGGGATCTTCGGTTTCCTCCCACATTTCAAAGACGTATAGTTAAATGGCTTGGCATAAATGTTAAATTGTCCCTGTAAGGTAGTGTTAATGGTAATTGTATAATGTAGTGTAAGGTAATTGTAAGGTAATTGTGTAAGGTCGTGTTAATGTGCGGGGATTGCTGGTCGGTGCGGACTCAGTGGGCCGAAGAGCTCTTAAGGATAGCGGAGTCAGGGGGTATGGGGAGAAGGCAGGAACAGGGTACTGATTGAGAATGATCAGCCATGATCACATTGAATGGCGGTGCTGGCTCAAAGGGCCGAAAGGCCTCCTCCTGCACCTATTGTCCATTGTCTATTGTTCCGCATTGTATCTCTAAATTAAACTAAATGTCAAATATTTTGGGATGAGTAAATCTGATTCAGTAATTTAATGACTGGGAAGGCAGTAGCAGTCAATTGAGTTACCATGAACAGAGGGCCAAACCACAGCACAAGGGAGAATACAGAGGATATTCAAGTCAATGAAGCAGGAAGCTGCAGTCCTCTGCTATTTAAGCAGGTTGGGGTTTTTTATCCAGCATTCATGTCTGTTAGAGACCATTTAATTTACTCCTGGCTTAACTTTAAAGAGGTGGAGAGCTCTGTAGATCCCGTGTGTCTTTGGGATGTGGGGGGGTGGGGGTGGGGTGGATGTGGGGGGGGGGGGGGGGGGGTGGGGGGAGCACCTGGAGGAAACCCCCGCTGTTAATAGAGAGAACGTGCAAACTCCTCAAACTACAGAGAATGGACAGTTGGCATGTAGCAGAAACGTCTCGCTGAGTGTCTGCAGATAGGCTGCATTTCAGGTGTGCCGACAATCTTTCTTGCTATCATCTGTCCATTTGCAACCAGGTATCACTGATGTACGTTTGAATATGTGCCGACAGCATTATTTTTGTACTTTGGTGTGCAAAACCCCCCAAGAAACCAGCTTGGAAAATACATTGCACGTATCTTGGTTTCTTCTCATCATTAAATTCCAATGATACCATTCACTGACTTGCGCTCTATCTCTATCCTCTTGGAGATTTGTTACCCACACTCAGTCCTCAGCTTCGATTTGCAGCTTTGGAGACATTTTGTGCTATATTTTCCTTAAAGAAATTGCGGATTACTGCAATTCATTGTGCATTGATTTCTCTCCTATTTTCCTGCTGAGCCCCGACCCATTCCCTTTACAGACATCTCCGAGTATTGAAGATTCTTCATCTTCACATATAATCAGTCCCAAAGTGGAACAAGGGTCAGTAACAAACTACAGGTGCACAATTTGTGGAAGCTCGCCTACTGAAGATATGAGCCATCTGATGAGGCTGTGTACACATGGCACACGCTGGAGAAGCAACATCTATCCCAGAAAATTCTGACTGTCCCAAAATATCTTTATGGATGTTGCCCTTATAATCCCTGGACGTTACTTATATTACCAGCTGTACATGAATAAATGTGCATTCCCCACATGACCTTCCTGTTACATTACATCATAGAGTCAATACAGCACAGAAACAGGCCCTTCGGCCCAACTTGGCCATGCCGACCAAGATGCCCCATCTACACTAGTCCCGCCTGCAACAATAGACAATAGACAATAGGTGCAGGAGGAGGCCATTCAGCCCTTCGAGCCAGCACCGCCATTCAATGTGATCATGGCTGATCATTCTCAATCACTACTCCGTTCCTGCCTTCTCCCCATACCCCCTGACTCCGCTATCCTTAAGAGCTCTATCCAGCTCTCTCTTTAATGCATTCAGAGAATTGGCCTCCACTGCCTTCTGAGGCAGAGAATTCCACAGATTCACAACTTTGGCACTCGTGCTTCTAAACCTTTCCTATCCATGTACCTGCCCAAATGCCTTTTAAATATTATCATCGTACCTGCCTCAACTACCTCCTCCAGCAGGTTGTTCCATATACCTGCCACCCTTTGGCTGAAAATGTTGTCCCTCAGGTTCCTAGTAAATCTTTCCCCCCTCACCTTAAACCTATGTCTTCTGGTTCTCGATTCCCCTACCCTAGGCAAAAGACTGTGCATTTACCTAATCTAGTCCTCTCATAAATGTGTACACCTCTTTAGGATCACACTTCATCCTCCTGCTCTCCAAGACATATAGGTATAAAGTCCTACCTCAACCTCTCCCGATAGCTTAGGCTCTCGAGTCCTGGCAACATCCCTGTCAATCTTTTCTATACCCTTTCCAGCTTGACAACATCTTTCCAAAAACAGGGTGACCAAAACTGAACACAGTACTCTAAAGGGAAGGAATGGGTGACATTTTGGGTCAAGACCCTAAAGAAGGGTCTCGACCTGAACTGTCACCCATTCCTTCTCTCCAGAGATGCTGCCTGTTCCGCCAAGTTACTCCAACATTTTGTGTCTATCTTCAGTTTTAACCAGCATCTGCAGTTCCTTCCTGCACAGCACTCTAAATGTGGCCTCACCGATGTCTTGTACAACTGTAACATGACCTCCCAACTTTTCCGCTGAGTTACTCCAGCAATTTGTGTCTGTCTTCGATTTAAACCAGTATCTGCAGTTCTCTCCTACACAATCCCAACTTTTATATTCAATACACGGACTGATGAAGGCCAATGAGCCAAAAGCCTTTTTGACCACCCTATCTATTTTTCTGTGATGCCACTTTTTCAAGGAAGTCTCCCAAAAACAGTGGCAGGGAGTGTTAATTATGCACTGGTGGGTTTACCAGTTACAAGAATATTTGTCTCTAATATCTGATGCAAGTCCAGGCTCAGCAGGAGTGACCATTTCATGGCCATGGCAAACCTGGTAGACAACCATCAGGCCTTTTACCCCAATACACCAGAACCTGCTTCAGGGCAAACACGGAGGCAATTAGTTCAAGTGTTGCTAGATTTTATCATATCATATCATATCATAAATATACAGCCGGAAACAGGCCTTTTCGGCCCACCAAGTCTGTGCCGCCCAGCGATCCCCATACATTAACACTATCCTACACCCACTAGGGACAATTTTTACATTTACCCAGCCAATTAAACTACATACCTGTACGTCTTTGGAGTGTGGGAGGAAACCGAAGATCTCGGAGAAAACCCACGCAGGTCACGGGGAGAACGTACAAACTCCTTACAGTGCAGCACCCGTAGTCAGGATCGAACCTGAGTCTCCGGCGCTGCATTCGCTGTAAAGCAGCAACTCTACCGCTGCGCTATAAATTGAAAACAGAGCTCACTGCACACTTAAAGTTCCTTCCAAATCAATCTCAGCTGAGTTTGTCATCTCCGATAAATGAATATGAACTGATTGATCCCTTGCCTCCTAAAAGAAAACAGGCTCAGCGACTTAGCTACATCCGATGAAGATGTAGGGGGTATGGTTCGTATGTTTGCAGATAATTTAAAACTTGGTAAATCCTCAGAGATAAAGAATGTTGTTTGTAGATACACTGAGACATAGATCAGTTGGACGCTGTGGTGGTAGATGGAATTTAATCTAGATAAGTACGAAATAATTCCCATTGGGTGTTCAAAGTCAAAGTATAACTAATGGCAGAGGGTTTAACAGCATTGATATATAGAGTGACCTTGGGGTGTAGGTCTACAGCATCCTGCAAGTGTGACACACTTTGGCACGGTGGCGCCGCGGTAGAGTTGCTGCCTCACAGCGCCAGAGACCTGGGTATGATCCTGACTACGGGTGCTGTCTGAATGGAATTTGCCCTCCCTGTGACCTGCGTGGGCTTTCTCCAGGTGCTCCGATATCCTCCCACACTCCAAAGGCGCACAGTTTTGTAGGATAATTGGCTTTGTATAATTGTAAATTGTCCCTGGTGTGTGTAAGATAGTGTGCGGGGATCGTTGGTTGGCGCGGACCCAATGGGCCAAAGAGCTATATCTCTAAACTAAACTTTAAAAAAAGGTGGACAGGATGGTGACCAAGGCATTTGGCATCCTTGCCTTCATAGGCTGAGGCATTCACTGTAAGACTTGGCATGTCACGTTCCAGTTCAGCAAAACATCAGTTAGATAAGGTTCTGCACTGTTCTGACTGCTGCACTACAGAAAAAATGGAGTAGCATCAGAGAGAGTGCGGAAGAGATTCACCAGGAGGTTGCCTGGAATGGAAGGCTATCCTTATAAGGAGAGAAGGACTAGGCAGTGTTTACTTTCATTGGAATGTAGAAGCTGAGGGGTGATGATACAAATATTTGCAAAATTAGAAGGGGCATAGTTAAAATAGATAGTCAGAATATTTTTCCCAGGACAGGAGAGCCTGGAACTAGAGAGCACAGTTTTAAGATGAGAGGGAAGAAATTTAAAATTTAAATTTAAAGTGTAAAGTTTCTCATGGTGAATATTTGGAATCAAGTTGCCAGAGGAGGGGCAGCACGGTGGCACAGCAATAGAGCTACTTCCTAAAGGGCCTGTCCCACTTGGGCGATTTTAAGGCGACTGCCGGCGACTAGGCTGTCGCCGAACGTTTGCCGGGGTGTCGCGGGCACGATCGTGAGGAGTCTTCAATGAATCGTAGCGGGTCTTGGCGCGTCGCGGAAAAAATTTCCAGATAGAAATTTCTGGGCGACAGCTGGCTTGTCGCCAGGTATCGTAGCTTATTGCGGGCGCTGTCGCATGCTGTCCCCAGGTTTGCTAGGTTGTCGCAGATGCATTTAGAAGCACGAAATATTAAATTAAGAAAAGGCATTTGAAGATACCAGAAGATAGTTTTGTTTAACCAATTTATTTACCATCAGGACATTTGACAGGTAGATTGGAGGCGACAGTTTGACGGTCAGGTAAGCGTGGGGATTTCGCGATGTACCCGAAGACGGTGTAATCTCTTAGCCAGGTGCTAGTTTCACAAAAAAAGTAACTTGTTTCGACCTGACTCGGCATTGTCGTGGTCATTGTCATAGGGTAAATGAAAATTTTGGCGATCCGCTACGACTTTGACAGTCGCCGACAGTCGTCTTAAAAATCGCGTAACTGGGACATGCCCTTTACAGCACCTGAGACCCAGGTTCGATCCTGACTACCGTAATGAGTTTGTACGTTCTCCCTGCGTGGGATTTCTCCGAGATCTTCGGTTTCCTCCCAAACTCCAAAGACGTACAGGTTTGTAGGTTAAATGGCTTGGTATAAAAAATGTCAAATTGTCCTTAATATGTATAGGGTAGTGTTAATCTGTGGGGGTCGCTGGTCGGTGTGGATTTGGTGGGTCGTAGGGCCTATTTTCGCACTATATCTCTAAACTAAACTAAACTAAACTAAAGGAGGTTGATAGTATTACAATTGTTAATGCCCAGTGGACAGGCACTTGAATAGTGCTAGACAAGCTTAATGCGGATATAGATTCAAGATTCAAGATTCAAGATAACTTTATTGTCATCCAAATTGGACGAAATTCAGTCACCCAATCCAACAACAAAAGCATCAAAATAGGCATTAAAATTACACAACCCCCAAAACACACAAAAGAAACATCCATCAAGAAAACATCCATCACAGTGAGTCTCCTCCAGTCCTCTCCTCCCTGTGATGGAAGGCCACAATGTATTTTCCCTTCTCCTGCTGTCCTCTCCCGCGGTCAGGTTGTTGTGGTTGCAGGCCGCGCCGGACGGTCCGCAGCGGGCCGAGCCTAAGGCGAGTCGCAGCCGCTCCCGCAGCCTCCGAAGACGGCCGGCTCCGCCGATGATAAGTCCGATCCGGGGCGGGCAAACACGCTGCTGCTGCCGCTGTTGCTGCACGTCGGGGCGGTCGTGGCTCCCGACATTGAAGCCCCCGCCCAGCAGAGAAATATCCCGCGGCCTATTTTATGCCGCGCCGGACGGTGAAATGTCCACGACCCAAGCCCCGCGATCCGGGGCGGGCGAACACGCTGCCGCTGCCGGAGCTCCCGATGTCGGCATCCACGCGGCCCGAGCCTAAGGCGCGTCGCAGCTGCTCCCGCAGCCTCCGAAGACGGCCGGCTCCGGTGATGGTAAGTCCGATCCGCGGGCTCTGCAAACCGGAGCCCTGGAGGCCGCCAGCTCCAGGAGTTGGGCCGATGGTTGGGCCGCAGCAGGAACGGAGACCCGACCCAGAACACAAAGGTCAGGTCTCCGTTCGGAAGGGACACATATTTACAATTTTACAGTTCCCCCCCTCCCCTCCCCCCCCACATACACACATAGTACACAAACACAAAAACACGACATCACAACTACAATTAAGACAAGAAAAACAACAAAAACACAAAGACAAATGGACCGCAGGTAAGCCGCAGCTGCTATGGCAGCGCCATATAGAATGAATGTAGTAGGCATCGCGATTGTTATGGATGAGGTGGGGTGTAAGAGCCCTTTTTTTGTGGTGCACATTTCTATGCTTCGATACATCAGGAAGAGATCTGTCCATATTAAATCTCTCAAAGCTAGACGCAATCTTGCAGGATCCCTCCTTTATTGAAGAAAAGTGTTCAGAGTTGGGGGTTCAAAAGAAAGTGGGATTGCTGCATTTAATCTTGATTTGTTTGGGGTGAAAGTATAAAGATAGACTGGTCAGAGGGTAGAGTCATCAGGGAGGTCCGGAGGGTGATTTGAGCATTAGTAAAATAATAGTCTTGGATGAACTGCTCTGCCACAATGTAAAGGCAACACCACCATGTTGTCAAGTGACGGTGCAAAAGGGATTTATGAGGATGTTGCCTGGTCTCTACAGCCTGAACTATAGGTTTAGGACTCTATTCCTTGAGAACAGGGGGATGAGGGGTGATCTTATAGAAGTGTACAAAATCATGAGAGGAATAGATCGGGTCAACACACAGAGTCTCTTACACAGATTAGGGAAATCAAGTACCAGAGGACATAGGTTGAGGTGAGAGGGAAAAATGTAATAGGAACCTGAGGGGTACGTTTTTCACACAAAGAGTGGTGGGTATATGGATTGAGCTGCCGGAGGAGGTAGTGAGGTTGATAATATTGCAATGTTTAAGAAATATTTAGACAAGTACATGGATAGGACAGGCTTAGAGGGATATGGGCCAAATTGTGTAGATCGGACATGTTGGTCGGTGTGGGCAAGTTGGATGAAGGGCCTGTTTCCACGTTGTACAACTCTATGACTCGACATTGTAAGCATTAAACTCGGTGTACAAGATTACATAGAAATTATCCAAGTTGAACCACTTCTGAAATCAGAGTTTAGATAGGCTTATTTCCATTTCATAGCAAGGAACTGCAAATGCTAGTTTAAACTGCAGATGGACACAAAATGCTGGAGTAACTCAGCAGGACAGGCAGCATCTCTGGAGAGAAAGAATGGGTGATGTATTGGGTCAAGACCCTTCTTCAGACTAGACTGGGGAAAGGGAAACGAGAGATACAAACAGTGATGTAGAGAGATATAGAACAAATGAATGAAAGATATGCAAAAAAGTCATGATGATAAAGGAAACAGCTTGCTCGGTGAGAACGGGAACCTGGTGTGACTTGGGAGGGGAGAGGGATGGAGAGAGAGGGAATGCTTGAAGTTAGAGAAATTAATAATCATACCGCTGGGATGTAAGCTGGCCAGCAACAAGATTGCTGTTCTTCCAATTTGTGATTATTCTCACTCTGACAATGGAGGAGGCCCAGGACAGAAAGGTCAGTGTGGGAGCGCAAAGGGGAATTAAAGTGTTTGGCAACTGGGAGATCAGGTAGGCCCAGGTGGACTGAGCGAAGGTGTTCATCGAAACGATCGCCCAGTCTGCGTTTGGTCTCCCAGTCAGGGGAATGGGAAACGAGAGATATAGATATATAGCGTCTGTGACTTTACCTGATAGTTCACAGTTTGCGACTGACAGTGATCGATTTTGATGGTATTTTTACAAGAGCCCTATTTTTTAAATTGCAGCAGTTTGTTTCGGTAAGCTCTTTAAACATTCTGATTTTATACATGCAGTCAACATTTTTTTTGGTGACGTGTTTTGGAATTGCCTCAGAGCCCGAACTAACACTTCATAAATATTTTACAATAGACTGAAAATAATTTGCTCCTCTTTTGGAAACATTCCCAGCTCCTGCTGAGACACAATATCACTCAAACATCTTGATTGGGCTTGATTAATAGTACCAGCCTCGCTGGGACAGTTTTGCCTTGTGTTTGCTAAAATTTATAATAGGTAGATTCGGCCTCAGGACAAATTATTGTAAGAGAGTACTTTATCTTACTTAATTAAGTTTAATATGCGCTTTGATTAGCTTATTTACTTTGCCCCTTGTGGTTCAACGTTGACTGTTGAAATAAAGCTTGGAACACGGGCTGAAGCTAATTTCAATTTCAGAGTATATGATCGTTCACGAATTTATAAAAAGCAAGACGCGCATTTGTGTCGAGCATCTCACAACATCAGGGCATCCCAGAATGGTTCTTAAAAATCCACTCAATACCAGGAAGCAAAGTCAGCTTGGAAAACACGATTACCAATTTACACTTCACTAGTTCCCAGCAATGTAATGGTGCCAGTTAATCCATTTCAGTGATGTTCCTCAATGGGGGGAAATATTGGTAGGAGAACAGGGATAATCCTTGTGTGCGTCTTTGAAATAGCAAGGTTTCAATCCTAATAAATGAATAACCTTTTCCCTCCACCGATGCTGTTTGCTTTTTGCTCAAGAGGACAGTCGCATTGGAGGACATTTCCAGTATTGTCTGAGGTAAGTGGCAATGGGTGAAAGGTGGTGGTACGTTTTTATTTTAATCAACTTCCATTTTTCCTCCATCGAATGGGTGGCACGGTGGCTTGCTATTTGCTGCCTTACAGCGCCAGAGATCCGGGTTCGCTCCTGACTACGGGTGCTGTCTGTACGGAGTTTGTACGTTCTCCCCATGACCTGTGTGGATTTTCTCCGGTTGCTCCGGTTTCCTCCCGCACTCCAAAGACGTACAGGTTTGTAGGTTAATTGGCTTTGGTAAAATTGTAAATTGTCCCTAATGTGGGTAGGATAGTGTTCGTGTACGGAGATCGCTGGTCGGCACGGACTCAGTGCTGTAGCTGTAACCTAAATAAAACTACACTAATCATAATGCCGTTCCCAAGATCCTCTTATACCTGCATGCTAATGATGAGCTGCTGAACAGTTCAGTGAGAATCAAGGCAGTGATGGGTGATCAATGCAAAGCGTATTTTTCTGGGTGTACTTTTCTGGCTGCTATTCATAAATGTATAAGCCCTTGGGGAAGGGCAGCTCATTGTTTATTCATTGCAGTCTAAATGGTCTATGAATGCCCACACTTTCTGTTGCTGAATATATTGATGCAAAGACTAATGTAAACACACTGTGAGTTTGAGAAGTACCTCTCTCTAATCGTTCTGCAAGTACATCTGGTTATCATGACCCCATGATGCTATTCTTACATCATCAGTTTATCAGCGGTATCTAAGGAGTAGCATTGATATATTCAATGTGCAATTGCTAATGCTCTCTCTCTCCCTTCTGCTCTTAAGATCATGTCAAAAGTGATAGGAGTAGAATTAGGCCTTTTGGCCCATCTACTCTGCCATTCAATCACGGCTGATCTATCTCTCCCTCCTAACCCCATTCTCCTGCCTTCTCCCCATATCCTCTGACACCTGTACTAATCAAGAATTTATCTATCTCTGCCTTAAAAATATCCACTGACTTGGCTTCCACAGCCTTCTCTTGCTACCTTGTCCTGTGTAAAACAACATATGAAAACCATGCATCTAAGTCACCAAAAAATCTGAGCATCATGATCTGATTTTTAAACAAATGATCTCAAAGTTTAATAGAATGTTGCAGTTTAGTTCAGATTAGTTTGGAGATACAGCATGGAATCAGGCCCTCTGGCCCACCGAGTCTGCACCGACCAGTGATCCCCGCACGTTAACACTATCCTACTCACACTACGGACAATTTTACATTTTATACCAAGCTAATTAACCTACATACCTGGACATCTTTGGAGTGTGGGATGAAACCGAAGATTTTGGAGAAAAGCCACGCTGGTCATGGGGAAAACATACAAACTCCGTACAGACATGCACCAACAGTCAGGATCTAATCCAGGTCTTTGGCACTGTAAGAAAGAAGCTTTACAGATATGCCACCGTGTTCATAGAGTTATACAGCACAGAAACAGCCCTTCATCCCACGTGAGCTGACAATAACCCAGTCACTAATACCAGTCTTCAGGATTATCCACTAAAACAAATCATCTGTTCTCACACAAGAGGTGAGAGTGCGGAGGGCACTCAGCAACTGCGGCAGTCTCCGTTTGCTGACCTCAATGGATTGCAGGTTGACGGTTTTTTGATACCTCGGCACAGTGGCGCAACGGTAGAGCTTTGGAGTTAGAGCGCCAGAGACCCGGGTTCCATCCTGACCACGGGTGCTGTCTGTACGGAGTTTGCTCGTTCTCTCCGTGACCTGCGTGTTTTTTCTCCGGGAGCGCCAAAAGGAAGTAGTAGTCAATTTGAAAAGTCCGGGAGCAGAGCAAGGACGCCCGTTGGCTGAGCAGTAAAGTAAGTGCTAATCACAGTTGAACAGGCAGTTTAAAAAGAGCGCCAAAAGGAAGTAGTAGTCAATTTGAAAAGTCCGGGAGCAGAGCAAGGACGCCCGTTGGCTGAGCAGTAAAGTAAGTGCTAATCACAGTTCAACAGGCAGTTTAAAAAGAGCGCCAAAAGGAAGTAGTAGTCAATTTGAAAAGTCCGGGAGCAGAGCAAGGACGCCCGTTGGCTGAGCAGTAAAGTAAGTGCTAATCACAGTTCAACAGGCAGTTTAAGTGAGAAGTCAGGTAAATTGGACAATCAGGCAATTTAAATTGGTGATATAAGCAAGGCTCACAAAAGGGTGCAGCCCTGTTCAGGTGCAGACCAGTGAGGGAAGTGCGAGTCTTTGGCTGCGAGTCTTCGGCGAGGAGGCTGAGGTGAGGAGGATACCATTGTTTTAAGCCAGAGCTGGTTATAGGCACAAGGTGATGGCGGAAAAGTTGGTGCGGTGTGTTTCCTGCAGGATGTGGGAAGACAGGGACGTCGCTGGAGCTTCTGGGAGCTACACCTGCAAGAACTGTGTCCAGGTGCAGCTCCTGAAGGGACGTGTGGTGGAGTTGGAGAGGCAGTTGGATGACCTCAGGGCCATCCGGGAATGCGAGAGTTTCCTCGACAGGACCTATTGTGAGGCTGTCACGCCAACGGTCCAGGTCGAGCGAAGGTGGGAGACTGTTTCCGGGGGGAGTGGACGTGGACTACAGGAGACCCCAGTGGCTGTGCCTATTGCAAATAGGTATACCCTCTTGGGAACTGTCGGGGCAGAAGACGTTTCCAGTCCGAGTGGCGGACCTGTTGGCAAGGATACACGACAGGGGAGACCGAAGTCTGGAAGAGCCGTAGTGGTCGGTGACTCCATAGTCCGAGGGACGGATAGAAGATTCTGTGGCAGCAGGAGGGACTTGAGGATGGTCTGTTGCCTCCCTGGTGCCAGGGTTCAACACATCACAGACCGGCTTCAGAAAATCCTAGCGAGGGAAGGCGATCAACCTGAAGTCGTTGTGCACGTGGGCACGAATGACGTCGGGCGGAAGAGGAAGGAGGTGCTACAGCGGGAGTTTAGAGAGTTGGGAAAAACGCTGAGAAGTAGGACGTCGAAGGTAGTTATCTCTGGACTGCTACCGGTACCTCGTGCTGGTGAGGCCAGGAACAGAGAGATAGAGGGTATGAATTTATGGCTGAGGGACTGGTGCAGAGAGCAGGGATTTAGATTTCTGGACCACTGGGATCTCTTCTGGGCTAGGGGTGACTTGTACAAAAGGGACGGGTTGCATCTTAACAGCAGGGGGACAAACATTCTGGCAGGCAGGTTTGCTAGTGTGACACCTGTGGCTTTAAACTAAGTAGTGGGGGGGAGGGGTTAACAAATTGTGAATATGAAGATGAGGTAAAAGGGAATACAGGAGATATTGCAAAAGACTCTCGGAAGAATGGGAACAGAAGTTCTAGAGCGGAAAAGAAATTAAGGGCAGGGCCAATTGTGAACGATGTGAGAGGGGAGGTAAATACAGAAGTTAAAGTGTTGTACTTAAATGCGCGTAGTATAAAAAATAAAGTGGATGAGCTTGAGGCTCAGTTAGTCATGGGCAAGTATGATGTTGTAGGGATCACTGAGACATGGCTACAAGAGGACCAGGGCTGGGAACTGAATATTCAGGGGTACACAACGTATAGAAAAGACAGACAGGTGGGCAGAGGGGGTGGGGTTGCTCTGATGGTAAGGAATGATATTCATTCCCTTGCAAGGGGTGACATAGAATCAGGAGATGTTGAATCAGTATGGATAGAAATGAGAAATTGTAAGGGTAAAAAGACCCTAATGGGAGTTATCTATAGGCCCCCAAACAGTAGCCTCGACTTAGGGTGCAAGTTAAATCAGGAGATAAAATTGGCGTGTCAAAAATGTAATGCTACGGTGGTTATGGGAGATTTCAACATGCAGGTAGACTGGGAAAATCAGGTTGGAAATGGACCCCAGGAAAGAGAGTTTGTAGAGTGCCTTCGAGATGGATTCTTAGAACAGCTTGTACTGGAGCCTACCAGGGAGAAGGCAATTCTGGATTTAGTGTTGTGTAATGATCCTGATCTGATAAGGGGACTAGAGGTAAAAGAGCCATTAGGAGGCAGTGATCACAACATGATAAGTTTTACTCTGCAAATGGAAAGGCAGAAGGGAAAATCGGAAGTGTCGGTATTGCAGTATAGCAAAGGGGATTACAGAGGCATGAGGCGGGAGCTGGCCAAAATTGATTGGAAGGAGGCCCTAGCAGGGAAGACGGTAGAACAGCAATGGCAGGTATTCCTGGGAATAATGCAGAGGTTGCAGGATCAATTTATTCCAAAGAGGTGGAAAGACTCTAAGGGGAGTAAGAGACACCTGTGGCTGACAAGGGAAGTCAGGGACAGCATAAAAATTAAGGAGAGGAAGTATAACATAGCAAAGAAGAGTGGGAAGACAGAGGATTGGGACTCTTTTAAAGAGCAACAAAAGTTAACTAAAAAGGCAATACGAGGAGAAAAGATGAGGTACGAGGGTAAACTAGCCAATAATATAAAGGAGGATAGCAAAAGTTTTTTTAGGTACGTGAAGAGGAAAAAAATAGTCAAGGCAAATGTGGGTCCCTTGAAGACAGAAGCAGGGGAATTTATTATGGGGAACAAAGAAATGGCAGACGAGTTAAACCGTTACTTTGGATCTGTCTTCACTGAGGAAGATACACACAATCTCCCAAATGTTCTAGGGGCTGGAGAACCTAGGGTGATGGAGGAACTGAAGGAAATCCACATTAGGCAGGAAATGGTTTTGGGTAGACTGATGGGACTGAAGGCTGATAAATCCCCAGGGCCTGATGGTCTGCATCCCAGAGTACTTAAGGAGGTGGCTCTAGAAATAGTGGAAGCATTGGAGATCATTTTTCAATGTTCTATAGATTCAGGATCAGTTCCTGTGGATTGGAGAATAGCAAATGTTATCCCACTTTTTAAGAAAGGAGGGAGAGAGAAAACGGGTAATTATAGACCAGTTAGTCTGACATCAGTGGTGGGGAAAATGCTGGAGTCAATTATAAAAGACGAAATTGCTGAGCATTTGGATAGCAGTAACGGGATCGTTCCGAGTCAGCATGGATTTACGAAGGGGAAATCATGCTTGACAAATCTACTGGAATTTTTTGAGGATGTAACTAGGAAAATTGACAAGGGAGAGTCAGTGGATGTGGTGTACCTCGACTTTCAGAAAGCCTTCGACAAGGTCCCACATAGGAGATTAGTGGGCAAAATTAGGGCACATCGTATTGGGGGTAGGGTACTGACATGGATAGAAAATTGGTTAACAGACAGAAAGCAAAGAGTGGGGATAAATGGGTCCCTTTCGGAATGGCAGGCAGTGACCAGTGGGGTACCGCAAGGTTCGGTGCTGGGACCCCAGCTATTTACGATATACATTAATGACTTAGACGAAGGGATTAAAAGTACCATTAGCAAATTTGCAGATGATACTAAGTTGGGGGGTAGTGTGAATTGTGAGGAAGATGCAATAAGGCTGCAGGGTGACCTGGACAGGTTGTGTGAGTGGGCGGATACATGGCAGATGCAGTTTAATGTAGATAAGTGTGAGGTTATTCACTTTGGAAGTAAGAATAGAAAGGCAGATTATTATCTGAATGGTGTCAAGTTAGGAGGAGGGGGGGTTCAATGAGATCTGGGTGTCCTAGTGCATCAGTCAATGAAAGGAAGCATGCAGGTTCAGCAGGCAGTGAAGAAAGCCAATGGAATGTTGGCCTTCGTAACAAGAGGAGTTGAGTATAGGAGCAAAGAGGTCCTTCTACAGTTGTACCGGGCCCTGGTGAGACCGCACCTGGAGTACTGTGTGCAGTTTTGGTCTCCAAATTTGAGGAAGGATATTCTTGCTATGGAGGGCGTGCAGCGTAGGTTCACTAGATTAATTCCCGGAATGGCGGGACTGTCGTATGTTGAAAGGCTGGAGCGATTGGGCTTGTATACACTGGAATTTAGAAGGATGAGGGGGGATCTTATTGAAACATATAAGATAATTAGGGGATTGGACACATTAGAGGCAGATAACATGTTCCCAATGTTGGGGGAGTCCAGAACAAGGGGCCACAGTTTGAGAATAAGGGGTAGGCCATTTAGAACGGAGATGAGGAAGAACTTTTTCAGTCAGAGGGTGGTGAAGGTGTGGAATTCTCTGCCTCAGAAGGCAGTGGAGGCCAGTTCGTTGGATGCTTTCAAGAGAGAGCTGGATAGAGCTCTTAAGGATAGCGGAGTGAGGGGGTATGGGGAGAAGGCAGGAACGGGGTACTGATTGATAGTGATCAGCCATGATCGCATTGAATGGCGGTGCTGGCTCGAAGGGCTGAATGGCCTACTCCTGCACCTATTGTCTATTGTCTATTGTCTATTGTCTATCTCTGGTTTCCTCTGGCATTTCAAAGACGTGCAGGGTTGTAGCTTAATTCGGCTTCGGTAAAATTGTAAATTGTTCCCAGTGTGTGTAGGATAGTGTTAATGTGCGGGGACCGGTGTGGACTTGGTGGGCTGAAGGATGTGTTTCCACGCTGTCTCTATGAACTAAACTATAAACAGAACTTCTGCATTGGAGCCAATCACACTTGCATAACATTGAAGCAGCTTTACCCTGCATTATGGGGGGCAGCGGTAGAGCTGCTGCCTTACAACACCAGACGCCCAGGTTTGATCTGTATGGAGTTTATACGTTCTCTATGTGACCCTATGGGTTTTTCTGGGTGCTCCGGTTTCCTCCCACATTCCAAAGACATGCGGGTTTGTAGGCTAATTGGCTTCTGTGAATTTTCCCAAGTGTGTAGGATAGAACTAGGTGTGGACTCAGTGGGCCGGAGGGCCTGTTACCACGCTGTATCTCTAACCTAACATCGCCCTGTGCGGCTTGGCCGCGGGGCCTTCCATCGCCCGGTGCGGCTCGGCCGCGGGACCTAACATCGCCCGGCGCGGCTCGGCCGCGGGACTTAGCTGCGCACGGCTCGGTCGCGGGGCCTTCCATCGCTCGGTTCGGCCGCGAGACGTCTCAGCGCCCGGTGCGACTCGGCCGCGGGGACTGTGTGGGTCGGTCAGGGACGAGCTGTCTGTCCGTGGGCGTGGGGTAGAGAGTGGAAGTTTTGTTGCCTCCATCACAGTGAAGGGGTGTTTGGAGTCACTGTGATGGACGTTTGTGTTGGGGTCATGTGTCTTGTGTTCTTTTTTTGTGTGTGACTGCTATGTAGTTTCGTTCGGTACCTCGGTACCGAATGACAAATAAAGCTCTGTTGAACTGTTGAACTGTTAAACCAAACAAAACTCAACTAAACTAAATTAGCTCAAATGTGACAACGAGCCACTTCAAGATCCCCTACAGGTGACAGTTGGAGAAATACAATTCACTTCAAAGCTTTACTGTGAAATTGGGTTTGCCTAGTAGATTTAGATAATTAGGTTTAGGTTTATTATTGTCACGTTTACCAAGGTACAGAGAAAAGCTTTGTTTTGCATGCTATCCAATCAGATAATACTCTACACAACTTCAAAGAATTCAAACTCAAGTACTCAAGGTAGAGCAAAGGGGAAGATACAGAATGCAGAATATAGTTCTCAGCATTGTAGCACATCATTTCCATAGAGCAGATCCAATTAGGATTTTGATCAATTGTTTCTTACTGTTGGAGACCACGACTGAATGAACACTTGAAAATAGATGCAAACAGCTAACAATGGCCTGTTTCATTTATCATCGTTACTTTTTTTCATATCTTTCATTCATTTGTTCTATATCTCTCTACATCACCGTCTAAAGCTCTCGCTTCCCTTTCCCCTGACTCTAGTCTGAAGAAGGGTCTCAACCCGAAACGTCCCCGTTCCTTCTCTCCAGAGATGCTGCCTGTCCCGCTGAGTTACTCCAACACTTTGTGTCTATCTTCACTTGAAAGTAGATGATGTGTCTTAAAACAAAACCCAGAGAGAGAGACAAAAGATCATCATTAAAGCTGCCTTTCATGAAATGAGATAATATAGATTCATGCAGCACAGAAAGAAGCAATTTTAGTTCATCTAATTTATGCCTCTTTTTCTGGTCCTTTGAAAAACTCATCTAGCTATTCCCACCTTCTATGTTTTTTCAATTCACCTCAGCTCCACACATTTGTCCTTTTGTAAGTGTATTTCTATTACCCTTTAAAAGATATTATTGAAACAGCTTCTGTCAACTTCCAGGCAATGAACTTCAGATGATTGATACGATGATTAATAATTTATCTTCAGATTATCTTTGACTTTTAATTTTTTTTAAATCTCAGGCTTCATTTAAGCTAGTTTTAAACTATGTTTTCGCAACCAATGTCGGGTTATTATTTTTATTTTTGGCTTCCCTGAAATGCTAACGCCTTTAGAGTAGGCTACTTGTACATTTGGAGCAGGCCAAAAAAACTGTTTTGTGTGGATTATTCATTGACTTTTCCAGCTTATTTCTACCTCTTTAACATTGGCGCAGCGGTAGAGTTGCCACCTTACAGCGCCAGAGACCCAGGTTCGATCCTGACTACGGGTGCTATCTGTACGGAGTTTGTATGTTCTCCCTGCGACCTGCATGGGTTTTCTCCGGGTGCTCCGGTTTCCTCACACACTCCAAAGATGTAAAGGTTTGTAGGTTAATTGGCTTTGTAAATTGTCCCTCGTGTGTCTAGTGTTAGTGTGTAGGGATCACTGCGACCTTAGATTGAGATTTGCAAATATTGACACTTCATTCCATAATAAGTAACGAATTGAGCCCTTCTGGGTGGCACGGTGATGCAGCGGTAGAGCTACTGCCTTACAGCACCAAAGATCCGGGTTCGATCCTGACTGCGGGTGCTTGTCTGTACGGAGTTTGCATGTTCTCCCTGTGACCTGTGTGGGTTTTCTTCGAGATCTTCGGTTTCCTCCAAAGACGTACAGGTTTGTAGGTTAATTGGCTTGGTATCAATGTAAAATGGTCCCTTGAGTGTGTAGTTCAGTGTTAACGTGCGGGGTTTGCTGGTTAGTGCGGACTCGGTGGGCCGAAGGGCCTGTTTCTGCACTTTGTATCTCCAAACTAAAAACTAAAACCATTGTTGTGTAGAGGAGGACTGGAAAAGAGGATGTACATTGCAAATATTTAAGGTAAAAGATAAATTAAAACAAAGCTATCATAGGGGTTATCAATGACTTGTAGTTCCTTTTGGCCTCATTGAGTAAAACCACATTGTTAGTATTAGAATCTAATTAGTGTGGTGTAAAATCTAATAAACATGCAATGTTAGGCCACAGAGATATGAGTCTTATTTAATATATACAAAATTTAATCATAAGGACTGTTTAGTATTAGAAAGGACAGCACATGCCTTAGTGCTGGAACGAAGAATGTCAAACGATTGAAACATTTTGCATAGTTTTAATTAGCTGAGTTATTATTGCATTGCAAAATAATTAAAATGATATTCATTACTGTAATCCATGCTTCAATAAAAGTTATCTTTCTGGTTGGTTGAATCTGATACTGTGTAATTAATGTTATTCGGGATTTATGGATTGAAGGCTCACTTGGTGTTTAAATTAAGCAAAATCAAAGAATAAGAAATCAGCTGAGACCTTGTGTATCAGGTCTCTGGTCTTTCGTTGTGGCATTGCAAGGAGGAACATTGCTTTCATGTGTAGGAAGGAACTGCACATACTGGTTTACACCGAAGATAGGCACAAAATGCTGGAGTAACCCAGCGGGTCAGGCAGCATCTCTGGAGAGAAGGAATAGGTGACCTTTCCGGTCGAGACCTTTCTTCAGACACGAGTCAGATCCTTCATGAGTCGAGCCAAATATAAATATTAAAACACAGAGTGCTAGAGTAACTCAGCAGGTCAGGTACCATCTGGGGAGGGTGTGTGAAAAGTGGTGGACCTGGCATGGGATACTTTATAACTTAGATGCAAAATGCTGGAGTAACTCAGTGGGTCAGGCAGCGTCTCAGGAGAGATGGAATGGGTGACGTTTCGCGTCGGGACACGTCTTCAGTCTGAAGAAGGGTCTCGACCTGAAACATCACCCATTTCTTCTCTCCTGAGATGCTGCCCGGCCCGCTGAGTTACTCCAGCATTTTGTGTCTACCTTCGATTTGAACCAGCATCTGCAGTTATTTTCCTACACCTACTTTGTTACTTTGTCAGCGCCCTTATGTGGCGACTATTTGCATACCTTGGGTGTGTAAGCAAAGAATTTCACTGTGACTTGTCACATGTGACAATAAAGTATTCGTACATTCATTCATTCATTCATTCATAACATAACATAACATAACATAACATAACAACACTTTATTGTCACTCGGCACAACACCGAGCGAAATTTCAGCAGTCACACAAAATACAGCAAAAAGAAAAGAACACAGGACACCCGACCCCAACACAAACATCCATCACAGTGACTCCAAACACCCCCTCACTGTGATGGAGGCAACAAAACCTCCCCTCTCTTCCCCCCGCACCCACGGACAGGCAGCTCGACCCCCACCGAGGCAAACGACACGCACAGCCCCCGCAAGGGGACGGAAGGCCCCCCGGCCGAGCCGCCCCGGGCACCGAAACGTCCCGCGGCCACACCGGGCGATGTTAAGTCCAACGGCCGAGCCGCACCGGGCACTGAAACGTCCCGCGGCCGAACAGCGCTGACGATGTTAAGTCCAGCGGCCAAGCCGCACCGGGCACTGAAACGTCCCGCGGCCACACCGGGCGATGTTAAGTCCAGCGGCCAAGCCGCACCGGGCATTGAAACGTCCCGCGGCCGAGCCGCACCGGGCACTGAAACGTCCCGCGGCCACACCGGGCACTGAAACGTCCCGCGGCCGAGCCGCACCGGGCACTGAAACGTCCCGCGGCCGAGCCGCACCGGGCACTGAAACGTCCCGCGGCCGCACCGGGCGATGTTAAGTCCAGCGGCCGAGCCGCACCGGGCACTGAAACGTCCCGCGGCCGAGCTGCGCCGGCAATGTTAAGGCCCGCAGCCGAGCCGCACCGGGCACTGAAACGTCCCGCAGCCGAGCTGCGCCGGCAATGTTAAGGCCCGCAGCCGAGCCGCACCGGGCACTGAAACGTCCCGCAGCCGAGCTGCGCCGGCAATGTTAAGGCCCGCAGCCGAGCCGCACTGGGCACTGAAACGTCCCGCAGCCGAGCTGCGCCGGCAATGTTAAGGCCCGCAGCCGAGCCGCACCGGGCACTGAAACGTCCCGCAGCCGAGCTGCGCCGGCAATGTTAAGGCCCGCAGCCGAGCCGCACCGGGCACTGAAACGTCCCGCAGCCGAGCTGCGCCGGCAATGTTAAGGCCCGCAGCCGAGCCGCACCGGGCACTGAAACGTCCCGCAGCCGAGCTGCGCCGGCAATGTTAAGGCCCGCAGCCGAGCCGCACCGGGCACTGAAACGTCCCGCAGCCGAGCTGCGCCGGCAATGTTAAGGCCCGCAGCCGAGCCGCACCGGGCACTGAAACGTCCCGCAGCCGAGCTGCGCCGGCAATGTTAAGGCCCGCAGCCGAGCCGCGCCCCGGGGAAGAGACCTAATAAAATAAAGGTTTCCCCCCGCCCCACCCCCCCCACCCCCCCACCCCACCCCACACCCCCACCACACACCCCCACCACACATACACAGCCAAAAACAGAAACAAAAACCATCCCAACACCGACACAAACAAAAAAAAAGAAAAAAAGACAACAGACTGCCAGAGAGCCGCAGCCGTTAGGCGCAGCCAACTCCTCTCATTCATTCATTCATTCATTCATTCATTCATTCATTCATTCATTTATTCATTCATGTTGCAGGTCAGATCCCTTCTTCAGACTGATTGTAGTACTTACCAGGCTTTGACCTGTCAGCACCTCTTCTTTCCAGCTCTCTCCTCCTTACTTCCTTCAGTCTGCAGATGAGTCACGACCCAAAACATGGTCTGCCCATTCCCTCCACACAGCTGCTGCCCGATCTCCTGAGTTCTTCCAGCACGTTGTGTTTTGCTCAAGATTCCAGCATCTGCAGTCTCTCGTGCCTCAATAGAAATACTAGGCCTCCAGCAAGTAATCCTTGTGTGATGTCGGAGAGATGAGCGACTGGAGACTGTGTTATAGATGAGTCTTTTCATCGAGGATTCACAAGCTCATTCCTGGAACAGGCTTAACTGATTAAATCTTGGACTTTATTTTTCTTAGCAACACATAATGGCTGAAATTGCTTCCCCTTTATGATGGTTCTTGCAAACTCAGCATTTCCGGTGTACCATGAAGCTTCCTCTTACCTACCTGGTTCCAAAAGGTGTTATTGAATGAATGTTTGGGGCACACTTCAATTCTTTGCATCCTCAGCAAAGAACAAAATTCTGCTCGTTACAGCCAGGAGAAATGATTACTATTAAGAAATCCTTTCACTGGAACATAGAACATTGCAGCACCGTATGAATGTGATACCAAATTAAACTAATCTCCTCTGCCTGCATCTGATCCAAATCCCTCCAACTCTGCATATTCATGTGCCTATCTAAAAGCCTCGTAAATGCAATATCGTAGCTAGTTCACCCACCCCATGCAGAGCATTCCAGGCACCTACCCCACTGTTTACAGAATAACTTGCCCGGCACATCTCCTTTAAGCTTTCCCCTTAAAGCTGTGCGCTCTACTGTTAGACATTTTCACCTCAAGAACGATTCTGACTTTCTTCCCCTTTCTATGCCTCTCATCGTGGTAGAACTGGTATCAGGTCTCCCCTCAGCATCTCACGCTCCAGATAAAAAAATTAACTTTTGTCCAACCTCTCAGGACGGCTAATACCCTCTGATCCAGGCAGCCTCCTGGTAAACCCTCTTCCGGACCCACTACAAAGCTTCCACATCGTTCCTGTGATGGGGCAAATAGAACTGCAGAAACCACCCCAAATGTGGCCTAACCAAAGATGTTTATAATGCTACAGCATGACTATCTGACTTTTATATTCACTCTGCTGCCTGATGAAGGCAAGCATTTCGTATGCCTTCATTATTACTCTATCTACTTGTGATGTGCTCCAAAGAGCTGTGGGCTTAGTTTAGTACATTTGTTGTCATGTGTATATAGATACAGAGAAGTAAATATCCAGTCAAATCATACCATATATGAGTACAATAGATGCTATTCTGGAGCAACACACAAAGATCTGCCATGTTGCCATCTTGCAACTTCCAAAATGTCCAATCTTGGCACAAGAAGATATGCAATTTCTTATACAGGCTCCTTGTGGTTTATGCGTATTTGATTTACACATTTTAGAAATAATGTGCTGGTTCGTTTAATATATAGCTTGATTTACACGCTGGTATTTTTTTAATAATGTGCTCAAATTTATTGCCGGCAGAGTAGTCGTGTGCATGTTTAATTTACGTGTTTTTGAATTACGCACTGCTTTTTCAAGCACACAGCCTCGGCATAAAGCGTGAGGTGCCAGTGTTCTCACTTTAAGGCCCAGCGTGCTTTCTGTACTGGATCGATGAAGTAGACATCGGCGTGGCCAAGCGCGAGGTTGCCGGGTCCTTCCACCGCCGCTCCGTCCAGCACCCGCAGGCTGCGCTCGATCCACTCGCTCACCCGGCTGCTGTAGGACCTCCCACCCACAGGGCCATCCAACAATACCACCAGCTGCGACCACCACACCATGTGTACAAAATCATGAGAGGAATAGATTGGGTAGATGCACAGAGTCTCTTGCCCAGAGTAGGGGGAATCTAGGACCAGAGGACATAGGTTCAAGGTGAAGGGAAAAAGATTTAATAGGAATCTGAGGGGTAACTTTTTCACACACAGGATGGTGGGTGTATGGAACAAGCTGCCAGATGAGGTAGTTATGGTTGGGACTACACCAACGTTTAAGAAACAGTTAGACAGGTACATGGATAAGACAGGTTTGGAGGGATATGGACCAAGTGCAGGCAGGTGGGACTAGTGTAGCTGGGACATGTTGGCCGGTGTGGGCAAGTAGACTATGACTCTATCCGTCGCCTCCAGCGATCACCCCTCCATGCCCTGGGGGATTTCCGTGGCCGCTGGGCACTGCGGTCCTTGACAAGGATTGTAGTGTAGTTGTTTAAGAGTGTAAAATTGAAGAATATATTTTTGGATAATTGGGTGATTTTGTATTATGGTGGTGGGTTTTGTTTTGATTTATTTCGTGCCGTACATATTATTGAAATAATGGAATAGATTATTATTATTTGGTTAAAATATAAAGCAAGCAAGCAGCAAAAGCAAGCAAAGCAATGAGAAGCAAAGCAGTCGCCCCGCCCCTCTGCTCCTGACGTTGTCATGTCCCGCTTCTCGAGCCAATCGCTGCACTTAGGGCACTTTCCAAGAGAGCCGGAGGTGAGTTTGTGGACCGTCCGTAGCCACCGACGGTTCCCTTCATCTTCCACAGCCGCCATCTTGGAATCTCGGATCCCAAGATCCCTCTGAGGGTCTGCCATTAACTCTACACTTCCCCCTTACATTTGTTCTCCCCAAGTGCATCACCTCTCACTTGCCCAAATTAAACTCCATTTATAGCACTTCATATTTTGCTTGGGCAGCTTACAACCCAGAGGTATGAATATTGATCTCTCTAACTTCAAGTGATCCTTGCATCCCCTCCGTCTCCATCCCACCCCCACCCGAGTCATCATATGAGTTTCATTGCCTCTTCGTGAGTTTCATTGTCTGTATAACTCGTTATCACACATCGCCCACAGCCAACAATGGGCCATTTCCTTGATCATTATTACTTTCTTGCACGCCTTTCATTTATTTGTTCTATATCTCTCCACGTCACCATCTATATCTCTTGTTTCCCTTATCCCCTGACTCTCAGTCTGAAGAAGGGTCTCGACACACATCACCTATTCCTTTCCTCCAGGAATGCTGCCTGACCCGCTGAGTTACTCCACCTTTTTGTGTCTATCTTCTATTTCCCATCTCTGTAATTGGTGTATGTGACCATGGATGGTGCCGTGATCTCAGAATCTGAAAATCAAGTTCAAATATTTAATGGCTATTATCACTCAGAACAAAAAAATAGTGATTACATGAATCCGATCTAAAATCAACCTTAAAGTAGAACATTTTGCCACCAACAATTTCAGTTTCGTTTTTCGTTCACTTAATTTTCCTTCAGCTTTTCCTACTCGACCTTTTTTGGAATTGAATTCATCCACTCATTCCGAGGCTTCAAAATTGATTATTTTTCAATCTTTCAGTCTCACTGGCAAAGTAAATTGTATGCCCTGATGCTGAGCAAGGGTCTAGATGGTCTGTGATTTGCAGTGAGACACTTCCTGGGTGTATGATCTACCAGCTTGTTATGCAAAATTGTTGAAATCCTAAAAGGATGCAAGCAAATTTGATCAGTGACACACGCCAAGAGATGTCTTCTTCTTCTTCTTGCGTTTGAGGCAGCAGAAGTTATGAAGCTGCTTCTGCTTCTGCTGTCTCTGTTTGTTGTCGTTCACCTGACTGAGGTCAGTTGACAGGGCTCACCACGGGGAGGTCAACAACGTAGGCCCCATTGAGATGTCTCAATCCTCTCGAGTCTGAACCAGGGAAATTGCTTTGTATATAACAAGCAGCTCATTGAGTGAAATGATAAAATAATGTAAGATCTTTAGTTTAGTTTAGTTTAATTGAGGCCCTTTACGATCTTTACCGAAGCCACTTAACCTACAAACCTGTACATCTTTTGAGAGTGGGAGGAAACAGAGCACCCAAGGAAAACACTTGCGGTCATGTACAGACAACACCCGTAGTTGGGATCGCACCCAAGTCTCTGGCGCTGTAGGGCAGCAACTCTGCCACTGCGCCACCGTGCTGCCCTATGATGGTAAGGATAGGTTCCCTTAAAAAGGAACAATACCAGGGTGGCTAAATTTGCTTTCAGGAGTTATTATTTTCATAGCGTTAAAGCTATGAGGAAAGAAAATTAAAATTAAGTAAGATTAAAAAATGTAGGGCATTTGAACACGAGAAAATAAAAGCAGGATCCTCAAGCCAGCCATTGAGCTATTATAGCTTGGAAACAGGCCCTTCGTCCCACCTTGCCATGCCAAGCAAGTGGGCATTCAGAACAAGTCCCACTTGCCTGCATTTGGCCCTTATCCCTCTAAACCTTTCCTATCCACATATCTGTCCAAATGTCTTTTGAAAGTCATAATTCTACCGTTTCTAGAGATTCCTCTGGCAGTTCCTTGCAGGTTTGCACTACCCATTGAGAGAAAAAGCTGCTCCTGAGGTCCTTCTTAAATCTCTCACTTCTTATTTCAAGCCTGTGACTACTAATTCTAGAATCTTCTACCCTGGGCAAACGGAAACAGGCGCTTCGGCCCTCCGAATCCACATTGGCCATCAAACACGCATTCACACACTAGCTCCATGTTATCCCACTTTCTCATACGCTCCCTACATACTGGGGCCAATTAACCTACAAAGCGACATGTCTTTGGGATGTGGGAGGAAACCGGAGCACCCAGAGGAAACTCACAGGGTCACAGGGAGAACGTGCAAGTTCCACACTGACAGCCCCTGAGGTCAGGATCGTACCGGGGTCTCTGGCGCTGTGAGACAGAGGCTCTACCAGCTGCACCACTATGGGAGAACTGCAGAATGTTCCACACAGGCAGTCGAATTGCCTTCTTTACCTCTGAATGTAACCTCATTCAATACTGGAAACATCCTCATTCAACGGCAGCACAGTGGCATAATGGGAAACACTCACCAGGTCAGGCACCATCTGTGACTAGAGGAATGAATGCCCAGAAATTAATTGAGTCAGTCGCACTAAGCTGCCTTACTGCGCCAAAGACCCAGGTTCAATCCTGACTACGGGTGTTGTCTGTACGGGGTTTGTACGTTCTCCCTGTGACCGCGTGGGATTTCTCCGGGCGCTACAGTTTGCTCCCGCACTCCAAAGACAGACAGGTTTGTAGGTTAATTGGCTTTGTTAAAATTGTAAATTGTCCCTCGTGTGAAGGATAGTGTTAGTGTACAGGTGGTGTAAGAAAATAACTGCAGATGCTGGTACAAATCGAAGGTATTTATTTCACAAAATGCTGGAGTAACTCAGCAGGTCAGGCAGCATCTCAGGAGAGAAGGAATGGGTAACGTTTCGGGTCGAGACCCTTCTTCAGTCTGATGTCACGGGGGTGGGACAAAGGAAGCTAGTGTACAGGTGGATCACTGGTCGGTGCGGACTCGGTGGGTCAAAGGGCCTGTTTCCTCACTGTATCTCTAAAGTCTTAAGTCTAAAGTCAAAATGCAGCACAAACCAATGATTCGGTTAATGCCACCACGGGCTCTACGGTCACACAACCTCTGGAGGAGCTAAAGGACTTGGATGGACACAAAATGCTGGAGTAACTCAGCGGGACAGGCAGCATCTCTGGAGATAAGGAATGGGTGACGTTTTGGGTCGAGAACCTTCTTCGGAACTTGGATGCTGCTTTTCCAATTTCCACATTTGCCTGTACATTTATAGGCACCTGAAGCGACAGGCCATTCTACACTTTGCCTTGACATTATTTCTGCACAAAATCTGGCCCAACACTTTCTTCTGCGATACATGAAAAGCACAATAAACCCATCTGGTGTGCTTCCAGAGATGAAAGCGGGAGTTGGGGAAACACTAACCAGGTCAGACACCATCTGTGACTAGAGGAATGAATGCCCAGAAATTAATTGAGTCAGTCGCACTAAGTTATGATATAGCATTGGCACGCTAACCTCTGTCTCTAACTTCATTTCAATGAAGTCGACGCTATGAATTTTCAAGGCAGAAGGCAGTGTGCTAATTAGTGTTACTGATCAGGGATGAACTTGGCAAGAGTTGGTTTGATCTGAGATGTTTAGTGTTTCTCTCTTCAAAAATTCTTCTCGATATTTCCCATTCCATTCTTCCACAAGTGTTTTTCAGCATGGAAGATCAACGGCACCCATTCTCTCTGAGCACTTTGACCAACATTCCAATATGTGTTATACCCGGGTGCGTTATACTTTCAAGGGAAACATAAGGACACAAGTTGGATCCTGTTGCAAACACAGCTTTATTCACACACACACACACACACACACACACACACACTTCTACTCGAGCTCTCTGCCCGAGTCCCAAATACTATCCGTGATGTTTGGTAATAGTGAGAAGTGTCTTCATTGGGCTCCTGGAGTCCAGGGTTCCTTGCTTGTCATGGTTTCTTGCCTCATGTCATGCCTTCTTTTCTGCCTTGGTCGGTCCTCTCAGAGTTAGCATTAACCGACTGTGATTATGAGCAAAACACAAGGCCAGCAAAGTGGGGCAGCGGTAGAGTTGCTGCCCTACAGCGCCAGAGATCCAGGTTCGATCCTGACTATGGGTGCTGTCCGTATGGAGTTTGTACGTTCTTCCTGTGACCATCTGGGTTTTCCCCGGGCGCTCCAGTTTCCTCCCACACTCCAAAGACGTACAACGTTTGTAGGTTAATTGCCTTCTGTAAATTGTAAATTGTCCCTAGTGTGTGGGATGGTGCTAGTGCACCGGGTGATTGCTGGTTGGATCACAGGACTCGATGGGCCTTACGGCCTACTTCTGCATTGTATCTCTAAAGTATTAAAGTAAAGTAATAGGTGGATACAGTTCAGTGTCTGGCCCGACTTGTTTTATGCTCTACTTGCCTAAGATAAATTTTCGCCAATCTTCCCCTGAGTCCCGGCTTCCTCCTCTGGGCAACAGCTTGGCCAAAATGACTATGATTCATTGATCACAAAGATAAAGTTCAGTGAAGATGTTGTCAGGAACGTAAATGTTATTCAAGTGGCACATTGCAACGTCAGCAAATACCATCCTTCCAGGTTTAATTGGCACCCAATGATTTTCTTTCAATTGTTGGACGATTATGGGGAAGTGAATGACTTCTCTCTCTATTCCCATTTCCATTTCTCCTGAGTTCCTGGGTGTCTTTGTTGCCTTGCCCTTGGACAGTTAATTAAGATTGCAGTTCATCAGCGAGCAGTATTTCAAGCATTCAAAGCAATTAACATAATTAATACCAATTAAAATTCCACTTTCTCTCCGAGACGTTGCAAGTAGTATTGACCGATGAGGGATGTAACGATAGTGCATTCAAGTGCTGGTCAAAAAGACAATGTCAAAGCAGCACATTGCCAGTGCATTTTAACAATATATTCTAGCATGTAATTTGAAATCTCTTTTTAACACTGAAATCCTATGCTTTTGGCGTACTTGTATTGAGAATACACACTAGCTAATGCCAGCTGAATTGGAGCTCTGATATAATAACCGCAAAATAAATGTCACGGTGGAATCTGTCACTGCCTCTAGATTTTCTTGGAAAAATCTGAAGTTATGTCAGTACAAAATTATCCACATTCTGTTGCCAGTCGCTCACTGCCGCACGTGAAACCATTGGTCGATGTAAACACCGGTGTGATTTGGGCTCTTTCAATATTCCAGCACTAGTCCTAGACCTGTTGGCTCCGGCTGACATTTCACCTGTTGGCAACCCCAGCAACCCTAGGTGGCAGGAATGCATGGGCACTAAAATAAGGGGCAATTATCAGGAAAACAGACACAAAATCCTGGAGTAACTCAGCAGGACAAGCAGCATCTCTGGAGAGAATGAATGGGTGAAGTTTCAGGTCGAGACCCTTCAGGCTTTTACCACACACAGTTATCAGGAAGAGCTGTTTCGATTTAATGAAAATAGATTGGGAGAATTTTAATAAGATTCTTCTGACTTTCCACTGTAACTATGGAAATATGATGAGGCCCATGGATGCCAAAGTTCTTCATTTTGCTGAGTTACTCCAGCAATTTTGTGTATCTTCGGTTTATCATTTTCAGTTCATTTTATCTTTATCTGCAGTGCATTTATTTTAACACGCCTAGAGCAAATCTTTTTTAAAGTTCAGTGCATTATTATGTCAAATAACACAACTTTATTGCAACTATGATACATGATATTAGTGATCCCTTAATATTTGTGTTTGTTTTAGGCATTCAGGAATCATGCTAAATAGTATAAAGCCTGCTATCCAAAATATATTTTAGGAGTTTGCAAAAATTGAAAGTCTAGCAATACAATTTATTATGGCTTTGGTTCAAATTATTACATTTATTGTTCTGTCAAACTAAAGTGGTGCCTGCTGAATGCGACTATATTTAAAACTATACCAGTTCTCTTATGGGCTATTTATTATGGTTCATGTCAATATGTTCTATGTATACCCTGCATCCTAATTTATGGAACTTAATAATACCACTACAAATGCATTGTAGCTGTTAATGAAAAACCTCACGGGCAAATCAATAGCAAAGCTGATATTGCAATGGACAAAAGCAAATAATGTGCTATTTTGCAGTTTGTTTTGCCTTTCAGCACTTTGGGATCAATAACGGACTGAGACATAATTAAAAAGCAAAACACTGCAGATGTTGGAAATCTAGAACATACAGTAAAACCCAAGTTCAGCCAGTAACTGTGCAGCAAGAATGAAATTAATATTTCAGGCCAATGGACATTCTTACCGGGTGGCATAGTGGTGCAGTGGTAGAGTTGCTGCCTAACAGTGCCAGATGTACCCGTGTTCGATCCTGACTATGGATGCGGTTTGTACAGAGTGTGTATGTTCTCCACCTGACCGCGGGGGGTTTCACTGGGTGCTCTGCTTTTATGGGAGATAATACGATATTATTTTATACATTGGACATTGTTGTTTAAGGTTTGTAACTACTTAGGCATTAGGCGCCTCTCTGTAACTAATTAAGGCTCTCTAGACATTCCTTACCCTTGACACCTGTCTGTAAATGCTCTGCTCAGGCGGATAATTAATGGTGGAGTGAGGAGGAGAAACATATGAGTTGGAATGATGGATGAACCAGAATAGAAGATAATGGTGGCAGATAAAGAAAGACATAGGCCTTGGGGTGATGAATGGATGTGAGGGATGAACTAGCAGGGAAATAAGGGAGGCGAAGTATGAAGGGATGTGAGCATTGAGATAAGGATAAATTACTGAATGGGATTTAATGGTGGCGGGACAGATGGGTGACTGCAAAGAAATGAATGACTGAAGAAAGGAGTGTGGGTATGAGGTAATGTAAAGAAGATAAAGTTTGGAATAATCCTATAAACATAGACTGCCCAATGTACTAAGTGGGCAGTCAGATGGTTGACATCCTGATTGTTCCAGCCGTTGTTTGCAAATAAAGGCTTTTAACTTCTTGAAGAATTCTCCGTGTCATCTGCTTCATTTTGAACCCCGGTAACCACGACACTTTCCTCCCACATTCTTGGCTTCAGTAAATTGGCTTCAGTAAATTGTTCCTAGCGTGTAGGTTAGTATTAGTGTATGGTGGTTGGCGCAGACTCAGTGGGCTGAAGGGCCTGTTTCCACGCTGTATCTCTAAACTAAACTAAACTTATTTTCTGCTTCCACGTGTACTGCTGACACGCTGAGTATTTCCAGCATTTTCTTTTCTTTTAATGGATAAGAAATTACCGATCTTTAGGATTTTTTTAATAAAAAGGGTTCAGAGGACTTTGAGAAGACCATGTTGTCAAAATGTTGCCACGGAGTTCCAGGGGGGATCTGCTGTACCTTAGCTGCTGTTTGAGGTATGGCTGCAGGATAAGAATGGGCAGGAAAGCAGGAGTTATCAGGGAGTTTATTTAAAATGCTAGTACAGGCTCAGTGGGCTGTATGGGTTGAATTTGCCAATGATATCACTGTTAAGACACCTGGATTACAGGGTATAAGCCATAAGGAGATTGCACCAACTTGGATGTTTTCTATATGGAGTGCTGGCGTACGGGGTGGTTCGAATACCCTGTTTCCCACTGTATCTCTAAAGCCTTTGTCTCGACCCGAATTGTCACTCATTCATTCTCTCCAGAGATGCTGTTTGTCCCTCTGAGTTACTCCAGCTTTTTGTGTCTTGCATTGAAGACATGTTAGCTTTTGCTTTTAAAACAAAAGCACAATATAAACCCTCAGCTGTTTGGCATGTTAATTTACCTTTGCTTTGTTTGCTGTATCATGCCAGGTTTTCAAGCCTTATTGATAATCACTAACTTCCATAGAAAAACACTTCCATAGAAAGCCAGCATTCACAGTTCCTTCCTACACCTGGTTTGTTCTTGGATTCATTTGGAAACAGGAAAGTTAGGAAAAGATGATCAGTTGTTTCTCCATCCGCAGTCTAAGGCTTTCTCCAATTGTCCTACCCGAGGATCGGTGAATCAGGAGGCTATGCTTATCCAACCAGACCGTTGCATTGTTTAGGAACAGCAGATACTGGTTTACACCGAAGATAGACACAAAATGCTGGAGTAACTCAGCGGGACAGGCAGCATCTCTGGATAGAAGGGTTTTGACCCGAAACATCATCCATTGCTTCTATCCAGAAATGCTGAGTTACTCCAGCATTTTGTGTCTATCTTCAGACTGTTGCAGCTCACTGCAATGTCCTACAACAGGACGTGCTGCCTTGTGGACTGCAGGGGCTTTGCTTTGCCACCACCTGTCAAAGTCACAAACAGCCCTAGACTTGGCAGCGGGAAAAGCTTCTTCCTTTTAGCTTTAGGGACGTCAGCCGTTCTTTCTGCCAGGTCAGCTAATGCATCAAGCGTTTTCATTCTACACGCTTAGCTGCATTTTCTTGCAAGTTCTCGGCTTGAGTCTTTTGAAGTAGAATGTATTGAGAGCTCAATCGCAGGTGGGCTGGAATCGGAGCCACCCTCTTGCCCCTTGTTCTGGTTGTAGACCGCCTTTGGGGGGTGACTCAGCAGGTACAGATCCAGTTCAGCTCAGTTTAGTTTATTGTCACGTGTACCGAGGTACTGTGAAAAGCTTTGTTGTTACATCCTGTCCAGTCAGCAGAATGACAATACATGATTGCAATCGAGCCATTTACAGTGTACGGATCATAGTTAAAGTAAGAAATGTTGCGGTAGGAGTAGAGGTTTAAGAGTGTGGAGCGATTGTAATCTGTGATTGTAGATCCGCTTCTGTGGGTAGCACGCAAATAGTCGCCTGGGTTGGGCGCCATCTTGGAAGCTCTGTCACTAAGCTAAACTCAGAATTGCTAGCGGCAAGCCATTTCAGTATTTGAACTGGTGGTTGCAAGTATCAGTATTGCGTACAGTTTTGGTCTCCTAATAACATATAACAACTACAGCATGGAAACAGGCCTGTCCGGCCCTACCAGTCCACGCCGACCATTTTCCCTGACCTAGTCTCATCTACCTGCACTCAGACCATAACCCTCCAATCCCCTCCTATCCATATACCTATCCAATTTACTCTTAAATAATAAAATCGAGCCAGCCTCCACCACTTCCACCGGAAGCCCATTCCATATAGCCACAACCCTCTGAGTAAAGAAGTTCCCCCTCATGTTACCCCTAAACCTTTGTCCCTCAATTCTGAAGCTATGTCCCCTTGTTGGAATCTTCCCCACTCTCAAAGGGAAAAGCCTACCCACGTCAACTCTGTCCGTCCCTCTCAAAATTTAAAAAACCTCTATCAAGTCCCCCCTCAACCTTCTACGCTCCAAAGAATAAAGACCCAACCTGTTCAACCTCTCTCTGTAGCCTAAGTGCTGAAACCCAGGCAACATTCTAGTAAATCTCCTCTGTACCCTCTCCATTTTGTCGACATCCTTCCTATAATTTGGCGACCAGAACTGCACACCATATTCCATGGAAAGACATTCTTGCCATAGAAGGAGTACAGAGAAGGTTCACCAGATTGATTCCTGGGATGGCAGGACTTTCATATGAAGAAAGACTGGATAGACTCGGCTTGTACTCGCTGGAATTTAGAAGATTGAGGGGGGATCTTATAGAAACATACAAAATTCTTAAGGGGTTGGACAGGCTAGATGCAGGAAGATTGTTCCCAATGTTGGGGAAGTCCAGAACAAGGGGTCACAGTTTAAGGATAAGGGGGAAGTCTTTTAGGACCGAGATGAGAAAGGTTTTTTTCACACAGAGAGTGGTGAATCTGTGGAATTCTCTGCCACAGAGGGTAGTTGAGGCCAGTTCATTGGCTATATTTAAGAGGGAGTTAGATGTAGCCCTTGTGGCTAAAGGGATCAGGGGGTATGGAGAGAAGGCAGGTACGGGATACTGAGTTGGATGATCAGCCATGATCATATTGAATGGCGGTGCAGGCTCGAAGGGCCGAATGGCCTACTCCTGCACCTATTTTCCATGTTTCTATGTTTCTATGGGCTACTTGGTCCTGCGTTCTTCAGCTATCATCTCCTGGCCGGGTGAGATGCTTAGTTGTCCGACCCCAGTTGGAGACGAGACTGGGAACGCAGTGAGGGAAAGGGGATAAGGAGCGGCAGGTTAGAGGTACAGGTCTACACCACCTGCACCTGGACAGTGCATACTCAGGAGGTTTTGCCTCCATGAATTAGGACTTGCCTCCTTTGGTTAGAGAAAGGACTGGATGGAGTGGATGTGGAGAGGATGTTTCCGGTAGTGGGACGCACCTTTAGAAAGGAGATGAGGAGGAATTCACTTTAGTCAGAGGGTGGTGAATCTGTGGAATTCATCGCCACAGACGGCTGTTGGAGCCAGGTCATCGGATGTTTTTAAAGCGGAGATTGACAGATTCTTAATTAGTACAGGTGTCAAGGGTTACGGGGAGAAGGCAGGAGAATGGGGTTGAGAGGGAAAGATAAATCAGCCATGATTGAATGGTGGAGTAGACTCAATGGGCCAAATGAACTACTTAGTTTAGTTTAGAGATGCAGCTCGGAAGCAGTCCCTTCGGCCCATCAAGTTCTCACTGACCAGCAATCCCTGTACACTAACAGTATCCTACACACACACTTGCAAAAATTTAGAATTATACCAAGCGAATTAGCCTACAAACATGTAGGTCTTTGGATTGGGGGAGGAAATCGCAGGTCATGGGGAGAAAGTAGAAACCTCGTACAGACAGCAACCATAGTCGGGATCGAACCCAAGTCTCTGACGCTGTTAGGCAGCAACTCTACCGCTGCCACACCATGCCCCCCCCCCCCCCCCTTCTGCTCTTATGACTTATGAACTTATGAATTGACACCTTTTGCTGACTTAACTGTTGATAATATGCGTTGGATGGAGAAAATGGATAAACGTCAGAGGTAACTTTGAGGAGAGTTAACAGCAACCTTCAATATGCAGCAAAATGCTCCTTCTGCTGAGAGCTGAACGAATTGCTGAGGTGTGTAAAAGTTTGTAATTAATAACTTGACATACTCACATAAACCACGCTTCACCTTTTTCTGCTGCTAACGCTGCCCTGGGCTGATGATCTGGAGACCTTTGACTCTGTTTGCATGAAGGCCACAGAGTGGCATGTTCGGTCACTGGACTTTCTTTTTCCCCAGGTGCTATTTAATATTTATTCCTGCCGAAGGTTAGATCATTGAGTTGGTGAATAGGTTTTGTAGGATCATGTATGAAATGCCAGCTGGGAGCTGGGGGAGGGAGCTGGGTGGTGGGTGATGAACATGAAGTGAAGCAGGAAATGAATCGAGAAGGAGATGCTGGTTCTGCATGTTCTTGGAGAATGTGATTTAGTGGCTGGAGTGGAAACAGTAAAGAAAGTTTGGGGGAATGGGGGGTGGGGGGAAGGCGTAGTTTCATAAGTTCATAAGTTAAAGGAGCAGAATTAGGCCATTCGACTCATCAAGTCTACTCCACCATTCAATCATGGCTGATCTATCTTTGCCTTTCAACCCCATTCTCCTGCCTTCTCCCCAAACAGTAACCCCTGACACCCATAGTAATCAAATTATAAGTAGTGCAGTCTGAAGAAGGGTCTCGACCCGAAACATCACCTACTCCCTTTCTCCAGAGATGCTGTCTGACCCGCTGAGTTACTCCAACTTTTTGTGTTTACCTTCAGTGGGAATGGATTGATTGAAAGATATAGCATGGAGACAGGCCCTTCGGTGCACTGAGTCCATGTTGATCATTGATCACCCATTCAGACAAGTTCTATGTAATCCCACTTTTGCATCCACTCCCTACACATGAGGAGCAATTTACGGAGGCCAATTAACCTAGAAACCTACACATTCTTTTCTCTGGGTTGTAGGAGGAAATGAATTTGAAATGCTGCAGTTGAACTTTACTCCCACTTGGGAAGAAATGTAGAGCCATTAACAACGAAGGAACGACCATATATTTCTAAATATTCTTGATATTCTTGCTATTGAGGGCATGCAGCGTAGGTTTACTAGGTTAATTCCCGGAATGGCGGGACAGTCGTATGTTGAAAGACTGGAGCGACTAGGCTTGTATACACTGGAATTTAGAAGGATGAGAGGGGATCTTATCGAAACTTATAAGATTATTAAGGGGTTGGACACGTTAGAGGCAGGAAACATGTTCCCAATGTTGGGGGAGTCCAGAACCAGGGGCCACAGTTTAAGAATAAGGGGTAGGCCATTTAGAACTGAAATGAGGAAAAACTTTGTCAGTCAGAGTGTTGTGAATCTGTGGAATTCTCTGCCTCAGAAGGCAGTGGAGGCCAATTCTCTGAATGCATTCAAGAGAGAGCTAGATAGAGCTCTTAAGGATAGCGGAGTCAGGGGGTATGGGGAGAAAGCAGGAACGAGGTACTGATTGAGAATGATCAGCCATGATCACATTGAATGGCCGTGCTGGCTCGAGGGGCCAAATGGCCTCCTCCTGCACCTATTGTCTATTGTCTAAATCAGGATTGCTGTTGCCACCCATCCCTCCCCGCCCACCTCTTCAATCAGTCTGAAGAAGGATCCCGACCTCAATGCTCTCCGGAGATGTTGCCTGACCCAGGGAGTTAATCCAGCACATTGTATTTTTTTTCCCCTTAAACTCACATCTGCAGTTCCTTGTGTCCACATGTTGCTGTGGTTTGATGGGGACCATTCAGGTGGAAGTTCTCCCAAGCGCCATCTGATACCCTCGACAATCTTGGTGGTCGATGGTCCCAGGTTTTGGCAGTGATATCAAAGGCTGACCTTGAAGACGCTGGAGACACTACCCCGGTCCCTCTCCTACCGGCCCACTCCTCACGTCCGGCGTCGCCAGCGGCTCCTTCCTCCTCAACTCTCCGGTCTACGGGGCTGAGCTCGGAGGCTTCCGAGCTTCCTCCCTGTTGGCCACGGCCCACCGGGTCCTTCTTTACTGTCCACTAGGAGGGGCTAGTGTAAATGGGACATGTTGGGCAATTTGGGCCGAAGGGCCTGTTACCACACAGTATCACTCCTTTGACTCTGTGACTCGATTAGTGGTTTGATGCTAATATTTTGTTAACCATACTACAATACTTTAACTAGAAGTACAGCTGTTTCCAGAGCCAGCCCACTGGTCTAAATCCACGAAGCTACCTTATCTATTGCCTTTGCCAGAGCTAGTGCTCTCAGCTGTTCTTGGACCTCATAGGCAGTGAATTAAACTACCTGAAGGTTGGTGTCTGTGACAGTGTAAATCTTGAGAAGAAGCCAAGATAAATCACCCACTTAGCATTGTTTTAAACTATCCCTTTCACCTGCATCTAGAGAAAGGCTCCCAAATCTGTGTTGTGTAAATGGACAGCTATCAATGATATCAAATCAAGCCTGGGAGTTAAAATCTCCCAGTAGGGTAATTGACTACTTCCCTATCCTTTGCACACGAGCTTAATTTAGTTTAGTTTAGAGGTACAGCACGGAAACAGTCCCTTCGGCCCACCATGTTCACACCGCCCAGCAATCCCCACAGATGAACACTATACTACACACACCAGGGGACAATTTTTTTAAACACTTATACCAAGCCAATTAACCTACAAACCTGTACGTCTTTGGAGTGTGGGAAGAAAGTGGAGATCTCGGAGAAAACCCACGCAGGTCTGGGGGAGAACGTACAAACTCCATACAGACAGCACCCGTAGACAGGAACGAACCCGGATCTCTGGTGCTGTAAGGCAGCAAGCAACTCTACCGCTGCACCGCCATGCCGCCCAAATCTAGAGTTGAGATAGATTGAAGACTCCAGTACTTTTTTTTGTGAGATGTCAAGGAATGTAAAAGTTTTTTGACGAGCAGCCAGTTATGGCAGCAAATCAGTGTTCTTTGTGGGAAAGAAAATCTTAGATCTATACAGCAACTAAAAACTTGGTGTTAAAAAGGAAAAAAAAGGTAGTTGTTCTATGAATGACGATTTTCAGGGATCAACCTGACACCAGAGGTGATGGTGAGAAGGGGAATTTAAATTGATTTTCGGCAAGAACCACGAATTTAGCAGTGAAAACTAAAAGGTAACAGTTCTTGATTAAACCTGCAGCAGATGTGAGGAAACTGTGTCTGAAAAGCTGACAGAAACAAGGTTTGACAGGTTCTGTGCTTGGAGAGGGACTGCAGACTTCAACACGAGTGAAGCGAAGACATTGTGAAAGAGCAAATGAAAGTGGCGATTCCTGTCTGATTATATTTTGTTCGTGCACATCTTGGGATTATGATTTGTGCAAAGTGGCACAGTGGAGGTTGATTTCAAGTGTAAAAGGTAGCACAATTCGCAAAAAAAGCTAGTTCATTATCCAAGAGTAGCTTAGAGTAATAGGAATAAAGAGACACTCTGCAATTAAAAAAGATGCGTGGCATTCATGACGAGGCAAACAGGGTAGAATGTACACGTAAAATCATAGAAAATCTTAAACATCTCATTGATGTTAGGCGGCATGGTGGCACAGCAGTAGAGATGCTGCCTTACAGCTCCAGAGATCTGGGTTCGATCCTGACTACGGGTGCTGTCTGTACAGAGTTTGTACGTGATCTGTGTGGGTTTTCTCCGAGATCTTTGGTTTCCTCCCACACTCCAAAGACGTACAAGTTTGTAGGATAATTGGCTTGGTGTAAGTGTAAATTGTCCCCTGTGTGTGTCGGATAGCGTTAATGTGCGGGGATCACTGGGAGGTGTGGGCTCGGTGGGCCAAAGGTCCTGTTTCCGCGCTGTATCTATAAACTAAACCTAAACTAAACTGAAAGTAAAGTCACACATCAGGAACAGGAAGTGTAATTGTGCATCTTCTAATTCAAAGTTGCAGATAAAATTCAGAAATAAAATCTGAAATTACTCAAAATACACCGAATCAGGCAGCATCTAGGAGGAGTGAAACAGAATTTCAGGTCAATAATCTATTAAAAGTTAAAAATCACCATGTTCTCTTTCAGATGCTGCCTCACATGTCAATTATTTTCAACATGTTCTGTTTTATTTAGCTTAGTTTAGTTTAGTTTAGAGATTCAGCATGGAAACAGGCCCTTCGGCCAACCAGGTCTGCAAGGGCCAGCGATACCCACACATTAACACTACCCTACACACACTGGGGACAGTTTTTACATTTTATACCAAGACAATTAACCTACAGACCTGTACGTCTTAGAGGGTGGGAGGAAACCAAAGATCTTGGAGAAAACCCAAGCAGGTCACGGTGAGAACGTACAAACTCCGTACAGACAGCGCCCCTTACAGTAGTCAGGATCAAACCAGGGTCTCTGGCGCTGTAAGGCAGCAACTCTACCCCTGCACCACCATGCCGTTCTGCTTCTTTATAGTGCATTATCTAAACTTTATTTCACTTCTAAAAGATTTTTATGTTTACAAATTCATTGTATTGAAGTATGGTCTTGGGATAAGAAAGAAAGTTCATGAAAACAGCACTCTACAATTCTAGTACCAGGACATGGACAAAAAATGACACAAGATTGTGAAGTGGGGTGTGTGTCTGGACAGGTATTACATTGTGTAATCATTATAGGGGGCCAATGAAAAAGTAAAGATAAATGCAGATGATTCATCTTTACTGAAGGGAAAATTCTGGCAGTGTATTTTCTGGGAGTGTATGAGCGGAAAAGATCGGGAAGTGCACAGAGTCTCTTGCCCAGAGCAGGTGAATCAAGAACCAGAGGACATAGGTTTATGGTGAGGGGGAAAAGATTTAATAGGAATCTGAGGGGGTAACGTTTTCACACAAAGGGTGGTGGGTGTATGGAACATGCTGCCAAAGGATATAGTTGAGGCTGGGACTATCCCAACGTTTAAGAAACAGTTCGACAGGTACATGGATAGGACAGGTTTGGAGGGATATGGGCCTAACGTGGGCAGGTGGGACTAGTGTAGCTGGGACAAGTTGGCCGGTGTGGGCAAGTTAGGCTGAAGGGCTTGTTTCCACACTGTATCACTATATGACTATATTACTCTATGTAGGAAGGGAGGAAAGAACTGAGCAAGGGATGGATGATTATTATCAGCATTGTTTCCACACAGGCGGGTCAGGAAGCACATATGTTTGTTTAGGTTCAACGCATCAAAAATGTTATATCAATCCTATGGGAATCAAATCTTCTTGATTGAAGTATAGGAATGTGTGTCGAGTTGTCAAGGCAGAAGCTATTATGATATTTATACATTTTGTTTTATCCTGACAAGATATTTCCTTTATTAAATGTACAATAAACCTTTATAAAACGTACTGCAATCAGTGTAAATATGTTCAAACATATCACAGTTCCATTTACTGTCATTTCAAAATATGGTACAATTTTTCAAGTTGGTCAATGAAAATTATATATATTTCGCATTTATTTTCATCTAACTGCCATGCCCAATTATTGTAGTCTTCACGGTAGAATGCTAACCTTAGCATTCAATGAGGCATTGCTACAAGACCAGTGGATTCAACATTTGTATTTTTAGATGTTCAAAGTCATTATGTGTTCCAATGCATTAACCCCCGGCAGGCTTTCTTAAATCATTTTAGCCATATGATGTATAAAAATAACATTCCAAAGCCCAGAAATATCATCAACTTTGCACCAGCCCCCATCCCAATGCCCCACTCCCATCACCCAACCATGAAGTAACCGACTTTGGCAATTGACAAAGCAGGGGAGGACACGTGACGTGTCATACTTTGCCCAGGCCGACAATCCTTCAACGCTGTGGGCAACATTAGCCTGAGCTGTCCCTCCAGATTAGCGTCACATTAGCATGGCTCCCTGAACATAACAAGCACAATAGTTTGAGCAGGGACGAATCATGTCTCCATCAGATCGCCACCACCTATTTAAACTGGATGCTTTTTAAACCGAAAAGATAATTAAAAGAATCGTTAATTATTTTCATGTGAGGGTAACATAGCAAACGTCCCTCAAAACTGAAAAAAAAATGCAAATGGACAGTGGTATTATCAAAAAACTGATGGAGGTATTTTTTAATAAATGCGGCTTGTAGTAGATTATTCCTAACCACGGATAAAGTGATTGGCAAGCGTGCAATCTTTTAAAATGATAGATACGAAGGATTATTCCAGTGCACAAAATAAGGGAAAGTCTTTTATCTATTTGGTATTAAAGGAGGTTGGCATCTGTAAATGGTGGAACTTTCCCCTTGCAGATTTGATGTAGTTTCTGCTCAATAATGTACAGGAAGATGCTTCTTTGCACCGAAGATAGACACTAAATGCTGAAGTAACTCAGCGGGGCAGGCAGCATCGCTGGATGGAAGACGTTTCCGGTCGAGACCCTTCTTCCGAAGAACGTTTGTTTTGAAGAAAGGTCTCGATCCTAAACGTCACCCATTCCTTCCATCCAGAAATGCTGCCTGTCCCGGTGGCATTACTCCAGCACTTTGTGTCCATCCTTGCTCAATAATGTCGATCATTAGTTTACGTACTCACGAGGCAAACATTATCATCATATCATCATATCATATATATACAGCCGGAAACAGGCCTTTTCGGCCCACCAAGTCCATGCCGCCCAGCGATCCCCGTACATTAACACTATCCTACACCCACTAGGGACAATTTTTTTACATTTTTACCCAGCCAATTAACCTACATACCTGTACGTCTTTGGAGTACAGCATATTAAAACAGCATATTAAAATACCATGAGCAAATTGATGGTTTTGGAGATTTACGATTCATTGGCAAGCAGTTTTAGCAGCCCCGAGGATGATGTCAACACCTGAAATGCAAAGCTCTGTAATGAGGGCATTGTTACAGCTGTCAAATGGTGTTGGATTGAAGTGAACCATGTTGGTGTGACACAATTGATGTTATATAATAAAACTTAAATTTGGCAATGGCCTACAAGGATTCACAGCTAACTAGCTTTCTTGAGTTAAGATTGGTGATCTATTTGCACTCAGGTCTGGACTTAAAATTTCAGTTTAGTTTAATTTAAGATACAGCGCGGAAACATGCCCTTCGACCCACCAAGTCCTCTCCGACCAACGATCCCTGCAATTTAACATGATCCTACACACACTAGGGACAGTTTACATTTATACCAAGCCAGTTAACCCTCAAACCTGTACGTCTTTGGAGTGTGGGAGGAAACTGAAGATCTCGGAGAAAACCCTCGCGGTCGCGGGGAGAACGTACAAACTCCGTACAGACAGCACCCTGTATAAATTCTGTACTTGTGGAATTCTTTGCTACACAAGGCGGTGGAGGCAAAGTCAGTCGATATATTTAAGGCAGATTTAGATAGATTCTTGATTAGTATGGTTGTCAGAGCTTATGGGGAGAAGGCAGGAAAATGGGGTTAGGATGAAGAGATAGACCATCCATGATTGAATGGCGGAATAGACTTGATAGGCCATGTGGCCTAATTCTACTCCTATCACTTATGATCTTGTGAGCACCGGTAATCGGGTTTGAAACCAGGTCTCTAGCACTGTAAGGCAGCAACTCGACCGCTGCTCCATCGTGCTGTCCTGAAATGCTCGGTATCTGAATCTACAACAGAAAGCTGGTGTATATTCTTAGCTTCTGATGCAATTGTGACAAATTGAAGGCAAACCATGGTTGTGTGCCAGCAGTTTGAGGGCATGAAAGCATGCACTTTCAGAAAAGCAATTAACAGAGTGGATTTATAGACAGCATGTCGCCTCAGAGATTGTAGTGCATGGTGCATATTGCTTGCAGAAAGATTGATTTTTTTTTTCTGACTTTAATTTATAAATTTAACTTAATTTGATAATTTTCTGCCTTAGGGTCTTCATCCTTCAAATGGATTCATTTAATAGAAATCCATAAATACACAATACAGCTCCTTTCGCATTTAACAGAAATGTTAAAAATCAAAAATAAGAGATACCTGGTAGAAAAGGGCTTAAACAATTACTCTGTGTGTTTTAAATCTCAGTTTGAAAAGTCATCATTAATGTGTCTAAACATGCATTGTTGATGGTGCCATTAACTGATTTAAAATAAGTGTAATATTCTACTGTAAAGAAGCAGAAATGATAACTCTCAGGCAAGAATCTTTAGTGTTGGTATTAAATTGTAGCTCTCTCTCAAGATAGAGAGTATGTAAGATTTGAGAAGTTTTCCCTCATTCTGAAATCAACACAAAACCAAAGAGCTGCAGTTTGGACATTTTAAACGGGAGACTGGGGCTGATAGCGGAGAAAGGCTGCAGTCAGTTTACCAAAGGATGTCACAATCTGTGGGTCCTAAAATGGCTGCAGGACCTCGTGACCAGCCACAAAAAAAAGGTAAAAACCTTACATCCCAGTCTCTAGGTTTTCTGCAAAGCCATGGCCAGAACAAAGGATGGGTATTGGCCATGCAGAAACCTACGAAACCAGGTCGGAGTCCAGACACTGGGGCGCTGACATCAGCATACTCACAATGCCCCAAGCCGACCTAAACAGTTCATCTCAGTGAGGGGGCACAATAGCCCATAGAAAACTACCTGGTAGGTGATGGGAAACCAGTTAACACCCATCACCTCACAATGAAATCCCAATTTACACCTTCTGGCCATCCCCGGTATCCCCGAACATAAGCGCAGATCAGAAGAAAACCTCATACATATCTTTTTGAACAAAGAGATTCCAAGATCTGGCGGGAGATAGGACGGGTCAGAAACAGTATAACTGGCCACTACTTTTGGGTTTTAAACAAAAGAAGAAATACTGGAAGAAGAAGCTGAAGCTAGAAGAAAACCTGCAAGAAACGCAAGCAGGCAAGAAAACGAATGCAGGAGGAAGAAAAGACAGGCAAGAAAAACGGATGCAAGAGAGAGGAACAGGCACGCAACTCGAGGAGAAATACTGCCAAACGAACAGCCAGTAACCCCAGTAATAGCCCCATGGTGAGCATGCATTCCAAATCCTACATATCCTGGACATAGTTTAGTGTAGAGGGGAAGGTGGTTGTGAATAAACGTTGGGTGTGTACTAAAATATGTGTTGGTCAAGGTTGCGATGCGTCGTGCGTTCCCCATCTGACAGTCGTGTACGTGTCTTGCAGAACTGTGTTTAAGAATTCATAAGTAAAAGGTATTCGTGTATATGTATTATAGAACTGTATAAGTATTCATGGACAATAGTCCCAAGTGCTGAATAAAAGCCTTTTTCATTTAAACCCTGGTTTTAAAATCTGGTCTGGTTGAATTTTTTCTGCACTATAAGAGCTCCTGCATCTAAGCCCAGTGTCTAGAACCGTAAGGGGTGAGTGGGTCGAACCACTCACGGGGAACCAGTGTGCACGGCCTGGTCAAGGGATCAGAGCAAGGCACGGGGACCTTAGGTCGGGCGAAAGCTCGGCGCAGAAACCCCTTACAGGTAATCCAACCATTTTATCTTCAATGGTCAACACAAAAAGCTGGAGTAACTCAGCGGGTCAGGCAGCATCTCTGGAGAAAAAGAATGGCTGGCGTTTCAAGACCCTTCTTCAGATTGAGAGTCAGGGGAAAGGGAAACGCGAGATATAGACAGTGATTTGGAGAGATATAGAACAAATGAATGAAAGATACGCAAAAATAAACAATGATAAAGGAAACAGGCCATTGTTCGCTGTGTGTTAGGGGAGAATGAGTAATGACAATGAGACTCAACAAGACGACTTTGAAGCTGGTGGGACTTGGTTTGGGGAGGGATGGAGAGAGAGGGGATGCCAGGGTTACTTGAAGTCAGATAAATCAAAACATACCACTATTGTTAGCTGCCCAAACAAAATATGAGATGCTGTTCCTCCAATTTGCATTTAGCCTCGCTCTGACAATGGAGGAGGCCTAGGACAGAAAGGTCAGTGTGGGAATCGGAAGGGGAATTAAAGTGTTCCTTCCTGCACAGCTTATCTTCAATGGTGTCTCTACATTGCCCACTATCTAATCATTGTTAATTGACACCACTGCACAGAGTCTCAATTAAACCCCCTTCACCTCCCCACCACCCACCAACATGCATGCCATATACAGTTCTCCAATATCTCCAGAAGCAATATAAAAACAATGTTAGTGAATGATTCGCTAAGATGAATCGCTAAAATCTTCTATTTAACTGATGAGGAGTCTGTGTGAAAGGAAACAGCAAATTTCCAAAATCTGTGGCTGGATATGCTGGATGGAATGTTTCCATCAACTACAAAGAAAAAAACGTCAAGAATGTGATGGAATACCTTTCACATGCCTGGCTGAATGCCACTCTTTACTTTATCTCCGACATTAGAGATAGAGCACGGAAGCCATCAAGTCTGCGCCGACCAGCGATCACCCCCTACGCTAGCTCTATCCTACACACAAGGGGCAAGATTACAGAGGGGCGGCACAGTGGCACTAAGGCAGCAACTCTACCGCTGCGCCACTGTGCAGCCCCTTGTAATCTTGTTCTAACAATTATATGAAACACACTTTAATCTTTGGGCCTTCGTCATCCCCATACACTAGCAAAGTCCTACGCACTCGGGACAACTTACAATTTTTTACCAAAGTCAATTAACCTACAATCCTGTACCTATTTGGAAATGTGGGAGCACCTGGAGAAAACCCACGAGGTCACAGCAGGGAGAAGGTCCAAACTCCATACAGCCAGCACCCGTGGTCTTGATCAAACCCGGGTCTCTGGAGCTGTAAGGCAGCAGCTCTACCGCTGCGCCACCGTGCCACCCTCCAACAGTCCTCCAGAGGTTTCTAGAGTGATAGTTTCTTCCCAGCTGTTATCAGGCAACTGAACCATCCCACCGCAGCAAGAGAGCAGTCCTAAGCTACTAGCTACCTCATTGGTAACCTTCGTACAATCTTTGATCGGACTGTACCAGTTTTATCTTGCACCAAAACGTTTACTCCCTTATTGTGTATCTGTACACTGTGAATGGCTCGATTGTAAACAAGTATTGTCTTTACGCTGACTGATTAGCACGCAACAAAAGCTCTCTCTAGTTCTTGATATGGTGGTTCAGTTGCCTGATAACAGCTGGGAGGAAATATATGCGTGCACTGCGGAGCAAAAGAATCATTCATACAATTCTGTCCTCAGGTCAAACGGAAGTTTATTTATTTGATCAATGGGTCTTTTCTTCTGTGAGAGGGACAAGTGCCCCTTCGCTATATGGCTCTGAGAGTCAAAGAGTGATACAGCGTGGAAACAGGCCCTTCGGCCCAACTTGCCCACAGCGGCCAACATGTCCCAGCTACAATAGTCCGACCTGCCCGTGTTTGGTCTGTATCCCTTCAAACCTGTCCTATCCATGTATCTTAAATGTTGGGATAGTCCCTGCCTCAACTAGCTCCTCTGGCAGCTTGTTCCACGCACCCACCACCCTTTGAGTGAAAAAGCTACTCCTCAGATTCCTATTAATTATTTTTCGGTTCACCTTAAACCTATGTCCTCTGGTCCTCGATTCACCTACACAGGGCAAGAGACTCTGCATTTTCCCGATCTATTCCTCTCATGATTATACACTCTACACATGATTATATACTCTTGTTCACACACTCTACCCAATGCACATTATATACATCTTAGAGTTGATGGACAACAGCCTGACTCATGTACAAAGATTCAGTTATCGTCCCTGAACCAAACTGAAGCAGAAAAGGTGAATGATTAGTTACTCTTGACAGCACTTTCACTCAGTGTGCATTATGTACCTTGGTGACCACTTCCTCTGGGCAAATCCAGCCATAACAGGACATGCCTTTGATTAGAAACATAGCAAATAGGTGCAGGAGGAGGCCATTTGGCCCTTCGAGCCAGCACCGCCATTCATTGTGATCATGGCTGATCATCCACAATCTGTAACCTGTGCCTGCCTTCTCCCCATATCCTTTGATTCCGCTAGCCCCGAGAGCTCTATCTAACTCTCTTTTAAATTCATCCAGTGAACTGGCCTCTTGATTGAATCAGTACATGATTATTAACCACTCTCGTCGGGGCCAATTACTGAACAAACTTGTCATTTCAAGTTGCCTTTTGTGGCCGTCTCTGTTTCAGATTTGTCAACCACTTGCAGTTGTGCAGAGATCATTTATCTCAGGAATAAGTCTACCATGGCTCTATCTTCAGAAAGGACAAGCATCTATTTTTCACATTTGTTTGGACCTGGATATTCACCCTTCCTCAAAACTTGTTTAGTCAGAAAAAATATGGAACATCCCCTTGACTCCAGTTATTTCATATTTCCTGAGAACATTCAGCCCATCAAGTTCATGCTGGCTCACACAGCAATCGCATTTGCCTACTAATTTTTTCCGTGTGGCCTTTTCTCCCCACATGTCCAACATTTCCCTCCTGATCCTGCCTCTCACTGCACAAGAGGCAATTTATAGGGTCCAATACCAACTCGCCTCCCCTGGGGTATGGGAAGGCGCCCAGCACCTTGAAGAGCGTGCAAACTCCACAGAGACAGCATCCATGGTCAGGGTTGAACCCAAGTTGTTGATGCTGTGAGGCTACAGCCCAACCAGCTGTATCATTGTGCCATCAACCACTCTTCATCTGTGTGGCTTCACATATTATCGTATTCACATAATTGCCCAGGTGTTACCACAACGACTTATTAAAGTCTGTGACCTCCAATGAAGAGAATTTATCTTTAACAATATGTTCCAATGGAATAAGTTTTAACATCGCGGAGCTTGCGATCCCTTTGCCGGGGATCGAAGCTCCAACCGCGGGGCCTGTGGTCTTTAACATCATGAAGCCTGTGGTCTCTGGTAATAAGAGGCCAATTCAGGAGCTCCATGCTGTGGAGAGAGTTTCAACTGTCCCGATGCGGGAGTTTCGATCACCCTGACGGGGGCTCCGATCGTCAGCAGCGGGAACTTTCATCGCCCCGACTGCGGATGGTTTGACTGCCCCGACCGTGGGAGAACAAAGAGGAAGAAGGTTGAACTTTATTGCCTTCCATCACATTGAGGAATGTGGAATGCACTGTGGTGGATGTTTATGTTAACTTTTATTTTATGTGGTTGTGTGTCTTGTTGCTTTTTACTTAGTGTGGCTGTATGGTAACTCAAATTTCTGGTACATGTGACAATAAACTGACCTTGAAACCTTGAAGCCTTGAGTTCATAAGTTCATTAGTGATAGAAGCAGAATTAGGCCATTCAGCCCATCATCTACCCTGCCATTCAATCATGGTTGATATGTCTTCCTCTCTCAAGCCCATTCTCCTGCCTTCTCCCCATAACCCCTGACACCCATAATAATCAAGAATCCTCCTCACCTCCTTCCTAAAGGTACGTCCTTTAATTCTGAGGCTATGACCTCTGATCCTAGACTCTCCCACTAGTGGAAACATCCTCTCCACATCCACTCTATCCAAGCCTTTCACTATTCGATATGTTTCAATGAGGTCTTCCCCTCATCCTTTAAAATTCCAGTGAGTAAGAGGCCCAGTGTCGTCAAACGCTCATCATATGTTAACCCACTCATTCCTGGGATCATTCTCATAAAATGTTTATTTCTTACCTGTAATGCAATCTAATCAGGTGTGGCACGGTGGCGCAGCGGTAGAGTTGCTGCCTTACAGCGCTTGCAGGCGTCAGTGTCCCGGGTTCGATCCCGACTACAGGTGCTGTCTGTACGGAGTTTATACGTTCTCCCCGTAACTGCATGGTTTTTGTCTGAGATCTTCAGTGTCCTCTCACACTCCAAAGACGTACAGGTTTGTAAGTTAATTGGCTTTATATAAGTGTAAATTATCCTCAGTATGTGTAGGATAGTGTTAATGTCCTGGGATCGCTGGTCGGTGCGGATTCAGTGGGCCGAAGGGCCTGTTTCCACGCTGCATCTCTAAATGAAAAACTAATTCAGACATAAAACAAATTCTAACTTCTGTGCCGCAGAAGTACTTTTCTGTGTATTTTTGGTGTATTTTCACTGGTGGGAGAGTCTCGGTCCAGAGGGCATAGCCTCAGAATAAAAGGACGCACCTTTAGAAAGGAGATGAGGAGGAATTTCTTTAGTCAGAGGGTGGTGAACCTGTGGAATTCATTGCCATAGATGGCTGTGGAGGACAAAACATTAGGTATTTTTAAGGCAGAGATGGATAGATTCTGGATTAGAAAGGGTGTCAGTGGTTGTGGGGAGAAGGCAGGAGAATGGGGTTGAGAGGGAAATTTAGATCAGCCATGATTGAATGGCGGAGTAGACTCGATGGGCCGAATGACCTACTTCTGCTCCTATGACTTTATGAACTTAAAGTCCTACATGCAATTTCCACTAGAGTTGCACTACAGTTAAATCCCAGAACTCCTTACCGAGTGGGACTCTGCAAGTGCCACTGAGGTTTCAAGGGTGATTAGGGATGGACAATAAGTGTTGGCTTTGCATGGACAGTCGCATCTCATTAACGAACAAAAATGAACAGCTTCATTGAAGGATTTGCCAGCTTATTTTCTAACCAAGACAGCTGTCCCCCTCCCAGAGGTACATTCTCAGCAGCCACCTTTTTCTTTCAATCTGAAAGATAGACACAATCTTCCACTATCTTTCAATCTGAAAGATAGACACAAAATGCTAGAGTAAGTCAACAGGACAGGCAGGATAGAAGGAATGGGTGGCGTTTCGGGTCGAGACCCATCTTCAGACTGAGCTCGGACTGAAGAAGGGTCTCGACCCGAAACATCACCAATTCCTTCCATCCTGAGGTGCTGCCTGTCCTGCTGAGTTACTCCAGCATTTTGTGTCTATCTTCGGTGTAAACCAGCATCTGCATTTTCTTCAATCTCACCTGAATAAAACCCCCGACAGACAAGCATGCTCACAAATTACGTCTCACAAGCTGAATTTCAATTTGCATTTCCAAGCATCGCTGTTCTGTGAGTTTAATGACTTCACAACTAGCTTCAGCTTAAAGGCAGCAAATTTTGAACATTAATTGAGCTGAGATCCTGCGAGATACAGTATTCAGAAATTCTGAGAACTGACAACTGGTTGCAGTAATTTCCATCCATAAAAAAACCTGTTGAAACTTTTGTTGTGATAAGAATCTATAATCAGGAGCTTCTTTCAAAAACTTCTTTCAAAAGGGATAGAGGGTTTGAGCAAGTTTCAATAGACAATAGACAATAGACAATAGGTGCAGGAGTAGGCCATTCGGCCCTTCGTGCCAGCACCGCCATTCAGTGTGATCATGGCTGATCATCCACAATCAGTACCCCTTTCCTGCCTTCCCCCCATATCCCTTGACTCTGCTATCATTAAGAGCTCTATCTAACTCTCTCTTGAAAGCATCCAGAGAATTGGCCTCCACTGCCTTCTGAGGCAGAGAATTCCACAGATTCACAACTCTCTGAGTAAAAAGGTTTTTCCTCGTCTCCATTCTAAATGGCCAACCCCTTATTCTTAAACTGTGGCCCCTGGTTCTGGACTCCCCCAACATTGGGAACATGTTTCCTGACTTTAACGTGTCCAATCCCTTAATAATCTTATATGTTTCAATAAGACTCCCTCTCATCCTTCTAAATTCTAGTGTATACAAGCCCAGTCACTCCAGTCTTTCAACATACGACAGTCCTGCCATCCCTGGAATTAACCTTGTGAACCTAAGCTGCACTCCCTCAATAGCAAGAATGTCCTTCCTCAAATTTGGAGACCAAAACTTCACACAATACTCCAGGTGTGGCCTTACTAGGGCCCTGTATAACAGCAGAAGGACCTCTTTGCTCCTACACTCAACTCCTCTTGTTATGAAGGCCAACATGCCATTAGCTTTCTTCACTGCCTGCTGTACCTGCATGCTTACTTTCAGTGACTGATGAACAAGGACACCCAGATCTCGTTGTAATTCCCCTTTTCCTAACTTGACACCATTCAGATAATAATCTGCCATTCAGAACATAATCTTCTGTTCTTACCACCAAAGTGGATAACCTCACATTTATCCACATTAAACTGTATCTGCCATGCATCTGCCCACTCACATAAACCTGTCCAAGTCACCCTGCAACCTCATAGCATCCTCCTCCCAGTTCACACTGCCACCCAGCTTTGTGTCACCTGCAAATTTGCTAATGTCACTTTTAATCCCTTCATCTAAGTCATTAATGTATATTGTAAATAGCTGCGGTCCCAGCACCGAACCTTGCGGTACCCCACTAGTCACTGCCTGCCATTATGAAAGGGACCCGTTAATCTCTACTCTTTGTTTCCTGTCTGCCAACCAATTTTCTATCCATGTTAGTACCCTACCCCCAATACCATGTGCTATAAATGCTTTCCGTTTAAAAGGAATATTTCCGCAGTCAAGGAACATGCTGTGATCAATTTTAGCTTTTATCACCTGGAGTTTTAATGGCCTATAGTTGGCAAACCGTTGCCATGATTTTAGTTATGTGAGTTTGATGTTGCTTTGAGAGGATAGCAGGCTGATGCTATTTGGACAATTGCCAGAAAAATATTTTTATTACATGATAGTACCCACATGATAATAGTCTACACAATCCTGGCAGTGCCGTTTTCTGTTTTACCTTATTAATTTCAAGCGTGTGTCTGTAAATAAACATCAGAGCCCTGGAATTATATTATGGGATAATAACAGCTCAAAACCGAGGCATGGGTTTATAATTCATCTCTTTCCTGCTTTACTGTGGGCACTTAACCTGTTAGTTTAAACAAGTTAATGCCTCTGTTAAAACTGCATGGTAAGTAATTTCAGACAGCATTGCTTCATCTGGTTTCTTATTCAGTCAATGAAGTGTTTTCTTAAATTGATTTTAAGTTTAATGTGTGGAACATAGAACAGTACAGCACGCAAACAGGGCCTTCGCTCCACAATCTCTATGCCACGCAGGATGCCAAAACCAACTCTTATCTGCCTGCACATGATCCATATCCCTCCATTCCCTGCATACCCACAGGCCCACAGGCAATGATAGTCCAGTTGGTTCAGTTTTATACTGCTATCGCAGAGTCTGTCCTCACCTTCTCCATCATGGTCTGGTTTGGCCCAGCCACCAAGCACGACATCCAGAGGCTGCAGTGCATTGTCTGATCAGCCGAGAAGGTTGTTGGCTGCAACCTTCCCCCCCCCCATTGATGAACTGTACACTGCAAGGGCCAGGAAGCGAGCTGGTAAGATCATCTCTGACCCCTCTCACCCTGGCCACAAACTCTTTGAAGCACTTCCCTCTTGGAGGCGACCCCGGACTGTCAAAGCAGCCACAGCCAGACATAAAAACAGATTTTTTTCTACGACCAGTAGCTCTACTCAACAACCAAAAGTTTGTAACCTCCTTATGCTCTGGTATTTTATTTCATTCCTCACATGTTTAAATTATAACGTTTTATTCTTAATTGTTTACTGTATATCGTGTTGTTACTTGCGCGCAAAGCACCAAGGCAAATTCCTTGTATGTATACATACTTGGCTAATAAAATGTATTCAATTCAATTCAATTCAATTCTTACCTAAAACATCAATGTATAGAGTCATAGAGTCATAGAGAGTGAAAAGAGGCCCTTCAGCCCAACCTGCCTACGCCCACCAACTTGCCCCATCTACACTAGTCCTACCTGCCTGTGTTTGGCACATATCCCTCCAAACTTGTCCTATCCATGTACCTGTTCAAATTTTTTTTAAATATTGTGATAGTACCTGGCTCAACTACCTCCTCTGACAGCCCGTTCCATACACCTACCATGCTTTGCGTTAAAAAAGTTGCCCCTCAAGTCCTATTAAATCTTTCCCCCACTCACCTTAAACCTATATCCTCTACTAGTTGATTCCCTTACTCTGGGTAAAAGACTCTGTGCATTTACCCTATCTAATCCTTTCATGATCTTACAAACAAAGCTATACATCATCCTATCCTCCTCAACCTCCACCCCCAGCAGCGCGTTACAGGCAGTCACCACTCTAACGTCTGTTAAATTGGACACTCAAGGAAGAAAAATAGAATTATCCTTCACTGGGCCCTTTTTATCCAAGCTTTGACAAAGATAGGAATGAAGATCAGGACACGGTGGCACAGCGGTAGAGTTGCTACCTTACGGCGCCAGAGATCCAGGTTCGATCCTGACTAAGGGTACTGTCTGTATGGAGCTTGTACATTCTCCTCGTGAACTGCGTGGGTTCTCTCCAGGATCTTCGGTTTCCTCCTACGCTCCAAAGACGTACAGGATGTAAGTTATTTGACTTGGTAAAATTGTAAATCGTTCCTAATGTGTGTAGGATAGTGTCAGTGTGCGGGGACCGCAGGTCGGTGCAGACACAGTGGACCAAATGGCCTGAATCCGCTCTGTATCTCTAAACTAAACTAACCTAAACTAAATTAGACTGAATGTCAGTTATTAGTTAATAAATTTCCGTTTTTGCAGTGTTGACAGACAAAGATAATAAAATTCACCATGCAAAAACATAAGTGGCTCAGAATTATTTTATGTGGTGCATTGTTTTTGTACGCAACACACCAAATTTTAATCAAAAACCTTATCTGTAGTTTGTTTCGGATGCCAGAATCATTTGAGGTCTTCATGCATAAGCCTTATTTCCAGAGCTATCCATTCATGTACGGTGGCATTAAATATAGCTTTACACATAATACGCATTGGCTCATCACACCTCACTGCTTTTACACAGATTAATTTCTCGGCCAAACGATGTAAAAGCCAAGGGCGCTTAAATGTCACAGGTTGTGTCATACTATGAAATAAAAATTAATATGCACACGGGGAATAGAATAGAATGTGGACTATGAACTGAAGCCGTACAATATTTAATCCTCGGTTTTAATAGCAACAGCTTTGGGTAATTATGCCTAGTTTCTTAGCGGGGAGGAGTGGTGGGGTGGGGGTGGTGATAAGGTCATAAGGTCATAAGTGACAGGAGTAGAAATAGGCCATTCGGCCCACCAAGTCTATTCCACCATTCAATCATGGTTGAACTATCACTCCCTCCAAACCCCATTCTCCTGCCTTCTCTCCATAACCTCTGACACCTGTACTAATCAGGAATCTATCCATCTTTGCCTTAAAAATATCCACTGACTTGGACTCCACAGCCTTCTGTGGCAAAGCATTCCACAGATTCACCACCCTCTGACTCAAGAAATTCCTCCTCATCTCCTTCCTAAGAGAACGTCCTTTAATTCTGAGGCTATGACCTCTAGTCCTAGACTCTCCCACTAGTGGAAACGTCCTCTCCACATCCACTCTATCCAAGCTTTTCACTATTCTGTATGTTTCAATGAGGTCCCCCCTCATTCTTCTAAACATCAGCGAGTGCAGGCCCAGTGCCGACAAACACTAATCACAGGTTGGAGGAAGGAAAGGGAGTCCGGAATAAAAGTGAACAGAATGGAGAATAAGGTAGGTACCTCCCTCTATCAACTCTTTGGAGGGTTACAGGTGATTGATTGAGAAGCGAATTGCCTGTTTTGATCTTTGATAAAGTCTTCACAATTACAGGGTGTAAATGCAATAATGTGCCCTAAGACTTAGGGGAGGCCATTTTGTCCCATTGTGTTTACGCTGGTTTACGGAGAGAACCAATTCTCCACTGATTTGCGCTTTAATCTCTTTTGTTCATATTCCCATCAATTCCTCCTAAATTCTACCATTTAATTAAACAAGGAGCAATTTACAGTAAGTAAATTAAACCACAAAGCTGCATGTCGTGAGATGTCAGAGGAAACCCACGTGGACGCAGGAAGAACATGCAAACTCCACACGAGCAGCATCAGAGATTGGGATTAAACATGGAAGGCTCTCCCTCCTTTCTCCCTCCTATTATAAACACCTGCAAGAGGCAACTGCTCCACCAGCAGCATCACTGTGGTGCTGATGTTGGGTTTGGAACCTAACCTCGAAACTTCAGCCAAATCCTTTCTGCGGGACCTGTTTTGTAATGCCTGGTGGAAGAGTGGCAGAACGAGTGCTTTCAATATGATCTACTCTCCGCCCAGCTGCCTGTGCCTCATGATGTGCAGGCATCAAAGAAGAGCTGATTGAAATAGGCCAAATGCAGCAGTGGAATTGGACCAGAACCACGCAAGCTCTTCAAATCCTCATCAATGCACCAAACATGTTATTGTGCATGACCATCAGCTTTCTCCACAGGCTAAATCCATCAAGGTCCTGACCGGCAACCTGGGGCTGAGGAACGCCGACACCTCAACCACTGTCTCTGTAAAACGGAGACGCAAGGAACTGCAGATGCTGGAATCTAGAGCAAAGTCCAGGAGTAAGTCAGCAGGTAAGGCAACATCTGTGGCGGGCATGGATAGACAACACTTTGGGTCGTGACCCTTCTACAGGCAGATTGTTTTCAAACTTCCTCCCTCCTATTACAGTCAGTCTGAAGAAGGGCCTCCAGTGCCATCGAGGTCGGCTGCAGGAGGCACCCCTGGGACAGAGAGGAGAGGTGTGGCAAGGAGCGGGAGGTCGGGTCGTGGGTGCAGCAGCCTGGGGTTTATCTGGGCTTACCAGGATCAGGGACAGTCCAGTACCTCCATCACGTGGACCTTACATGTGGACAAACTTTAGACTTTGGATTTTTTCGTTTTCCTTGCAGACGGCACCAAAATATGGCGACAATGCATTCATGGGTTGTACAAGAGACTTTCACTGTGCTGTGCATACATGACAATAAAAAACCATTGAACCATTGACCTGAAATTTCACTTATCCGTGTCACTAGGTTAATTCCCGGAATGGCGGGACTGTCGTATGTTGAAAGGCTGGAGCGATTGGGCTTGTATACACTGGAATTTAGAAGGATGAGGGGGGATCTTATTGAAACATATAAGATAATTAGGGGATTGGACACATTAGAGGCAGATAACATGTTCCCAATGTTGGGGGAGTCCAGAACAAGGGGCCACAGTTTAAGAATAAGGGGTAGGCCATTTAGAACGGAGATGAGGAAGAACTTTTTCAGTCAGAGGGTGGTGAAGGTGTGGAATTCTCTGCCTCAGAAGGCAGTGGAGGCCAGTTCGTTGGATGCTTTCAAGAGAGAGCTGGATAGAGCTCTTAAGGATAGCGGAGTGAGGGGGTATGGGGAGAAGGCAGGAACAGGGTACTGATTGAGAGTGATCAGCCATGATCGCATTGAATGGCGGTGCTGGCTCGAAGGGCTGAATGGCCTACTCCTGCACCTATTGTCTATTGTCTATTGTCCTCCAGAGATGCTGCCTGATCCACTGAGTCACTCCAGCACTTTGTGTTTTACACTCTCTGTATACCCTGGCTGCAGGCTGCTCTTGATTGCATGATCATCACTTACATGATCCGCTGTGAAATTAAACTTTGCATTAAACAAGTCGGTAGAGTTGCTGCCTTATAGCGCTTACAGCTCCAGAGACCCGGGTTCAGTCCCGACCACGGGTGCTGTCTGTACGTACCTTTTCCCCGTGACCTCATGGGATTTCTCCGAGATCTTCCAAACTCCAAAGACGTGCAGGTTTGTAGGTTAATTGGCTTGGTATAAATGTAAAATTGTTCCTAGTGTGTGTAGGATAGTGTTAATGTGCGGGGATCGCCGGTCGGCACTGACTCAGTGGGCCGAAGGGCCTGTTTTACCGCGCTGTATCTCTAAATTTAAACAAAAATTATGCACGGTGTCACAATGGCTGCAGCTGCTTGTCACAGATTTCATCGTAATCCTCATGCTGTCAATTAGCCAGAGAGGTGAGGGTGTTTCTTAGCCCTGATTCTTGGCCGCGTGATCTACTGCGTTGATCGTGTGTGTGAGATGCTTTGTGTAGTTGGCAGGTGAAGAGATTTTGCTGATGTACTGACTGACATATGTGTGAGGTCATTAAAACTCTTTTCCTGCAGCATTCATCTCAATTGCTGTCACTTTGCTCCTTCTCTCAGAAAGAACCTCCCCTTTAAGCAACACGGTCTGGGTTTAATAAACTGCTGCTGTCTGCTCCTGACGTGTGGACTATTTGTCACAACAGGGCTGAGTGGTCACTAAAATCAGGAGACCACTGAGTAAGTTGAGGATGGTTGCTTCACTTGGACAATAGAGCACAGAATACTTGTACACAAAGCTGGCGCCCATTTTACAGTGCTATCCAGTTGAGTTGTTTTTGTCACAGTTTTACAACAAAGCCTCATATTCAGTCTTGTGCCCTTTACAGTGATAAAAATTATGTCCAAAATATCAAATGATATTTTACCTGCCACAAGCTGAAACAAATCAATTAAAAATCTGATATAAAACAGCTGCAGGATCTTAGTCATGAAAAATTATGAAAGATCTTAACGTTCATTTCTTGTTTATGTCCCATTTGTTGCCGTTTCACGATGATTTCATGATTCTTTGGATATTTTTTAATAGTGGATGGCCATTTATGCAGTGCATTTCATACTTCCTGTTCCACTACAAGTTTATGTCCATGTTAAAATCCCATTCCCATCAGGTTTCCCTATTTTATTTTGTGAGTTCTTTGTTACTCAATCTCACATACTTGTTATGAAGCAATATTATTTGGTGCCGTCGATATTGAAAGGGAAATGTCCTCATTGGTATTGGTATTGGTATTGGGTTAGCATTGTCACCTGTGTAAACATAGAAACATAGAAAATAGGCGCAGGAGTAGGCCATTCGTCCCTGTGAGCCAGCACCGCCATTCAATATGGTCATGTCTGATCATCCAAAATCAGTACCCCGTTCCTGCTTTCTCCCCATATCCCTTGATTCCGTTGCCCGAAGAGCTGTATTTAACTCTCTCTTATGCAGAGATACAAAGAGGCAGCGAAAACCTTGTTTTGCATGCTATCCAGGCCAATCATCCCATACATGAGTACATGGGCTAGTGCAAAAGAGAAAATGAACCGAATGCAGACTATAGGTTTTAGTTTTTCGTTTCAGGAATAGAGCATGGAAACAGGCTCTTCGGCCCACCGAGTCCATACCGACCACCAATCATTCGTTCACACCAGGTCTATGTTATCCCGCTTTCACATTCGCTTCCTACACACTGGGGCCAATAAACCTGCAAGCCCGCACGTCTTTGGGATGTCGGAGGAAACCGGAGCACCGGGAGGAAACCCACGTGGTCACAGGGAGAAAGTGCAAGCCCCACACGGACAGCAACAACCGAGGTTAGGATCAAACCTGGGTCTCTGGCTCCGTGAGTTACCAGCTCTGCCAGCTGTGCCACTGTGCCGCCCACAATGTTACAGATGCAGAGAAAGTGCAGATAGAAAAAAAACTACAAATGCCGCAATGAGGTAGATTGGAGAATGGGGAATTCATAATAATATATCCCTTTATTCGTCCCACACCGGGGAAATTTACAGTGTTACAGCAGCAAAGTGGATAGCAAGAGATCATTCATTATAAATAAAAGTAAAGACAAGAATATGTCCCTAGCATCCCTATCACATGAGAAGTCTGTTCTAGAGTATGAATACAGTGGGGAAGAGGCTATTCTTGAATCTGTCGGCATGTGCTTTCAAGCTTTTGTATCACCTGCCCAAGGAGGTAGAGGAGGAGAGATGTGGGTGGTCCTTGATTACGATTGCCGCTTTCCTGAGGCAGCTTGAAATATAAATGGAGTCGTAGGTGGGGAAGGATGACTATGCTTGCATATTTACCGATATCATGAATGAAATAGATCTCAGAAAAAATATCCCTGGAGCTTTTATCACCGAATGTTCAATAAAATCTATTCATGCTTCAAGGTATGTTTAAAAGCATTATCTTCCAAAAGAAAAAGCATTACATTGATCAATCCGAATGAACTATAATTAAAACCTGGCAAACAGTTCTCTGTGCTTCCTCCGTTAATGTTCTAGAACTTCTGCCTGACAGATGTCAGGTTAATTGGTTTGTAATTATCTTTCTTAGTTTCAGATAGACATCCAGGGGCCTTCACTTTCAGGCAGCATTTTTTTTGTGGATTTCCTAATGTGGAAGTCAAGTTTGAGTTACATGAAAAACGTCAAAAAAATGTTATCCCTGTTCAGAGATGTAGGTTTAACAAATCTGTACTCAATATAAGCAAACATGTCGGAGAGACCCGACTGAAGAATCAACAAAAACTCATAAAACATTGATACATTTATGTGTTTTACCTTCAAATAGATTTTAATATTTATAATTCATAGCTCACTTCAACATTTTGGGTGTGAACAGATTGTTCCATTAAATTCTACATTGGCAATGGAAGCACATCTTAAGTGGCGAGACCAAACACTTATGTTGAACCAAAATAGTTCATGGTAATATTGTAAAGTTAAAAGAAAACCCAGAACATCCTTTCATCTCCTTATTGCGAGAGGTGGAGGTCTGGATACAGAGACCACAAGTATTAATTAACAAAGTCATTCGAACAAATATGGCTTGATCCATGTTTGAGGTGTTAAGTTGACAAAATGGGCAGCTTGGAATCTCCCCTGATTTCATTCTAGGATTGAAGACACAGGTCCCTGTCTATCTATTGTGTACCTCATCAGTCAGAGTATTGAGTATAGAAGTTGGGAGATCATGTTACAGTCGTACAAGACATTGGTGAGGCCATATTTAGAGCATCGTGTTCAGTTCTGGGCACCATGTGAAAGGAAGGATGTCAAGCTGGAAAGGTAGCAGAGAAGATTTACAAGGATGTTGATAGGACTCGTGGGCCTGGGCTATGGGGAGAGGTTGAGCAGGTTAGCAGTTAGCTCCTTTGAGTGCAGGAGGATGAGGGGTGATCTTATAGAAGGTTTACAAAATCTTGAGAGGAATAGATTGGGTAAATGCACAGAGTCTTTTGCTCAGATTAGAGGAGTCAAGAACAAGAGGACATAAATTTAAAGTTAGGGGGAGGGGGGGAAGGTTTAATGACTAGGTTGCGGGAGGGGGGAGAGAGGGAGGGATAAGGAAGGCAGGAGTTATTAGAGAAATCAACATACATACCGCTGGGTTGTAAGCTGTCCCAATGATATGTGAGGTGCTGTTCCTCCAATTTGCGTGTGGCCTCACTCTGACAGTGGAGGAGGCCCAGGACAAAAAGGCCAGTATGGAAATGGGAAGAAGAGCTAAAATGTTTGGCAACTGGGAGATCGCGTAGGCCAACGCGGACTGGGCGTAGGTGTTCACCGAAACGATCATGTCTATCTACATTATTTATTCACAAAATGCTGGAGTAACGCAGCAGGTCAGGCAGCATCTCAGGAGAGAAGGAATGGGTGACGTTTCGGGTCGAGACCCTTCTTCAGTCTGAAGGCCAGTATGGAAATGGGAACCGCTAACCTCAGTCTGAAGAAGGGTCTCGACCCGAAACGTCACCCATTCCTTCTCTCCTGAGATGCTGCCTGACCAGCTGAGTTATTCCAGCATTTTGTGAATAAATACCCTCGATTTTTACCAGCATCTGCAGTTATTTTCTTATGTCTATCTACATGTCTATATTTGGTTGTCAGTGGTTATGGGGAGAAGGCCGTAGAATGGGGTTGAGAGGGAGAGGTAGAGCAGCCTTGATTGAATAACGGAATAGACGATGGGCCGAATGGCCTAATTCTGCTCCTAAAACTTATAAACATATGGTATAAACCAGCATCTCCAGTTCCTTCCTACACATTCTATGAAATAGTCTCCTGCTTTAGCAGGTAGCCTGCTCCCTTCACATGCAGTAGGAGCTTTTATTTATGCAACTGTCCTTATGATTTCAAAGCTGATTACTGCTTGCAAATTACATTTGGAAACAGTTTAAAGGGTGGTTCTTGTTTGTACCAATGCTTCCTGTGCTTTATATCCTTTGTTATGGCTACTTCCCAACAAGCTATTGACCCAAAATGTACTTGCATTGTATCGGTGGTTTCTTAATGAACCGCCAGTAAGATGCTTCCCACAGGAGTGCTCGACTATGACCTTCTGTGTAGCTGTTTGACTCCACGCTCAGTCCAGGGACAGAGCACAGACATTCTCAGCTGAGGAACCAAATGCACTGAGCAACGTACTGTCAGGTTTACGCCAGCCATGTTAGATTTAAATATGTGAATGGGATCACAGATCTTCCCAAAGCCTGAAGTGCAGAATAGATTGTTTTCTTTATTTTACTTAACCACAAGGTTTTCACACAGTTTAAATTTTAAAATTACTTTTGTATGTATGATTTTGTCTTAAACATTTAAAAAATGTTTCTGCAGTTCATAGTTGGAGAACCAGATGGCCCTGACCCTGAGTCACTGCATGTAGCTCACTGCCCCCTACAGGATGTCAGCTGTAACCAGTCCTCCCAGAGTATTGGAAAGACGGGCCTGGAAGAGTTACATGTCAACTTGTCTTGACGCACCACCCTGCTACGCTCTCCATTCACTCCTACCATTGGGACAAAGGCACAGTGTCCTGAATACCATGACCCCCCAGGAGAAAGAATAGCTTCTTCCCAATGAACATCAGGCTCTTGAACACTGCACAACACAAATCTCAGCAATTCGGTAATTGAAAAGGAACAGGACAGCATGGTGGCGCAGCGGTAGAGTTGCTGCCTAACCGCGCTTACAGCCCGGTTCAATTCCGACTACGGGTGCTCATAAGATCATAAATGATAGGAGTAGTATTAGACCATTCGGCCCATCATCTACTCCGCCATTCAATCATGGATGATCTATCTCTCCGTCCGAACCCCATTCTCCTGCCTTCTCCCCATAAGCTCTGACAACCGTACTAATCAAGAATCTATCTAAATCTGCCTTAAATATATCGACTGACTTTGCCTCCACCGCCTTCTGTGGCAAAGAATTCCACAAGTATAGAATTTGTACAGGGTGCTGTCTGTACGAAGTTTATACGTTCTCCCCGTGACCACGTGGGTTTTCTCCGAGATCTTCGGTTTCCTCTCACACTCCAAAGACTTTCAGGCTTGCAGATTACTTGGCTTGGTATATGTGTAAATTGTCCCGTGCGTGGGTGGGATGATGTTAATAGACAATAGACAATAGACAATAGACAATAGGTGCAGGAGTAGGCCATTCAGCCCTTCGAGCCAGCACCGCCATTCAATGCGATCATGGCTAATCACTCTCAATCAGTACCCCGTTCCTGCCTTCTCCCCATACCCCCTCACTCCACTATCCTTAAGAGCTCTATCTAGCTCTCTCTTGAAAGCATCCAACAAACTGGCCTCCACTGGCTTCTGAGGCAGAGAATTCCACACCTTCACCACTCTCTGACTGAAAAAGTTCTTCCTCATCTCTGTTCTAAATGGCCTACCCCTTATTCTTAAACTGTGGCCCCTTGTTCTGGACTCCCCCAACATTGGGAACATGTTTCCTGCCTCTAATGTGTCCAATCCCCTAATTATCTTATATGTTTCAATAAGATCCCCCCTCATCCTTCTAAATTCCAGTGCATACAAGCCTAATTGCTCCAGCCTTTCAACATACGACAGTCCCGCCATTCCGGGAATTTACCTAGTGAACCTACGCTGCACGCCCTCAATAGCAAGAATATCCTTCCTCAAATTTGGAGACCAAAACTGCACACAGTACTCCAGGTGCGGTCTCACCAGGGCCCGGTACAACTGTAGAAGGACCTCTTTGCTCCTATACTCAACTCGGTGCGGACTCGGTGGGCCGAAGGGCCGAAGGGCCTGTTTCCATGCTGTATCTCTAAACTAAACTAAACTAAACTGAACTAAACAGCAGATGCCGGTTTATACCAAAGATAAATGTAAAATGCTTCAGTAACTCAGTGGGTCAGGCAGCATCTCTGGAGAAAAATGAGCACGTGATGTTTTGGGTCGGGACCTTTCTTCAGATTCAACCTGAATTGAGTCTGAAGAAGGCCCCCAACCCGAAACATTTTCTCCAGAGATGCTGCCTGACCCACTGAGTCAGCAATTTCGAAAGACCGTTCTTTGGTTGCACTATGGACATTGGCTTTTATTTTGCACGAGTATGCTAATTCTTAATTTCTTGATTTAAAAAAAAATCATAGTTTTTATCTATGTGTATTTAGGGGATTCTTAAGTTGCTGCAAGTAAGAATTTAATTGCTCCATCATCAGTCCATATGACAATTAAACACTCTTGACTCCCTCTTGAGGATTAACATCCTCAAGGAGTGGAACAGTCAAGCCGGTTCCAGCTCATTATTTCCTTTAGATTTATTGGACATACCCAATTTAAGTTCAATGCTCCATGTCTGGTTGGAAATATCTAAGCAAGATAATTTATTCATGGCATACGATCAGTAATATTGACTTCAATGCTAATTTACAGAGCTTTTATGGCCCGTAAATGAATTCATGACTTTCCAAATTCCCCATTTCTTTTCCTCTGGAATCTGCTCTTAAAGGGCTTACCTGAACCTACAACAAGCATTCATAAGTAGCAAGAAAATGTTGAATTGCTTTGAAGTTTTCTTTAATTAACTATCTGTTCTGTTATCATCCTCTTGCTCCCAGAATTCAATATTTCATTTATTCAAAATAGAGTTTTCATAAATGTATAAATTCCTAAGTGATAAGAGCACACTTAGGCCATCAGCCCCATCGAGTTTACTCCAACATTCAATCATGGTTGATCCATCCTTTCCTCTTAACCCCATTCTCCTGCCTTCTCCCCATAACCCCTGGCGCCCGTACTAATCAAGAATCTATCCATCTCTGCCTTAAAAATATCCATCGACTTGACTCAGATTATTAGCAGATAAAACAACACTTAAGAGAGTCCTTGAAAACTGGATGTGTAAGAAGGAACTGCAGATGCTGGTTTACACCGAAGATAGACACAAAGTGCAGGAATAACTCAGTGGGTCAGGCAGCATCTCTGCGGAAAAAGAATGGCTGATGTTTCGAGTCTGATGGATGGCTGTGGATGGCTGGATTGTAATCATGTATTGTCTTTCCTCTAACTAGTTAACACGCAACAAAAGGCTTTTCACTGTACCTCGGTACACGTGTCAATAAACTAAACTAAACTACTATCTGATTTGATGGAGAGCATGCAAAATAAAGCATTTCACTGAACACGATGATAACAAACCTGATCCTAAACTTCTTGTGTCTCAATGAAAGATAGTTGTGGACAATCACATGAGCTCACAAATAAATTGTCCCGCATTTACATCAAACTGCAGATTACCTGACAGCCTCAACCACTGGAGAAAGATGTGTAAATTGAAGTTAAAATATATAGAGGAATGGTCAAAAGTACTTTAAAAGGTCAAATGGAAAATAAGCCTAATTGGAGCATCTGTGTCAAGAGTCTGTGGATGCTCCAGTTAACATTGATCCCCTGTACATGTGGGAACAGATGCATCACGTGATTGCCACAGCAAGTTGATCAGAAAGAGAAATGTACACAAGAGTTGTGTTTAACACTACATCAAGCAGTGTGTCAAGCAGAGCAGCAGATTGGTATTTGTGTATAATTTGCATTTCATTGAGTGCTACTTTACAAACATTGACCATTTTCTGATTCTGCCCGAATGAGTTGACTTCAGATTCCAGACGTATAGTGTCAGAGGAAAGGTGAATCTCATCTGATTGCAACTATCAATTAATATCTGTTGCTCTTCTGTCAAATCCTGCCATATCTTTTTAACTGGAGGCCCGTATTTTCGATAATTTCCACGTCACTCCTTGCCATTAATGCTGCCTTTCTACCCAACTTAATCAATACATTTTTATGAAATGCTTAGCAATCTATTTGATCCATCTTTTTGCTCAGGTTTACATAACCTCTGAAATATCAATAACATTATCGTTGTTGCTAAGTGTTGCATGTACTTGAAATTCTAAGGAATAACTAATACTCTTCCTTGGAAGCATTTAATTATTAGTAGAAGCATGCCCTTTGGCCCACCAATTCTGCATTGACCAGCGATCCCTGCACACTAACACTATCCTACACATACTAGGAACAATTTACAATTTTACCAAGCCAATTCGCCTACAAACCTGTACATCTTTTTTTAGATTTTTTTAGATTTAGTGATACAGCACAGAAACAGGCCCTTCGGCAGGAGGATAGACAATAGACAATAGACAATAGGTGCAGGAGTAGGCCATTCGGCCCTTCGAGCCAGCACCGCCATTCAATGTGATCATGGCTGATCATTCTCAATCAGTACCCCGTTCCTGCTTTCTCCCCATACCCCCTGACTCCGCTATCCTTAAGAGCTCTATCTAGCTCTCTCTTGAAAGGGGGGTTGAGGGGGATGGTGGGGGGAGGGGAAGGGGAGGTGGAGGAGGGGTGGCGGGGGGGGGGGAGGGGGAGGGAGGGGGAGGAGGGAGGGAGAGGGGAGGATGGAGGATAAGGGAGGTTGAGGGGGTGGAGTGGGAGTGGAAGGGGAGGTGGAGGGGGGTGGAAGGGGGAGGGAGAGGGGAGGGGATGGAGGGGGAGGGAGGGGGAGGAGGGAGGGGAGGGTGAGGAGAGGAGGGAGGGAGGGAGGGAGGGAGGGAGGGAGGGAGGGAGGGAGGGAGGGAGGGAGGGAGGGAGGGAGGGAGGGAGGGAGGGAGGGAGGGAGGGAGGGAGGGAGGGAGGGAGGGAGGGAGGGAGGGAGGGAGGGAGGGAGGGAGGGAGGGAGGGAGGGAGGGAGGGAGGGAGGGAGGGAGGGAGGGAGGGAGGGAGGGAGGGAGGGAGGGAGGGAGGGAGGAGGGGAGTGATGAGGGGAGGAGAGGGTGCTGCACCAATGCAGGAGAGGTTTGGGCCCAACGGGTCCACTTGGTCTGGTATAAACTAAAACTGGGCATTCTAAGGAGATGCAAAATGCCAATTTCCTCTGGTTTCCTAGTAATTATTATAAGACACTTTCCATTGAACCTGCCCCAGGTTATTTATAGCAGATTCAGTGACTCCGATAGAGAGGGAGTGCTGTGAGAGGAAGAGACATCTTACAGGTGATTTTTACAGGAAAATAAACAAATTTATTAAAAAATGTTAAAAATATATTCATTTTTTGATTTGGTTTTTCATGTTTCTAAATTTTTCAGTATTGTGACCCAGTAGCACGGAAACACTACAATGGAGTATATACTAGGGAAAGTATTACCTTTACATATTCTGTTGTGCTGCTGCAAGTAAGAATGTCATTGTTCCGTTTCGGGACATATGCCAATAAAAGATGTATGAAGGAACTGCAGATGCTGGTTTTAACCGAAGATGGGCATAAAATGCTGGAGTAACTCAGCGGGACAGGCAGCATCTCTGGAGAGAAGGAATGGGTGACGTTTCGGGCCAAGACATTTCGGGTCGAGACCCTTCTTCAGTCTGAAGAAGGGTCTTGACCCGAAACGTCACCCATTCCTTCTCTCCAGAGATGTTGCCTGTCAGCATTTTGTGCCTATTGCCAATAAAACACTCTTGACTTTATTCTTGACTAACTGCAGGGCAACTAGTGTCATGAAGTCATGGCACAACTCCAGTCTGGGTTATGGACACAATCGGTTCACAAAGAACATTGTGAAGCATAGAGCTACCAAAATACGAACAGAGCTGGAAGTCTGCAATAAGAACAGAATGTACTGCTATTTACAATATGTCAGGTAGTTTCTATTGGGAGGGCAACAAAGTTGATATTACATTGTTACCCTTCATTCGAACTGGAAGGTGTTTCAAGATGTGGAGCAAAAGAGGGAGGAGGGGGGGGAAGAAAATAGGAAAGGCCTGTGGTAATGCAAAGATTAAATGGGAGAAGGGAGAAAAAGTATCATACTGGAAAATTGAAATCCACCCAATTCCTCCAGCATAATCTTGCCATTTGCTCTCCATTGTTAAGTAGTTGGCTGGTACTTTCAGTCTCAATGGTACCCAGACTGCGAGCTAATTGGAAGTGGGCCTGGTTGAAGCATGTTAGAACAGATAGGTTTATCTTTAGGTTTATTATTGTCACATGTACCGAGGTACAGTGAAAACACTTGTTTTACAAGCTATCCAATCGGATCAGATAATACCATACATAAATACAATCGTCAAACTCAAGTACAATAGGTAGAGCAAAGAGGAAGACACAGAGTGCAGAATATACTTCTCAGCCAAGAAGGGTTAGAACCGACCCGAAACGTCACCCATTCCTTCTCTCCTGAGATGCTGCCTGACCCGCTGAGTTACTCCAGCTTTTGGTGATACCTTCGATTTGTCCCAACATCTGCAGTAATTTTCCTACACCTCTCAGCATTGTGGAGCATCAGTTCCATAGACAAAGTCCAATATCTACAATGGGTTAGTGGTAGATCGCACAGTACCTTACCGTTCAGAAGCCTGATAAGAAAGGGGAAGTAGCTGCTCCTGAGCCTGGCGGTGCTTACTTTCACGCTTCGGTATCTTCTGTTGAACGGGAGCCGGGAGAAGAAGGGATTGTGGACAGTTGATAGTGGAAGATAGAAGTAATCTTTGCTCTCCAGGCTGATCCGAGAGTGATGGGTGACGGAGATAATGCGCTCTCCTCTGGCAAAGCTCGCAGCGTGACGTGACTCCTAGAATAAACGAGTACGGTGGTCTGTTTTCTGTTGACAAGAATCTCATGAATTTTTTAAATGACGATCTCATGAATGTTTAAACTCCGAGTTTGTCACTGAGGTGCTATTAAAATTAAATTCGTTTCTTTTTTTTTTTTAAATGCTCAGTACCATGGAACATCTGATGTTGTGATGATAATGATACTGAAGACGCCACTGTTTCAGGGATCGAAATAGTGTTATTAAAAAGATTGCAGTACTTGCACTGTTCTCCGCTGGATAATTTTGGGGTAATACAGTCAGTGGTGTTTTCAGCTAACGGTGTTCTGAGCTGTTTCTATAATGATTCTTTCCCCCTTGCTATTCCTAGCAGGCCAATACAGCCTCTTGAAACACCAGTGCCAATGTAAGAGAAGTTCTCTGGTCAAACTCCATAGAGGCTTTAATTTAATTCAGAGTTTGAAGTTCTCCCAGAAAACAATATCTGTTCAAAGTGCTCATTAACCCAACCAAGGTTCACAATGTTATATAATTGAAATAATTCAGGCAAATGTTATTGCGCACGTAAGAATGAAGGCTGTTTCTCTCCACTACAACGGTTGTAAAAGCCTATGCAAGACAAAGCCATGAGGAATACAACAGATTTCCCAGCAGCATAATCCCGATGGTGGCCCACACAAAATGTGTTTGGGAGAGGACTTTATTAGCAGCAATTCAATTTTTACAGTAATTGGAGTCAGTGCCAGCCATCCATTGTGCTTGTCACAGTTCTGGCTGTGGAAATGTCATATCGAGACAAAAACATCAAGTGAGAAGAAGTTGATAGCTCTAGAATTATCTAGACATGGGAAACAAGTCACTAGCTGGAACTTCCACCACCGTCTGTGGCAATATTGCAAAGTTCCTTCAATTGCAGAACAGAGAAAATACAATCAAAGCAAAAGAGGAATCCAGATGTTAAGGCTAAAAATTGGTTTCTCACTCCCAATTTTTTCAGCGCTCCACTTGACTCCGTAAATTATCTATGCAGCACATATGCAGGGGCAATACGGTGGTGTAGTGGTAGAACTACTGCTTTACAGCGCCAGAGAACCGGGTTCCATCGTGACTACGGTTGCTTGTCAGCACGGAGTTCATACGTTCTCCCCGTGACCTGCATGGGTTTTCTTTGAGATCCTCGGTTTCCTCCCACACTCCAAAGACGTACAGGTTTGTAGGTTAATTAGCTTGGTATAAATGTAAAATTGTCCCTAGTGTGTGTAGGGTGGCGTTAATGTGCAGGGATCACTGGTCGGTGCGGACTCGGTGGGTCAAATGGCCTGTTTCCGCGCTATATTTCTAAATTAAAAACCTCATAGTCTCTTCCTGCCTATTCTGCTGGTATCAATTTGAACCACCACCTCTGGCTGTTCACCCTCCCTTTTCCGAATGTCGCGTGGCCACTCAGAGACATCCTTAAGTCTGGCACCAGGGAGGCAACAGCTTGTCCTGGAGTCATTCTTTAGAGATACAGCTTGGCCCACCAAGTTCTTGCCGACCGTCAATCACCCGTTCACACTCGTTCTATGTTATCCCATTTCCGCATCCACTCCCTACGCGCCAGGAACAAATTGCAGAGGTCAACACTGGCATTTAGAAGGATGAGAGGAGATCTTACCGAAACGTATAAGATTATTAAGGGGTTGGACACGTTAGAGGCAGGAAACATGTTCCCAATGTTGGGGGAGTCCAGAACAAGGGGCCACAGTTTAAGAATAAGGGGTAGGCCATTTAGAACTGAGATGAGGAAAAACTTTTTCAGTCAGAGAGTTGTGAATCTGTGGAATTCTCTGCCTCAGAAGGCAGTGGAGGCCAATTCTCTGAATGCATTCAAGAGAGAGCTAGATAGAGCTCTTAAGGATAGCGGAGTCAGGGGGTATGGGGAGAAGGCAGGAACGGGGTAGTGATTGAGAATGATCAGCCATGATCACATTGAATGGCGGTGCTGGCTCGAAGGGCCGAATGGCCTCCTCCTGCACCTATTGTCTATTGTCTATTGTCTATTGTCAATTAGCCCACAAACCTGCATGTCTTTGGGATGTCGATGGAAACTGGAGCACCCGGAGGAAACCCAAGTGGTCACAGGGATAACGTGCAAACTCCACGCAGACAACACCCGAGGTCAGGATCGAATCCGGGTCTGATGCTGCAAGGCAGCAGCTCTACCAGCTGTGCCACCTGCTGCCCATGCTTGTGACCCCAGTAAAGCCTATAATTGCACCCCAACTATTGAGTCCCCATCACTACCACTCTCCTAGACTTTGACCTCCTATCTTGTACACAGGGCCCATTGATTTGACAGTTGCAGCCTTCTGGAGTATGGGTTCCTTCGGGCAAAACCAATCTTGTGGGCGGCACGGTAGCGCAGTGGTAGCGTTGCTGCTTTACAGCGAATGCAGCGCCGGAGACTCAGGTTCGATCCTGACTACGGGTGCTGCACTGTAAGGAGTTTGTACGTTCTCCCCGTGACCTGTGTGGGTTTTCTCCGAGATCTTCGGTTTCCTCCCACACTCCAAAGACGTACAGGTATGTAGGTTAATTGGCTGGGTAAATGTAAAAATTGTCCCTAGTGGGTGTAGGATAGTGTTAATGTGTGGGGATCGCTGGGCGGCACGGACTTGGAGGGCCGAAAAGGCCTGTTTCTGGCTGTATATATATGATATGATATGATATGATATGATAAAACAGCCATATTATATATCATATCATATCATATATATACAGCCGGAAACAGGCCTTTTCGGCCCTCCAAGTCCGTGCCGCCCAGCGATCCCCATACATTAACACTATCCTACACCCACTAGGGACAATTTTTACATTTACCCAGCCAATTAACCTACATACATGTAGGAAAGCGAACCCCAGTCTCAGGATGTGGCCGCTCTATACAATATTTGTTTTACTCGATCAGTCTATCCTAATTCTACATTAGGTCATTTAGTCTCGCTCCAGCGGAGATGTTCCCTTCACTCTCATTATCCCTCGCCATCGTTGCCTCTGAGTAAACTGCTTTCTCTCTTCCCTCGTGGAAGGGAGAGGAGGCAAGTAGATAGCTCGTAGCGGGAAAACGCACACTGGCGAAAATGCCAATGATCAGAACCTCCTCATGCCTCTGCATCCCTCTCTGTCACCAAACCCCAGGGCAGGTGCGAAAAATTTCGATCTCTCTCCCCCCAATTTTTTTACGTCCTTAAAACTCCCGATTCTGCAGAACGGTCATGGACCTGAAACATGAGCTGTTCCCCTTTACACAGATACCGCCTGACCCGCTGAGTGTTTCCATCATTTTCTGTTTCCGTGCCTTTCTTTATGCTTTCCATTGTGAGGCAGGCACTTTACTTCAAACCTATTTAGACAGAAAATGGTTTATCCTCCACAAACAAGACACGAGAAATTACTTAACATCCAACAAGAAGACTCTATGCGACCCACATCAAAACACTGAATTAAATCCACATCAGGCTGTTAAACACTACAATCTCCAAATAGGCACTGAACTATATAGACTTGGGGACATTATTTTTGAGTTTGCTCCACTATTGTCTATTTACCTATCTGTTTGATTTTTTATATATACTGAACGTTTTTAGTTGTTTATTGTTGGTTTTGCAGAGTACTATGTTTACATATCTGTTATACTGCTGCAAGTAAGAATTTCATTGTTCTGTTTCGGGACAGATGACAATAAAATAGTTTTGATTTGATTTTTAAAGATTAAATATGTAGAATTAAAATTATAAGAAATATTTTAAGGATTAACAACCTGTCTCGTGTATAATTGTATCACAAAGCTCGAGGCTTAGGACACTGCTGACCAGACAATGATTAGTTGTGTATTGTGTGTGTGTGTGTGGGTGTGTGTGTGTGTGTGTGTGTGTGTGTGTGTGTGTGTGTGTGTGTGTGTGTGTGTGTGTGTGTGTGTGTGTGTGTGTGTGTGTGTGTGTGTGTGTGTGTGTGTGTGTGTGTGTGTGTGTGTGGGTGTGTGTGTGTGTGTGTGTGGGTGTGTGTGTATGTGTGTGTGTGGGTGTGTGTGGGTATGTGTGTGTGCGTGTGCGTGTGCATGGGTGTGTGTGTGTGTGGGTGTGTGCGTGTGCGTGTGCGTGTGTGTGTGTGGGTGTGGGTGTGTGTGTGCGTGGGTGTGTGTGTGCGTGGGTGTGTGTGTGTGGGTATGTGTGTGTGTGTGTGTGTAGGCGTGTGTGTGTGTGGGTATGTGTGTGTGTGTGTGTAGGCGTGTGTGTGTGGGTATGTGTGTGTGTGTGTGTGTGTGTGTGTGTGTGTGTGTGTGTGTGTGTGTGTGTGTGTGTGTGTGTGTGTGTGTGTGTGTGTGTGTGTGTGTGTGTGTGTGTATCTATGTCGTTCCTTGATTTGATCTTGCAAAAGATATATACGGCATTACATCATCTGACCATCCTTCACAATGTGCCCTGAATACATAGACATTTGACGATGTCAGTTGATATTAACTATAACATAATGACGTCATTGACAGACTTGAGGCATGAGACTACAGCTCACCAACAGAGCTGTGATGTGACGGTTTAAACAGGGTACAACAGCATCACACGCCGCATATCCAATATCATTGAATCAAATAGCAAAAGGTGGGACGGGGAACAGCGGAGACAGTGTGAATGCTATGATTCCATTTTCATGTTCTATTAAACTTTGGTGCTGCTCAACATTAACATTGGGACTCTGAGATTGAACAGCAGTGTTATAATTCCATTTTTTCCTTGCAACAGTGAGGGTGGACATTTCGCCCCCGCTGTGTCAATGCCCGCTCACATCAAAACACAAAGTGCTGGAGTAACTCAGCGGGTCAGGCAGGATGTATGAAGGGGATGGATAGGTGACGTTTCTGGTCAGAACCCTTCTCCAGCTCACAAGCTTTCAAAGGCCCCGAGCACACTGCATGGATGTAGATTTGTGAATCCTAGAAGGAATAGGAACATCGAAAAATATTTAATCCTTTGGAAGACCGTTGAATTAAAAACTTCCTAACCAAAGCTCGATGGTGTAAGGGTAAAGGGTACCGAATGAAAAGATAAAGGAAGGAAATACAATAGGAGTGTTTCCTATGGTTGCGGGGGAAGATGTCCTGAGCAAGAGGCACTTAGAAACAGAATGAGTGTGGTCTTGTCAGAGAAGTCTACATTCTGCAAACTAATGAAAAAGATCCATCCCAGGATACATGCCATAGACCGACACAAAATGCTGGAGTAACTCAGCAGGTCAGGCAGCATCTCTGGAGAAAAGGAAAAGGTGATGTTTCACGAACCTTCTTCAGTCTCCATCCGAAATGTCACCTATTCCTTTTCTCCACAGATGCTACCTGACCCGTTGAGTTACTCCAACATTTTGTGTCCATCTTCATAGTCAACCAGCATCTGCAGTTCCTTCCTATACATCCCGTAGACATTTGATAATCTTTCTTCTGGCAGTGTGAGAAAGACAATCCTGCATTTCACATGTCGTAAGTCTTTGCCATTTTCTCCTTTGTTGTATCTGCCATTTGCATGGGGTTCTCAGTCAGACATGTCGAACAGTAAAGTCGCGTTTGTGATCGGAGATGGTCGACCTTCTTCTTCTACAAGTAAAGGAGAGAAACAGTTGCACTTTTTTTATAGCCCCTTCCGCAGTCCGCGGGCTGCACCCGACAACAAATGAAGTCATGTAAGACCCGCAGAAGCAAATGAGTACACAGCAAACTCCTGCTTATAGCTTTGTGAGAATGACTAGCATCATTGATCATGAGGAAAACCCTTGATAATGTTCTGAAGCATTAGCATTAGTGCCAAGTCTCTGAAGCATAGCTTTAATCTGCAACCCCTGTGACTTGCATGCTAGCATCCAAACTAAGTTGATGTTTTTAAGCTATGTAGCCTGTATTTATCTACATTATGCTTCCCTTCATTTTAACATTGGGCACTTTCTCTTGCAGTGGAACATGCACACTCCATTACTTCACAACCAACTTTTGTTTTTAACAGTTGTTGTTAAATATTTGTCTCATTAACCTGATCTTTTTTATTTATATCTAGGTCCAGCAATGCCTGCCATAAATCTACTAACATATTGCATAAGAAATCATTCCTTACTCACTCCCACACTTTCCATAAAAGAATAAGCATAATTTGCCAAAGCAGTGATTTTGTTATTTCTACTCAGCTCTCTGACAATTTATATTCTCATCCATTTCCTGCCCACTATTTGAATGATAGTTCTTACCTGCTTGAAGTTTCTTTATATATCATACCCCAATATGGTTATTTTCTATCACCAGTTTACAGCCAGGTTTTTGTTAATGCTATTTTTATCCAAAAATGGAATTGCTGGCTGTTTTTTTACTTCACACTCTCTACATATTCTATGAGATGCATTATAGTCTTTTTTTTAATGTTGTCTGTGGTCTTATTTCATTCTCTGGTTCGCAAATCTGCCTGGTAACCACCTATTTGTAAAGAACCATCGACACATCATTCTCTGACAATTTCCCTGTTCATAGTTTCATAAGTTCTAAGAGCAGATTTAGGTCTTTTTGGCCCATCACGTCTACTCCGCCATTCAATCATGGCTGATCTATCTCTCCCTCTCAAACCCATTCCCCTGCCTTCTCCCCATAACCCCTGACACCCTTACCCTGACTGCCTCTGCCACCTCTGCTCCCAAGATGAGACTTTCCACTCTAGGTCACCCGTGATGTTCTCTTTCCTTTGGCAAACATGGTTCCCCCATTTTATGTTTTATAAAATCTCTGCTGTTGTGGTTGGATCCCTCGCCCACGTCTCTGTATCCACGTCTCCCTCCCCCCCCCCCCCCCCCCCCTCCCAGACAGAACAAGCATAGAGCTCCATGTAGACACCAGGAACTACAGATGCAGAGGCACAAAGTGTGAAGCCAGAGGAAGGAATACTGGGTGAAGTGGAAAGGGAGAAATGGGTGTGCATTTAGTTGGGGCAAGAGATGAAGAAACAAATGTGGGGTGGTGGGTGGTGGGTGGGGGCGAGTTTGGAAGGGAAAGGAGGGATTGTTTGTAGGTTAGTAACTTAAACTTGGAGAATTCAATATTCATACAAGTCTGAAGAGGGGTCCCTACCATTGCATCATTGCCAATGTCATCTATCCATTTTTTCCAGAGTTGCTGCCTGACCCACTGAGTTACTCCAGCATTTTGTGTTTAGCAATGTTCATACCATTTGGTATGAGATTCTGTTCCTCCTGTTTGTGTGTGGTCCCACTCTGGCAATGGAGGAGGCCCAGGACAGAAAGGTCAGACTGGGAGTGGGAAGGATAGTTAAATTGGTCAGCAACCGGGAGATCCAGCAGGGCTCGCTCGGCTGATCGAGCACAATTGTGCTATGCCACACTTACAACACCTGTCCTCGAGGTTTTGACAGCGACTATTTGGTTTTGGAATCAGAGACCACACAGAAAAGTTGTTAATCAATGCAAGGTTTATTGTGGATAATGCATCTATGCTTAACAACTTATACTTAACAATGCCTGGTGGAACTTTCTAGGGGCAAATCTTGGGCAGTTTACAGCGGGCACCTACCAAGAAACATCTTACAATGACATTTTAAGCAGTGTTGGGTGTACCAGGCAGCACAGGCATGCCAACAGCCCAGTCGATGGGCCAAATGGCCTAATTCTGCTCCTATGACTTATGTAATTATGAATTTATAAACAGGAAGGGCTGGCTCTTGTGGGAAGCTCATGCCTAGATTATCTGGGTTTGTACAATTAGCTTATTTTAGAAGCATCTGAAACAATGCAAAATCTGGCAGAAGCCCAGCCCTTAACTGATGGCAAATGATGCAATTTTTGAAGCACCTAATGCATTTGAATCAAAAGTTATAAGTAATTCATAATGCTATTTTTAGATGCCTATTTTATAACATTGATAGTTTTCATTTCTCGTGCTGCCCACTTTGATGTAGATGTCTTAATGGACTGTTCTGATTTGTGACATCTTTTTCCCTGAGGAAGACGACAGAGACATTTTCCAAAATATAATTTCCTCCTTGTCTCTGCATTTTTCTGTTTCTTTCTCTTCGCTCGTGAAATGAAATCTTTCTGGGTGAGATGGTAGGTGTGGATGCAATTGTATCCAGGAAAGAAAATTGTGCCCCGCCGATTGTTTGTATAATCCGTCCTTACCTATTTCCACGGGGATTTTTTTCCCTAATTTCTTACCAATTATTTGCTCTTTCCTGGATGATATTTGCGCCCCATAACCTCACCTACTTCCCTTGTAAGTGGTCTCGTGCATTTACTTTTCAATTGGTGACTTTAAGTTGAATTTCGCAAGACTGTCCCTTTTGATCAGGTGAGATAAAGACTAGATGATTAGCGCGTCATTTGACATATAATAAGCAGAGCCATTGTCTGCGGTTTTTATAGGTGTTCCATCGCAAAATAACACCCATTATGACCAAGAAAATGGCAGCCACTATCACTAAGACAACAAATGAACTCCAGGTAATTGTGTAAATGGGACTTCTAGCTTTCACTGACAGTAAATGACTGTGATGTGCGAAAAGGACACTGGGGCCTGAAATCAGCAATTAGTGGGGGGAGTGGAAGCAGAGAACGCATAATTGGCATCAATAGATAAGAGGAAGTGAGTGAGGTTTCATGGCTGAGCCTCCAGTGGCTTCTGCTGACAGCAACATCACATATTTCGCTTGGGTAGCTTACAACCCAGTGCAACAGTCTGTTCGAACTCCTTCCATTGGGCAGACGATACAAGGCCTTCTACGCCCGCACCTCCAGACTCAGGAACAGCTTCATCCCCAGGGCCATAGCTGCTATGAACCGGTCCTGCTGAGCCGGATGGTCAAAACGCACAGTGATCCGGCACAGATCTACTTGCACTTTATTCTGTCTTAAAACTGTTACAATTTGTTTCGTTGGGTTGTTGTTGTTTAAATGAATTAAATTATTGCATCGTATGGGAGCCGCATTCCCAATCTCGTTGTACCCCTGTACAATGACAATAAAGATATATTGTATTGTATTGTATTGTATTGTATTGTATTGTATTGTATGAATATTGATTTTTCTAACTTCAAGTAACCCTTGCACCCTCTCTCTCCATCCCTCCCTCAACCAAGTCATACCAGCTTCAAAGTCATCTTGTTGAGTCTCATTGGAAGCAAGGCTGGCTCCGTCCTGGGGGTGCAGTTGGATTCGTGGCAGGTGGTCTTGGAGGGGAGGATGCTCCTCAAACTGCAGAGCATCCTGGACAATACAGCTCACCCCCTCCATGACACACTGGTCAACCTGAGGAGCACCTTCAGCAACAGACTAGTTCCACCAAGATGCAGGACAGAACGTCACAGGAGATCCTTCTTCCCTGTGGCTATCAAACTTTACAACTCCTCCCCCTTCTGTCGTCGGGCAGACTGAGACTGAGTCTGAACCCCCCCCCCCCCCCCCCCCCTTCCCCCCACCACCTCCTCAATCTTTGCACATCCCAAATCCCACTTGTCGCTTTATTTTCAATTTTTAATGTTTCATATATTTTGTGTTTTGTATGACTGTTGGCAAATTAATTTCCCTCCTGGGAAAAAATAAAGTTCTATCGTATCATATCGTGTCATTGTCTGTATTCGTTCTCACCTAGCGCACAGCTAACAATGGCCTGTTTCCTTTATCATCGTTACTTTTTTGCATATCTTTCATTCATTTGTTCTATATCTCTCTACATCATCGAGATCTCTCGTTTCCCTTTCCCTTGACTCTCAGTCTAAGGAAGGGTCTCGACCCGAAACGTCACCTTTTCCTTTTCTCCAGAGGCGCTGTCTGACCTGCTGAGTTACTCCAGCTTTTTGTGTCCATCTTCGGTTTAAACCGGCATCTGCAGTTCCTTCTTACACATTTCATCTGCTGGCAACCTGTTCATTGAGGTCAATACACTTTTTTGTGACAACATGTTGAAAGTGTATTGTATAGGAAGGAACTGCAGACGCTGGTTTACACTGGATAAACACGAAATGCTGGAGTAACTCAGCGGGACAGGCAGCATCTCTGGAGAAAAGGTATAGGCGATGTTTCGCGTCAAGACCCTTCTTCAGTTGTCAGGGGAGAGGGAAACTAGAGATACCAAGAGGCACAAGGAAAAAATGAATGAAAGGTATGCAGATGGACAAATCAAAGCAGGCGGCAAAGAGTTACTCCAGCATTTTGTGACTATCTACTTTGTTGAATGTGTAAGGTGTTAATTGTCAATTAAAGTATGCTGGAATAGTCACAAAAAGCTGGAGTAACTCAGTGGGTCAGCCAGCATCTCTGGAGAACAGGAATTGGTGATGTTTCTGGTCAAGACGTTTCTTCAGAGTGAGAGTCAGAGGAAAGGGAGACGAGAGTTAAACAAGAGAGAAATGAGTGACTCTCCCCTGACTGTCCGTCTGAAGAAGGGTCTCGGCCCGAAATGTCACCTATTCCTTCTCTCCAGAGATGCTCTCTGTTCTGCTGAGTTCCTCCAGCTTTTTATGTCTATCTTCTGCAGTTCCTTAGAAACATAGAAACATAGAAAATAGGTGCAGGAGTAGGCCATTCGGCCCTTCGAGCCTGCACCGCCATTCAATATGATCATGGCTGATCATCCAGCTCAGTAACCTGTACCTGCCTTCTCTCCATACCCCCTGATCCCTTTAGCAAAAAGGGCCACATCTAACTCCCTCTTAAATATAGCCAATGAACTGGCCTCAACTACCTTCTGTGGCAGAGAATTCCACAGACCCACCACTCTCTGTGTGAAGAAATGTTTTCTCATCTCGGTCCTAAAAGACTTCCCCCTTATCCTTAAGCTGTGACCCCTGGTTCTGGACTCCCCCAACATCGGGAACAATCTTCCCGCATCTAGCCTCTCCAACCCCTTAAGAATGTTATATGTTTCTATAAGATCCCCCCTCAGTCTTCTAAATTCCAGCGAGTACAAGCCTAGTCTATCTAGTCTTTCTTCATATGAAAGTCCCGCCATCCCAGGGATCATTCTAGTGAACCTTCTCTGTACTCCCTCTAAGGCAAGAACGTCTTTCCTCAGATTAGGAGACCAAAACTGCACACAATACTCCAGGTGCGGTCTCACCAAGGCCCTGTACAACTGCAGTAGAACCTCCCTGCTCCTAAACTCAAATCCTCTTGCTATGAATGCCAACATACCATTCGCTTTCTTCACTGCCTGCTGCACCTGCACACTTACTTTCAATGACTGGTGCACCATGACACCCAGGTCACGTTGCATCTCCCCTTCTCCCAATCGTTCACCATTCAGGTAATACTCTGCTTTCCTTTTCTTGCCGCCAAAGTGGATAACCTCACATTTATCCACATTATATTGCATCTGCCATGCATTTGCCCACTCGCCTAATCTATCCGAGTCACTCTGCAGCCTCCTAGCATCCTCCTCGCAGCTAACACTGCCACCCAGCTTCGTGTCATCCGCAAACTTAGAGATGTTGCATTCAATTCTCTCGTCCAAATCATTAATATACACTGTAAATAACTGGGGTCCCAGCACTGAGCCTTGCGGTACCCCACTAGTCACTGCCTGCCATTCCGAAAAGGACCCGTTTATTCCTACTCTTTGCTTCCTGCCGCCAACCAATTTTCTATCCACCTCAACACTGAACCCTCAATACCGTGTGCTTTAAGTTCCTACACAAAGTGTGCTGGGACCCTGGTGAACAATGAAATCAAAACAGAAAGAGCATCTCATGAACTGGTGTGAAAGTTGAAGTAAATAGTACAAAGATGAAGTAGAAAGTGAATTGAAGTACAATTCAATGATGAAAACTATGCAGTGCTGTTTACCCAAATCTAACCGTAGGACTGCATCAGAGAATATCAAGCACTAGACGAAGACAGCCTACCGCCTGATCCCTGTGAATGACAAGAAGCACAGTTACTCTTTCATCTATTTTAACAAGAAAATATGAACCATCGCCTCTCTAGTTTGAAATGTTCCACTTTATGCGGAAACGACTTGAAATATCACAGGAATCTTTTGACAAAGGAAAGGCCAACAGGCTCACATCTATCTGCCTTCTTACCAGATTTCTGAACCTGTCTTTCCCATGGTTGCAACCAGTTGCCTTTTGAACCCAATATTTGCTTCAGGGCTTTTGCCTTGTAATTTGTAAACGGGCGGCACGGTGGCGCTGCGGTAGAGTTGCCGCCTTACAGCGAATGCAGCGCCGGAGACTCAGGTTCGATCCTGACTACGGGTGCTGTCTGTACGGAGTTTGCACGTTCTCCCCGTGACCTGCGTGGGTTTTCTCCGAGATCTTCGGTTTCCTCCCACACTCCAAAGACGTGCAGGTTTGTAGGTTACTTGACTTGGTAAATGTAAAAATTGTCCTTAGTGTGTGTAGGATAGTGTTAATGTGTGGGGACCACTGGGCGGCACGGACTCGGTGGGCAGAAGGGCCTGTTTCCGCGCTGTATCTCTAAATCCAAATCTAAATCTAAATTTACCCAATATTTCCTTCACCTCATTTTCCTTCATAGGCTTAATTTCCTCATTTTTTAGACATTTCCTCTTTGATTCCTCTCACTGGATTTCAGCATTATCAATTCCTGTAATGTCTTTACGGAGGCTTTCAGCCACAGCAATGCTGTACACTTAAACTACGTATGCGTTGAAACGTTAAGATGTTGGATTGAATGTCTATGACAATATTACATTGCTGCAAAACAGGCACAACACATGCCTCTCCTGCCCAAAGAATCCCAGTATTAACGAACAGCATCTCCAAAGTACACATACCTTTGTACATATGACAAATGATAGATTTAGGTTTAGGTTATTTGTTGCCAAATGTTCCGAGGTACAGTGAAAAGCTTTGTTTTGCATGCTCTCCAAACAGTTCAGATAGACTATGCATTGGCACAATCAGTTCAAACTCAAGTGCAATAGATTGAACCAAGGGGAAGATACAAAGTGATGAATATAGTGGCACAATATAGCATATCAGTACCATAGGCAACGTCCAATGTTTACTTTAGTTTAGTTTATTATCGCCTGGTGTACCGAGGTACAGTGAAAAGCTTTTTGTTGCATGCTATCCAGAAGAAAAGACTATTCGTGATTACAATCAAGCTGTCCACAGTGTTCAGATAAAGGATTGTGGAGGGGAATCGAACAGTACCCTGGCTTATGGATTTTTCCTCCTTCCTATGTCCTGAGTACATTTATGCCTATAAACTAGACCCATTTATATGCATTTGTTTGTGCATGATATGAGCATAAAAGCTATTCTGCGTATTTTGGATTCTGTGTCAATTACCATCAGGAAAGTGGTCTGGTTACGTCTGGGCACATATCACCATGAAACATCTGACATTTGCCTCACATCACCTCACTCTCCTAATTATGTTATGTCAAGTCAAGTCAATTTTATTTGTATAGCACATTTAAAAACAACCCACGTTGACCAAAGTGCTGCACATCTGATTAGGAAAGCCATTTTGACATTTCCCAACAGAAGCTGGTTGTTAGAAGTGAGCTAGATGAGCCACATTTATAACTCGCAGTTAACAAGAAACAAACCTTTCAGCAAGTCAGCAAAGAAACACAATGTCCCATTGGTATATTGATGTTTAGTCCACAGCATCTACCAGACTTGTATTCCTGTGCTCCGCATTTGCCAGTTCAGTGAAAGTCCCTGCAATTAGTAGCACACTGATGACGAGTTGATAAGCTCAGAAGTACAGAATATGTGCAGGAAGGGACTACAGATGTCTGAAGAAGGGTTTCAACCCGAAACATCATGCATTCCTTCTATCCAGAGATGCTGCCTGTCCCACTGAGTTACTCCAGCATTTTGGGCCCATCATAGGTTCAGGGAGCATAATTAGGCCTTTTCGGCCCTTCGAGTTTACTCCGCCATTCAACCATGGCTGATCTATCTATCCCTCTCAACTCCATTCCCCTGCCTTTGGCTCATACCTTTGTAACAATAATGCTGTAACTTAGAGCGGCTAAGAACCGCTCATGGCATGAACAACTGTGTGCGTAGGGGTCATTTGTGTTTACTAGCTGTCTTAGCATATTATATTATTTTGTATTCTGCGGTATTATTTTTGGACACTTGGGGGTTGTTGTGAGATGAACACATATATGGGCAGAATGGGCATATATGGACTGGGAGGAGCCAGAATCATCAGTATAATTGGGAATGCAGGAATGTAATGCTCAGACGTGGAGAAGCTATGGCGGGATACAATTCTTAACAAATTTATGACGGAAGAAATATTAATCTGTTTGTAACTACTTCAATAAACGACTAACTAAACTGAAATGTCGTGAAGATCTCTCTGTTGTTGTTTGCATCAAGATCTACAGCCTCCCACCCACCTTCGACCCATACCAGTTTGCCTACAGAGCAAATAGGTCTACAGGGGATGCCATCGACACTGCTCTTCACACTGCACTGACCCACCTTGAACACCAGGGGAGCTATGTGAGGATGCTCTTTCTCGACTTCAGCTCTGCCTTTAACACGGTCATCCCGAGCAGACTGGTCACCAAACTTTCCGACCTTGGATTTTCCCTAACCATCTGCAAATGGATCAAGGACTTCCTGACCAACCGCCCCCAGACAGTCAAAATAGGCCCTCACCTCTCCTCCACCATTACACTGAGCACCGGCTCACCACAGGGCTGTGTGTTGAGCCCCATCCTTTACTCCCTCTACACTCACGACTGCGCCCCCACCCATCCCACCAACACCATCATCAAGTTCGCGGATGACACGACTGTGGTTGGACTTATCTCAGAAGGAGATGAGACAGCCTATAGGGATGAAATCCAAAGGCTGGCAGCATGGTGTTCAGTGAACAATCTGGTCCTGAACTCCTCCAAAACAAAGGAACTTATAATTGACTTTAGAAAAACCAGTGGAGATTACGACCCACTCTACATCAATGGGGTCTGCGTGGAAAGGGTACCAGCTTTCAGGTTCCTGGGTACGCACATCGCAGAGGATCTCACCTGGTCTACCAACACCATCACCACAGTAAAGAAGGCACAGCAGAGACTCCACTTCCTGAGGATCCTCAGGAAAACCAACCTGCAGGAGAAGCTCATGTTGTCCTTCTATCGCTGCTCCATCGAGAGTGTGCTGGCATACTGTATAACCACATGGTATGCCAGCTGCTCAGAAAAGGACAGGAAGGCCCTTCAGAGGGTCATCACGACGGCCCAGAAAATCATCGGCTGCTCACTGCCCTCCCTGGAGCACCTGTTCAGCCTGCGCTGCCTCAGTAGAGCAGGCAAAATAATAAAAGATCCATCCCACCCCGGCCACCGTCTGTTTGTTCATCTGCCCTCTGGTCGACGTTTCAGGTCAATCAAATCCCGAACAAACAGACTTAAGAACAGTTTTTACCCCAGGGCCATACGAGAACTGAACACTACCTGTGCACTAGGCAACACCGTTAAAAAATCTTGTACTTAATTTAATTGTATTTATGTATTTATTTGTTTTTGCATTTATTGCATATATGTTTGTACGCACCGTCAGGATTGGCTGTTTTTTAATTTCGTTGTACTCGTTGCAATGACAATAAATGAATATTATTATTATTATTATTATCACTCCACTCCTCCGTGAAGGTGGCAAGCGGAGACAACTAGATGGGAAGGATTGAAGTTGCCATAACGGTATGAGAGGCGGGCGCTCAGAACCACAAGAAAACACCTCCCTCGCCCCCCCACCCTCAACAATTCTGCTTGCTTTCCCTGGCAGTCTTTTATGCTGCTTTTCTGTGGTTGCCATGGAGAGCGTTGTTTACGAGCTGACTCACTTCCCATCAATGGTGCAGCAGCTGTGAGCTGTGCATGCCATTGTCATGCACAGATAAAGCCCCTTTACTTATTTTTTAACCAGGTTACTCACTAATTTCCTGATCATTTCAAGGTTGCTCAGTTGGGGACAAGTACTGCTTGCATTCTAGCTAGTGCACCAAAACATGGCGAACTCCAATTTTCCAACCACTATGTCCCAGGCGTAGGGAGGAAATGTAGACTGAAGTGTGTTATATCTGGTCCCTCTGCCCAGTGATTTCCAACACTGGTGGAACTTCCCTTATTGTCCACCTATTGATGTCTAAAATGACAGAAGGCTGAATAGTCCTCTTGCCAGGATCCTCCAGAAATAATTGACTGCACTGAAGCATAAAAGAGAGATGTGAGTAACTCTCTCCTTCTTTCCCAATGCAAACTTCCAGCTTTCAGAGGCTGTGGTCCTCTGTAGTTGTAGTTTGGAGCTTCCATTGTGCGACACGGTGGCGCTGTGGTAGAGTTGCTGCCTTATAACGCAAGAGACTCGGGTACAATCCTCACCACGGGTGCTGTCTGTACAGAGTTTGCACATTCTCCCTGTGACCCCGTGGGTGTTCTCCAGGTACTCTGGTTTTCTCCAAAATTCCAAAAGAGTGCAGGTTTGTAGGTTATTTGGCTTTTGTAAAGTGTCCCCAGAGTGTAGGATAGAACTGGTGCATGGGTGATCGCTGGTAGGTGTGGACGCGATGGACGGAAGAGTCTGTTTCCATGCTGCATCTCTAAACACTTACCACCCCATCCCATCTGCTATTATGCAATTTCTGCCAAGCCATCAGGCAGCCCCATGCTGGAAAGGAAGGCATGTTAGTAGAAACATTAGCATTGTCTATGGAATGATCTATGGAATAGAGTGGGTCATCACCATGAACCTTGAAAACAGAACAGTACAGCACAGGAACAAGCCTTTTGGCCTACAATGTCTGTACCAAACATGATGCCAAGATAAACTAATCTCATCCACCTGCACCTGATCCATTTCCCTAAATTCCTTGCATATCTATGTGCCTATCTAAACGCCTCTTAAACAACCATCATAGCTGTAGGAAGGAACTGCAGATGCTGGTTTAAATCGAAGATAAACTCAAAATGCTGGAGTAACTCAGCGGGACAGTCAGTATCTCTGGAGGAATGGGTGATGTTTCGGGTCGAGAACATAGAAACATAGAAAATAGGTGCAGGAGTAGGCCATTCGGCCCTTCGAGCCATTCAATATGATCATGGCTGATCATCCAGCTCAGTAGCCTGTACCTGCCTTCTCTCCATACCCCCTGATCCCTTTAGCAAAAAGGGCCACATCTAACTCCCTCTTAAATATAACCAATGAACTGGCCTCAACTACCTTCTGTGGCAGAGAATTCCACAGACTCACCACTCTCTGTGTGAAGAAATGTTTTCTCATCTCGGTCCTAAAAGACTTCCCCCTTATCCTTAAGCTGTGACCCCTGGTTCTGGACTCCCTCAACATCGGGAACAATCTTCCCGCATCTAGCCTCTCCAACCCCTTAAGAATTTTATATGTTTCTATAAGATCCCCCCTCAGTCTTCTAAATTCCAGCGAGTACAAGCCCAGTCTATCCAGTCTTTCCTCATATGTAAGTCCCGCCATCCCAGGGATCAATCTGGTGAACCTTCTCTGTACTCCCTCTAAGGCAAGAACGTCTTTCCTCAGGTTAGGAGACCAAAACTGCACACAATACTCCAGGTGCGGTCTCACCAAGGCCCTGTACAACTGCAGCAGAACCTCCCTGCTCCTAAACTCAAATCCTCTTCTGACCTTCTTCTGACTATCATAGCTGCCTCCACCGCCACCTCTGGAAGCGAGTTCCAGGCACACACGCCCCTCTGTGGAAAACATGCCCTGCACATCTCCTTTACACTTTGCCTCTCTGTTCTTAAAGCAATGCCTTTGACATCTCCACCCTGGGAAAAAGGTTCTGATTGTCTGCCCTGTCTATGCCTCTCATAATTGTATAAACATCAATCGGGTGAGATTGGAGAGCATTCCAAAGCTGAAGCCCCATCATATTTGCTGTGGACAAAGTTGGAATTGTACTTTTGGGATGCAGCAGAAAAATGACGAACCGACTGTCGATGAGATAAAGCAGAACAATCCGGATTCTTAAAAGAACAGGCATCGAGCTCGATTACCTGACCTACTTGAGATAAAAGACAAAATACTTTCCAAAACAATCCTCAAGGAAGCGTTTCCGTAACGTTTAAAATAGAGGTTGGAAGAATGCTTTGTGAATGCACACGAGCCCTCAATTTATAGTAAGCCACCCAGTTGAAACAAAGCATATTATGTCAGAGAAGAATGAGGGGGGGACCTCATTGAAATTTACAGAATAATGAAAGGCCTGGATAGAGTGGATGTGGAGAGGATGTTTCCACTAGTGGGAGAGTCCAGGACCAGAGGCCAGAACCTCAGAATTAAAGGACGTTCTTTTAGGAAGGAGATGAGGAGGAATTTCTTTAATCAGAGGGTGTTGAATCTGTGGTATTCTTTGCCACAGAAGGCTGTGGAGGCAAAGTCAGTGGATATATTTAAAGCAGAGTTAGATGGATTCTTGATTAGTATGGGTGTCAGAGGTTATGGGGAGAAGGCAAGAGAATGGGGTTAGGAGGGAGAGATAGATCAGCCAAGACTGAATGGTGGAGTAGACTTGATGGGCCGAATGGCCTAATTCTGCTCCTATCTCTTATGATCTTATGAAACAAGGAACAGCAGGTGCTGTTTTGCAAAAAAAGACACAAAGTGCTGGAGTAACGCAGTGGGTTGGATGTCTACTTCACGCTCTACCCTATTTTACCATGTAGGGGATTAAGTTAAAATTGGGAATTATGCATCCATACATATTATTTTGAGGCTGCACAATTAATCTGAGAGTAATATTCATCTGCAGGTTATCTTCAATGTGATTGTAATTCCTTATGAGTGACATATGGCAGATGTGAAATCTTTGCCGAGCATTTTACATGTCTGTGAAATTAGGTAATTTAAGTGGAATCAGAGTTGTGGTTGTAGGTGACTGAAATATAGATCGTGCTCATTCCCTTCTTGTACGTCTGAGGGAAAAGACAGCTTTAATGAGGCTTTGATAGCTGATTCAAATGCCTACATCGTGCATGAGAATGCTCCTTTGAATAGTGAAGCAATGTGAAAACAAAAGTTGTAGTGCGTTATATTTAGTAACAAGCTGTGCTTGGCATTATACCTCTGCTTCTGCAATCCTTGTGATGATTCCAGGCAAGGAGAGAATTTTTAAAATGATATAAAATTGCATTATATTAATTTTAAATGAGTCTTTTTTCAAATGGTGAAGATATATTTTTACTTTTACATTTTCAGTTCTTACAAAATTTTTGCAGTTTTGTAGACTGCTTCATTTCTACCTCATTGATCCAAGAGAACGTTGACCACAAAATGTACTTGTATAATGAACAGACTTTAAATAGGAGTATTGCAATCTACAGTGGCTACATTTTAGTTTAGTTTAATTTTTTTTAGAGATATAGCGCGGAAACAGGTCCTTCAGCCCACCGAGTCCACACCGATCAATGATCACCCATACACTAGTTCCAATTATACAATGATCACCCATACACACTAGGGGACAATTTACAAAAGCTATTTCACCTACAAATCTGCACGTCTTTGGAATCTTTAGCTTCATTGTTCATTGATTAGTACTCTTGATTAGTACAGGTGTCAGAGGTTATGGGGAGAAGGCAGTTAGAATGGGGTTAGAAGGGAGAGATAGATCAGCCATGATTGAATAGCGTAATAGACTTGATGGTCCGAATAGCCTAATTCTACTATTTCTTATGACCTCATGACCTTATTAAGTCCTTAATCATCTGGTCACTCATGATGTCTCCATTCACCCACAGGAAGGACATTTTGATACGACATCTTATTTTATATTTTATGACCTCGGTGAAGAGAAAAATAATGAGATACGATCATACATTTGGTTGTGTGGAATATTTATAAAATGGCAGAGATTGATGCCCATTAAATTTGACGTGTCGTGTCTTGTAGAAGGAGCTGAAGCCGCCATTTTGAAACATCTCACGTGACATAACAATGAACAAGGACTGCGGCCATAAGACTAAAGGCATCCAGTCGTTATCGATAGGGTTTGGGCAATTTCCTAATGTCATTAATTTTTATTGCCATTTTAATTAGCTTAATTAGCTTTTAATCATTAACCTTGCAAAATCAATTGATCCTTAGAAACTTTGCACAGCAAGTCTTAGATTTTTCAGGAAGCCGTCGTGCCCTTTGTGTTTTTTAATATTAAAGGGGTAATTTTGGGGGGAGTTTATCATTAACATAAATCTCCAGTGTTCTGAGAGCCTCCATATCAGTGGAGAAATCTTGTAATAAATATTGTGCTTGCTGTGATCTATTTTATGTCTGATTCAAAGCAAAAAAAACGCTAGAAATAAAAAAGCGAAACAATTGCAGATTGTGTAAATCCAAAATAAAAACTGGAGAATGCTGATGATACACTAGGCAGGCCACATAGCATGGAAACAGGCCTTTCAGCCCAACAAGTTCATGTGGCCCTCAAGCATCATCCATGCTATCCTATTGGCCCCATAGCTTCTATACCATGGCAATTAAGGTCCTCGCCTATATACGCCTTTAATATTGTTGGAGTACCTGCATCCATTAAAACATTTAAGGCTTCAACCACCTCTAGGTGAAAATATTTCTCCTCATATCTTCTACAGGTACACCATCGATTTTCTGGCACCCATGTATCCAGAGCCTTGCCAGATTATCCATTTTGCCGGACCAACAGAGGTCACGCAATAATAATTCACCAATACACCTCTGACCCACTAATTATACCCCTCCCATGTTTCTAAAGCACCATGCTAGAAACCTAAGGTATCACAAAATGCTGGAGTAACTCAGCAGGTCAGGCAGCATCTTGGAGAGAAGGAATGGGTGACGTTTCGGGTCGAGACCCTTCTTCAGACTGATGTGACCTTAAAATCCTTGAATCTGCCATAGAGTCAAGACTTCTGTATTTCACAGCATGTATGCTGGAGTTGGTAGATTTGGTTTAAGGAGAGTTTAGGAGTTTTTACAGGTCCACGGCCGATTTTCTGGCACCTCCTTTAATCCGGACAAAATTACGAGCTAGAAACCTAAATAAAGAATTAACAATCAACTAAGAAGTAAACAATTAACCCTTTCAGGATGTCCCGGACGTGCGTGCACCACACGCAATGCGCTCGTAATTTTGTCCGGATGAAAGGAGGTGCCGAGGATTCGGCAGTGGACCTGTAAAAACTCCTAAACCCTCCTTAAACCAAATCTACCAACTCCAGCATACGTGCTGTGAAATACAGAAGTCTTGACTCTATGGCAGATTCATGGATTTTAAGTTGTGTGCTTGAAACCCTGCACTCTACACCATGGAGTCCAACGAAAGGACTCACTCTTCTTGGGATTCCCAGCACTGCAGGAGATGATCATGAGACAGTATAATCCTGTCCACTTTAAGTTGCTTAATTTAAAACACACGAAGATCTCAGAGGTAAATATCCTCATCATTTTCTCGACATTAGCAAAGTAAATATTTTCTGCTTAGTAACATTCGGTGAAAACTATTTTTGGTCAAAATTTCCACCATTGCAATACTTCTCTTCATTTTCATCCTTTTTCATTACTTTTTTCCACAATCCCCACATCAACCCTACCCTGACCTTATTAGCAGATATCAAGGTTGAAACTCAGTTGAATGCTTGAATTCCTGATAATTCATCCCCACTCGGCAAGGCGCAAAATACCAGACATAGTGCTCTGTGCCCAACATTCAGATCATTGCCTTCAATAAAAGAGTTTTCGAGGCAAAGTGCAAGACACCGACACAACTGCATGGGATACCTGTGGTGCGGCTGATAGAGTTGCTGCCTCCCAGTGCCAGAGTCCCAGGTTCAATCTTGACCTCAGATGCTGGCTGTGTGGAGTTTGCATGCTCTCCCTGTGACGGCGAGGGTTTCCTCCGGGTGCTCCGGTTCCCTCCCACATCCCAAAGATGAGTGGGTTTGTAGGCTAATCGGCCTCTGTAAAATGTGCGTAGAGAGTGGATGCAAACGTAGGACAATCATAGGACTAACATTTCACAGATGACCAATGGTCAACGTGCACCCGGTTGGCTGAAGGTCCTGTTTCCATGCTGTATCTCTGAACTAAACTAAACTGGGAATGATTTCATTTGTTATTAACGTGACTCCACTTCATTGACTATCAACCACTGTGGGACACTTTGATGTAATGAAAGCCACTAAAATCATGCAAGTCTTCCGTTTACCTTTTACGAGGTGTGGCAGTTGCTGGGATCAAGTGAATAATGCACTATGAGAAGTTTCTGACATGCGCAATTGAAGGTCAGGTTTTTAAAGCTGAAATATACCTTACTATTCTCTCTATAAATAGCTCAGAGGTATTTTTAATATTATATGCCACATTGTAATTCATGTAGGGAATATCAACCACCAATGACTTGCATGCTCCTGCAATGTTCAAGGCAGATAGGCACAAGGAAATGCAGGGAACAGAGGGATATGGACCATGTGCAGGCAGAAAAAACCAGTTCAGCTAGGCATCATGTTTGGCACAAACATTGTGGGCCGAAGAGCCCGTTCCTGTGCTGTACTGTTCTATGTTCAATGATTTGGCATTGCTTTTGAGAAGCCTGCTATCACTGGTCATGGGAGGAATTTGGTCAGATGATAGGTGGTGAAAGAATCAAGTCAGCCAAGGATTGCAAGATTTGGGGACAGGTGGGGGCCCCCACTGAGAGAGCTAATAAGTATAACTTTTAAAGGGGACCATTGCAGTTGGAAGCCTGGGAACTGCTGAGGGAGAGAGATCCTCATCATGCGGCACAGTAAGTAGCAAACCTCACGAGCAGTGTAAACAGTTGCTTTTACCTACTCGTGCAGCAGAGAACAGGCGCACTGCAGAGGCCCAGAGGAAACGCACCGCGCGCAAGGCCCGGGCTACCTCCACTTCCACTGCAGCACCCATCCACTTGTGTCCTACGTGTGGGCGGGCCCGGATTGGCCTCACCAGTCACTTCCGGACCCACAGTCACCAATCCTCCAACTGAAAGTGAAGTCATGGTCATCTTCGAACCCGAATGACCAACAACAACAACAACAACAACAACAACACCTACTCAAGATGGCGAGGACAGCTCCAGTCAGAATGAAAAACCCAGAAGTATATCTGTTATCACGAGGCATCAAAACTCATGCTCAAGGCCTTTCGTAAATAAGTTTGAGTTTGAGTTTAGTTTATTGTCAAGTGCACTGAGTGAAGTGCAGCAAAAAGCTTTAGTTGCGTGCTAACTAATCATCAGAAAGGTACAAAGACGTACAGGTATGTAGGTTAATTGGCTGGGTAAATGTAAAAATTGTCCCTAGTGGGTGTAGGATAGTGTTAATGTGCGGGGATCACTGGGCGGCGCGGACTTGGTGGGCCGAAAAGGCCTGTTTCCGGCTGAATATATATGATATATGATATGATATGACATGATAAAGGGATTAGCGTGAATAACGTCTACTCCAAGATAAAGCCGATAAAGTCCAATCAAAGAGAGTCCGAGGGTCTCCAGTGAGGTAGATAATAGATCAGAACTGCTCTCCAGTTGTTGGTACAATGGGTCATTTGCCTGATAACAGCTGGGAAGAAACTGTCCCTGACAGTTTATACTCAGAAGAACTTGGAAGGGTGGTGAATCTGTGGAATTCATTGCCACAGACGGCTGTGGGGGCAAAGTCATTGGGTATTTTTAAGGTGGAGATTGACAGATTCTTCATTAATAATGGTGTCAAGGGTGATGGGGAGAAGGCAGGAAATTGGGGTTGAGAAGGAAAGATAGATCAGCCTTGATTGGACAGCAGAGTAGATTCGATGGGCCGAATGCCCTACTTCTGCACCTATGAATTTATGAATCCTAAGTGTAAATCAGACTTCATGAAACTGTTGTAATCCCTGATCTTTGTTGATTTACTTCTGGATTGGATTGGATTATAATTATAATTGGATTGTTTAGTACATGGTGATATGGTACTACATGATTTATTTTCTAGTAATCTTTGTTGTTGTCAAAAAGCTCCATTATAATAAAAATCATCAAACCAAGCAATTGGACAATCAGGCAATTTAATTGGTAATATAAGCAATACTTGCAAAAGGGTGCAGCCCTGTTCAGGTGCAGCCCAGTGAGGGAAGTGCCCAGTGAGAAAAGTGCGAGTCTTTGGCTGCGAGGAGGCTGAGGTGAGGAGGATACCATTGTTTTAAGCCAGAGCTGGTTATAGGCACAAGGTGATGGCGGAAAAGTTGGTGCGGTGTGTTTCCTGCAGGATGTGGGAAGACAGGGACGTCGCTGGAGCTTCTGGGAGCTACACCTGCAAGAACTGTGTCCAGGTGCAGCTCCTGAAGGGACGTGTGGTGGAGTTGCAGAGGCAGTTGGATGACCTCAGGGCCATCCGAGAATGCGAGAGTTTCCTCGACAGGACCTATTGTGAGGCTGTCACGCCAAGGGTCCAGGTCGAGCGAAGGTGGGAGACTGTTTCAGGGGGGAGTGGACGTGGACTACAGGAGACCCCAGTGGCTGTGCCTATTGCAAATAGGTATACCCTCTTGGGAACTGTCGGGGCAGAAGACGTTTCCAGTCCGAGTGGCGGACCTGTTGGCAAGGATACTCGACAGGGGAGACCGAAGTCTGGAAGAGCCGTAGTGGTCGGTGACTCCATAGTCCGAGGGACGGACAGAAGATTCTGTGGCAGCAGGAGGGACTTGAGGATGGTCTGTTGCCTCCCTGGTGCCAGGGTTCAACACATCACAGACCGGCTTCAGAAAATCCTAGTGAGGGAAGGCGATCAACCTGAAGTCGTTGTGCACGTGGGCACGAATGACGTCGGGCGGAAGAGGAAGGAGGTGCTACAGCGGGAGTTTAGAGAGTTGGGAAAAGCACTGAGAAGTAGGACGTCGAAGGTGGTTATCTCTGGACTGCTACCGGTACCTCGTGCTGGTGAGGCCAGGAACAGAGAGATAGAGGGTATGAATTTATGGCTGAGGGGCTGGTGCAGAGAGCAGGGATTTCGATTTCTGGACCACTGGGATCTCTTCTGGGCTAGGGGTGACTTGTACAAAAGGGACGGGTTGCATCTTAACAGCAGGGGGACAAACATTCTGGCAGGCAGGTTTGCTAGTGTGACACCTGTGGCTTTAAACTAAGTAGTGGGGGGGAGGGGTTAACAAATTGTGAATATGAAGATGAGGTAAAAGGGAATACAGGAGATATTGCAAAAGACTCTCGGAAGAATGGGAACAGAAGTTCTAGAGCGGAAAAGAAATTAAGGGCAGGGCCAATTGTGAACGATGTGAGAGAGGAGGTAAATACAGAAGTTAAAATGTTGTACTTAAATGCGCGTAGTATAAAAAATAAAGTGGATGAGCTTGAGGCTCAGTTAGTCATGGGCAAGTATGATGTTGTAGGGATCACTGAGACATGGTTACAAGAGGACCAGGGCTGGGAACTGAATATCCAGGGGTACACAACGTATAGAAAAGACAGACAGGTGGGCAGAGGGGGTGGGGTTGCTCTGATGGTAAGGAATGATATTCATTCCCTTGCAAGGTGTGACATAGAATCAGGAGATGTTGAATCAGTATGGATAGAAATGAGAAATTGTAAGGGTAAAAAGACCCTAATGGGAGTTATCTATAGGCCCCCAAACAGTAGCCTCGACATAGGGTGCAAGTTGAATCAGGAGATAAAATTGGCGTGTCAAAAATGTAATGCTACTGTGGTTATGGGAGATTTCAACATGCAGGTAGACTGGGAAAATCAGGTTGGAAATGGACCCCAGGAAAGAGAGTTTGTAGAGTGCCTTCGAGATGGATTCTTAGAACAGCTTGTACTGGAGCCTACCAGGGAGAAGGCAATTCTGGATTTAGTGTTGTGTAATGATCCTGATCTGATAAGGGGACTAGAGGTAAAAGAGCCATTAGGAGGCAGTGATCACAACATGATAAGTTTTACTCTGCAAATGGAAAGGCAGAAGGGAAAATCGGAAGTGTCGGTATTACAGTATAGCAAAGGGGATTACAGAGGCATGAGGCGGGAGCTGGCCAAAATTGATTGGAAGGAGGCCCTAGCAGGGAAGACGGTAGAACAGCAATGGCAGGTATTCCTGGGAATAATGCAGAGGTTGCAGGATCAATTTATTCCAAAGAGGTGGGAAGACTCTAAGGGGAGTAAGAGACACCTGTGGCTGACGAGGGAAGTCAGGGACAGCATAAAAATTAAGGAGAGGAAGTATAACATAGCAAAGAAGAGTGGGAAGACAGAGGATTGGGACTCTTTTAAAGAGCAACAAAAGTTAACTAAAAAGGCAATACGGGGAGAAAAGATGAGGTACGAGGGTAAACTAGCCAATAATATAAAGGAGGATAGCAAAAGTTTTTTTAGGTACGTGAAGAGGAAAAAAATAGTCAAGGCAAATGTGGGTCCCTTGAAGACAGAAGCAGGGGAATTTATTATGGGGAACAAAGAAATGGCAGACGAGTTAAACCGTTACTTTGGATCTGTCTTCACTGAGGAAGATACACACAATCTCCCAAATGTTCTAGGGGCCGGAGAACCTAGGGTGATGGAGGAACTGAAGGAAATCCACATTAGGCAGGAAATGGTTTTGGGTAGACTGATGGGACTGAAGGCTGATAAATCCCCAGGGCCTGATGGTCTGCATCCCAGAGTACTTAAGGAGGTGGCTCTAGAAATAGTGGAAGCATTGGAGATCATTTTTCAATGTTCTATAGATTCAGGATCAGTTCCTGTGGATTGGAGGATAGCAAATGTTATCCCACTTTTTAAGAAAGGAGGGAGAGAGAAAACGGGGAATTATAGACCAGTTAGTCTGACATCAGTGGTGGGGAAGATGCTGGAGTCAATTATAAAAGACGAAATTGCTGAGCATTTGGATAGCAGTAACGGGATCATTCCGAGTCAGCATGGATTTACGAAGGGGAAATCATGCTTGACAAATCTACTGGAATTTTTTGAGGATGTAACTAGGAAAATTGACAAGGGAGAGTCAGTGGATGTGGTGTACCTCGACTTTCAGAAAGCCTTCGACAAGGTCCCACATAGGAGATTAGTGGGCAAAATTAGGGCACATGGTATTGGGGGTAGGGTACTGACATGGATAGAAAATTGGTTGACAGACAGAAAGCAAAGAGTGGGGATAAATGGGTCCCTTTCGGAATGGCAGGCAGTGACCAGTGGGGTACCGCAAGGTTCGGTGCTGGGACCCCAGCTATTTACGATATACATTAATGACTTAGACGAAGGGATTAAAAGTACCATTAGCAAATTTGCAGATGATACTAAGTTGGGGGGTAGTGTGAATTGTGAGGAAGATGCAATAAGGCTGCAGGGTGACTTGGACAGGTTGTGTGAGTGGGCGGATACATGGCAGATGCAGTTTAATGTAGATAAGTGTGAGGTTATTCACTTTGGAAGTAAGAATAGAAAGGCAGATTATTATCTGAATGGTGTCAAGTTAGGAGGAGGGGGAGTTCAACGAGATCTGGGTGTCCTAGTGCATCAGTCAATGAAAGGAAGCATGCAGGTACAGCAGGCAGTGAAGAAAGCCAATGGAATGTTGGCCTTCGTAACAAGAGGAGTTGAGTATAGGAGCAAAGAGGTCCTTCTACAGTTGTACCGGGCCCTGGTGAGACCGCACCTGGAGTACTGTGTGCAGTTTTGGTCTCCAAATTTGAGGAAGGATATTCTTGCTATGGAGGGCGTGCAGCGTAGGTTCACTAGGTTAATTCCCGGAATGGCGGGACTGTCGTATGTTGAAAGGCTGGAGCGATTGGGCTTGTATACACTGGAATTTAGAAGGATGAGGGGGGATCTTATTGAAACATATAAGATAATTAGGGGATTGGACACATTAGAGGCAGATAACATGTTCCCAATGTTAGGGGAGTCCAGAACAAGGGGCCACAGTTTGAGAATAAGGGGTAGGCCATTTAGAACGGAGATGAGGAAGAACTTTTTCAGTCAGAGGGTGGTGAAGGTGTGGAATTCTCTGCCTCAGAAGGCAGTGGAGGCCAGTTCGTTGGATGCTTTCAAGAGAGAGCTGGATAGAGCTCTTGAGGATAGCGGAGTGAGGGGGTATGGGGAGAAGGCAGGAACGGGGTACTGATTGAGTGATCAGCCATGATCGCATTGAATGGCGGTGCTGGCTCGAAGGGCTGAATGGCCTACTCCTGCACCTATTGTCTATTGTCTATTGTCTATTGTCAAGCACAATCTACCATATAAACTCCTTATAAACTCCGTATAAACTTATAATTTGTAAACATTTCTGCATTTGAAAAGTAGTTTCTTCAGATAATTTTTCAACAGCATTTAGCAAAGGGCTGGAAATTAGGGTTTATACCTGCAATATATTAGTTAGGGATATCCTTCTGATTTTTTTTTCTGCACCTTCTCTCATTGAATCACATCTTTCTTATAGTACGACAACCAGAACTGCACACAAAATTCCAGGTAGACAAAAGGAACTGCAGATGCTGGAATCTTTGCATAGAACACGTTGGAGGCAGGAAACATGTTCCCAATGTTGGGGGAGTCCAGAACAAGGGGCCACAGTTTAAGAATAAGGGGTAGGCCATTTAGAACTGAGATGAGGAAAAACTTTTGTGAATCTGTGGAATTCTCTGCCACAGAAGGAGGTGGAGGCCAATTCTCTGAATGCATTCAAGAGAGAGCTAAATAGAGCTCTTCAGGATAGCGGAATCAGGGGGTATGGGGAGAAGGCAGGAACGGGGTACTGATTGAGAATGATCAGCCATGATCACATTGAATGGTGGTGCTGGCTCGAAGGGCCGAATGGCTTCCTCCTGCGTCTATTGTCTATTGTCTATTGTCTATCACACTAAGTACTGGAGTAACTCACCATACCAGACAGTATTTCTGGAGTAAAGATCCAGAGATGCTGCCTGACCCGCTGACTTATTCCAGCACTTTGTGTTCTACATAACATTCCGATTACAGAAATTCCAGTCTCACCAATGTCTTGTAGAGCTGTAACCTGATGTCCCAAGTCTTGTGCTAAGTGCTCCCCTCAACAAAATCAGGTGTGCCATGTGCTTTCCTCACCCACTGGGGCAGCACGGTGGTGCAGAGGTAGTGTTGCTGCCTTACACGGCCAGAGACCAGGGTTTGATCCTGACTACAGGTGCTGCCTGTGGGGACTTTGTACCTTCTCCCTGTGACCTGTGTGGGTCCCCTGGTGCTCCAGTTTCCTCCTACACTCGAAAGACTAGTTGTAGGGTAATTGGCTTGGTAAAATTGTACCTTGTCCCCAGTGTGTGTTGGATGGTGTTAGTGTACGGGGATCGCTTCTAAACTAAATTAAACCAAACCTGTGAATCCTTTTCCTATGGTAGAGGTATTAAAGAACAAGAGAACGCACGGTGGCGCAGCGGTAGAGTTGCTGCCTTACAGCGAATGCGGCGCCGGAGACTCAGGTTCGATCCTGACTACGGGCGCCGTCTGTACGGAGTTTGTACGTTCTCCCCGTGACCTGCGTGGGTTTTCTCCGAGATCTGCGGTTTCCTCCCACACTCCAAAGACATACAGGTATGTAGGTTAATTGGCTGGGCAAATGTTTAAAAAAATTGTCCCTAGGGTGTAGGATAGTGTTAATGTGCAGGGATCGCTGGGCGGCGCGGACCCGGTGGGCCGAAGGGCCTGTTTCCGCGCTGTATCTCCAAATTTAAATCTAAAATCTAAACCCAGGTTTAAGATGAGAGGAAAGGGTTTTCAATGGGATTTGAGGTGATTTTTTTTTGTTTTTCTTGCTGATATCTGGAACTCACTGCTAGTGGAGTCACGTACAATCATTAAGGATAAGAATGGAAGGCAAATTGAATTATTGCTGATGGGCCTTAAAGTCAGCATGGATGTGGTGGGCCGAAAGGCCTTCACTTTACAGTATCATTATATAATTGAAAGCTTCTTGGAATGATGACAGTGAACATCATTAGTTTCTCACTAATATACCACAAAAACCGCCCCTTGAGCTTTAACTTTGCGAGTCATTTATTTTTCCAGTGGTATCTTATACTTTCTACGTGGCAGTCCCTCGCCTTTTAATCCCAGTGGAAATTATTTCATGATTATAAGTGCCAGAGGCATTGCTTTTGGCTAAGGAATTAAATCAGTGGCGAAACTATCCATTTGTTTGATTGTATTTGCTTCTTCGTTGAATTTCACTTTTATAGAAATCTAGTTCATGCGGACTTAAATCAATATCAAAAATTTATTTCTGCCATTTGCTAATAATGGGATTCTAATGTAATGCTTCTTTTCGAAAGTGATTGTGAGGCCCAGATTTTAAACAAGCATGCATCATTTAGTCACGTAGTCATGACCGCAGTGTAAGGCCTGACTATTTTAACAAGCACATGAGTATAAGCTGAGCAATGCAATTACCAGTGGGTTGCCCAAGGCCTATTTAAAGCAGGAGCGTTCCTCTTGGATTCCCTGCGCCTACATAGTGTTGAGATAAGGCAGGGAGTCCTCATCAGCCGTTAATGAGGCAAGGATTGCCACCAGTTTTTTGTGTGTGTGTCATTTCTCCCTATGGGACCTCAGAGAAAAAAAATTATGATAAGGAGAATGGTTCAACTTTTGGGAATATACCCAGAGAGACTAATTAGAAGCCCTGTGCAAGCACAAGGGACCACAGATGCTGGTTTACAAATAAACAAGACATAAAGAGCCAGAGTAACTCAATGGGTCATCTCAGAATCACCTCATGGAGTGGATTGGGTTATAAAAAGATATAAATCGCCAAGAGAAGATCTGGGGATAATATTGTCAGCCAATTCTACATCTTGCAACACATCCTGCAGCCAACAGTTACAATAGAAAGTTGCATGGGTCTATCTTCGGTGTAAACCAGCATCTGCAATTCCGTTCTACACATTAAGTTGAATCATCATGGACCATATTTCCATTATAAGGTCAAAACACAATCTGCCACAGGCAATGATGGTCCAATTCTATACTGCTATCATTGAGTCCGTCCTCACCTTCTCCATCATGGTCTGGTTTGGCTCAGCCACCAAGCACGACATCCAGAGGCTGCAACGGATCGTTCGCACAGCTGAGAAGGTTGTTGGCTGCAACCTTCCCCCCATTGACGAACTGTACACTGCAAAGGCCAGGAAGTGAGCGGACAAGATCATCTCTGACCCCTCTCACCCTGGCCACAAACTCTTCGAAGCACTTCCCTCTGGAAGGCGACTCCGGACTGTCAAAGCAGCCACAGCCGGACATAAAAACAGCTTTTTTTCCACGAGTGATAGTTCTACTCAATAACCAAAGTCAGTAGTCACTTTTTTGCTCTGGTTTAATTTCACCCACATGTTTAGACCGTAATGTTGTATCCTTATTGTTTTGATGTGGTTATGCTTTATTCTTCATTGTTAACTGTATGTTTGCGTTGTCATTTGTGAGCGGAGCACCAAGGCGCATTCCTTGTATATGCACATACTTGGCCGATAAACTTATTCATTCACTCATTCATTCATTCATTCATTCATTCATTCATTCATTCATTCAAAATTAATGCTGATGCCAATTCTTTAACATGGGACCTAGACAATAGGTTCCCTCTGATAAATGGTAAGTATCATTTATATTGGCCACGTGCCAGGCAATGACCTTCTACAGGATGGAGTCTAACCACCTCCCTTTCATACTCAGGGGTATTACAAATATCAACAACCCTAGGGTCAGGCAGCATCTCTGCAGAACATGGACAGGTGATGTTTCGGGTTAAGACACTTCTTCAGACTCTGAAGTCTGAGGAAAGGTCCCAACCTGAAACATCAACTTTCCATCAGTCTGAAAAAGGATCCCAACCTGAAACATCGCCTACCCAAGAGTCTGAAGAAGGATCCCAACCCAAAACGTCACATATCCATGTTCTCCAGAAATGCTTTCAGTTGCTCCAGCATTTTAGCTGTTCTTGTAAACCAGCATCTTTCCCCCCATGGTGAAGAATGGTTAGTGTATCTTCTACAAGACCACAATCATTCCCTTGGCCTTCTTCCACTCTCGTACATTGCATTCAGTGCTCACAAGGATATATTCTCTACACTGGAGAAAACAAACGCTGATTGATTCAGCACTTTGCAGAATCCCCTCCGCTCAATCTCCAAGAGCAACCATGAGCTTCAAGTTTTCTGCACACTACCACTCAGACCTTCCCCTACGTGTAGGTAGGAACTGCAGATGCTGGTTTAAACCAAAGATAGACACGAAAAGGTGGAGTAATTCAGCGGGGTCAGGCAGCATCTCTGGAGAAAAGAAATAGGTGACATTTTGGGTCGTGATCCTTCTGTAGACCAAAGAAAAGTCTGAAGCAGGGTCTCGATACAAAACATCACCGAAACCTTCTCCTATGCTGCTTTAATGATGCCCAACATTAGCTCAAGGAGCAGCATCTCATCTCCTGAATGAACATATTGCAACATTGACACTTAATATTGAGTTTAATAATTTCAGGTAAATCCATTTTATTCTGCAGATAAAGCTGTGACTTTTGTTTCAAATGGTTATGTTTCATTTGATCTCATTCTAACTTTATTCTATCTGCAGATTTTTTAAGTAATTATGAAATTGACAACTTTAGTTTGCAAACATTCCTTCTTCTCTCCACCTCCCCAACTCTGCAACGTGAAACACATTTGCTTTCTCAGTTTTCTAGTTGTAATGAAAGGTCCTTGGCCTGAAAGGTCAACTCTTCCCACAGACACTGTTTGATCTGCTGAATATTTCTAGCATTCACTGTTTCTGCTTCAGATTTATAAAATGCACTCCAACACATTCATTTTTTTTAATATCACCTCAAAACCCATAATTTCTACCCCAAAGAAAAGTATGAGAGCACTTATACAGGAATTTCATAACATCGAAAACACCATCCCAGGCAGCTACTACCTGATTCAGAAATTTGTTTGTTTTTCTCTTGTCTTCTCAGGGTCAAAAATCTACAACCCTTTCCCTTTGTTGTGTGTCGGTGTTGGGATGGTTTTTGTTTTTTTTTGGTTGTGTATGTGTGGGGGGTGGTGGTGTGGGTGGGGGGTGGGGGAAACCTTTCTCTTTTAGGTCTCTTCCTCACGGCGCGGGGTGCGGCTCGGCCGCGGGGCCTAACATCGCCCGGTGCGGCTCGGCCGCGGGACCTAACATCGCCCGGTGCGGCTCGGCCGCGGGGCCTTCCATCGCCCGGTGCGGCTCAGTCGCGGGACCTAACATCGCCCGGTGCGGCTCGGCTGCTGGACTTAACAGTGCCCGGTGCGGCTTGGCCGCGGGGCCTTCCATCGCCCGGTGCGGCTCGGCCGCGGGGCCTAACATCGCTGGTGCGGCTTGGCCGCTGGACTTAACAGTGCCCGGTGCGGCTCGGCCGCGGGGCGTAACATCGCCCGGCGCGGCTCGGCCGCGGGGCCTAACATCGCCCGGCGCGGCTCGGCCGCGGGACTTAGCTGCGCACGGCTCGGTCGCGGGGCCTTCCATCGCCCGGCTCGGCCGCGAGACGTTTCAGCGCCCGGTGCGACTCGGCCGTGGGGACTTCCATCCCCTTGCGGGGACTGTGCGGGTCGGTCGGGGACGAGCTGTCTGTCCGTGGGCGTGGGGAAGAGAGTGGAAGTTTTGTTGCCTCCATCACAGTGAGGGGGTGTTTGGAGTCACTGTGATGGATGTTTGTGTTGGGGTTATGTGTCTTGTGTTCTTTTTTGTGTGTGACTGCTATGTAGTTTCGTTCGGTACCTTGGTACCGAATGACAAATAAAGCTCTGTTGAACTGTTGAACTCAAGAGCAAAATGGAAGTTATCCCTCAGAACCCTTTTAAATCTTTCTATCCTCACCTTAAACCTATGTCCCCATGTTTCCAATTCCCCTACTCTGGGATGTGCAGGATGATGAGAGTGGTGGAAAGTTGGCTAGAATTGAAAAGGATGCTGAGATCCAATTCATAGAAGCCTGTCGGCATTCTTTAATATCCATTTGAACAGATAGAAGATGTTGACTATTTTCCCAATTCTTATGCAAGTCATCTCAGTTGAAGCTTTTACTCATCTTTCCTTTCAGCACGATATAAATAAAGGATTGTCATTACTTGCTGTGAGAGAATGCTGGGAAAATATTGGAGTTCGCTCGGTCCTCTACAGCTTTGCCTTCATCTTTGTCCCCACAGGAACCCACATGATCCCAGGAATGAGTGGGTTTACTTGTGATGAGCGTTTGACTCCAGCCTGTACTCGCTGGAGTTTAGACGGACAAGGGGGGACCTCATTGAAACTTACCGAATAGTGAAAGACCTGGATAGAATGGATGTGAAGAGGATGTTTCCACTAGTGGGAGATTCTAGGTCATAGCATCAGAATTAAAGGACATTCCTTTGAAAGGGAGATGCAGAGGAATTTCTTTAGCCAGAGGGTGGTGAATCTATGGGATTCATTGCCACAGAAGGCCATGGAGGCCAAGTCAATTGATATTTTTAAGGCAGATATAGATAGATTCTTGATTAGTACCGGTGTTAAGGGTTATGGGGAGAAGGCAGGAGAATGGGGTTAAAAGGGACAGATAGAAAAGCCATGATTTAATGACGATGGGCCAAATGGCCTAATTCTGCCCCCATCACTTACGAACTGATAAACAAGTGAATGCTTTACTTTTGTTGCTGTGAGTGAATTTTTCAGCTGAGGATGTTTTTGTGCAGGCTTGCAGAATGGAGCATTCTTTCTGAGTTTGCTCTCATGGTGAGCAATAGGTTCATCAATGGTCAGGTCAGACAAGGATACTCTTATGTAGATGGCATCAATTTTACTCTGACTAATGCGGCCTCTTTCCGTCTGTAAGTAAAAGAATATCAACATTAAATATTAAAACTGCACTAAATAGAAAATTTACCATCCAGAGGAATATTTTCCACAAATAATTTCTTAAAAGGTAGGTTGAATCATCCAAGCCAGTCATTTTTTATTATCCATTAAGTACTGCGGGTTCTACCAACAGGGAGGAATGGACTAGAGTAAATCTGTTCTTTAGTGAATGAAACTAAAGAGCTGCTGGAAATAATCATTTGGAAATCTACTGCTCGAAGCAAGTAATAAACTGACTCTTAAAGTGCCATGTTCTGTTGGCTGTATGTCAATGCAATAAATAATGCAAATGCAAAACAGTTTATACCACATTATGAGCTCCTCCTTCATCACTCACATGTTGTGTGGAAAATGTAACTTGTATCTGATTTACCACAACCTTTGTCATCCAATGATTCACAGCACAAAGAGGCAAGGTTAAGGTCAAAAGTGACAAAGTACATAACTTAAATAGGATTTTATTCCTCGGAGAGCAGCAGGCTGAGGGAGAATCTTGTAGAGGTGCATAACATCACGAGGAGAAAGTAGCATCACAGGTGGATAAGAAGGCTTTCGGCACAGGTGGTCAAGAAGGCTTTCGGCACATTGGCCTTCATCAGTCAGAGTATTGAGTATAGAAGTTGGGAGGTCATGTTACAGTTATATAAGACATTGGTGAGGCCACATTTAGAGTACAGTGATTAGTTTTGGTCAGTTTTTCAGTTGTAGGAATAAGAATATTGTAAATGTTTAGTAAACGGTGGAGGTTTTTAAAATAGCTTCCTTCAAAATTTAATGCTATCTTCCAAGAATACATGATCCCCATGTTGATCAACTTAACCCTCCCCCTGTGGAAGAGAGGAAGAATGGTTGTAAGCTCAAATCTCCAATCTATCTGGAGCATTCAGTCCAGTACCCAACAAGCAGTTGTCTACAACAACTGCAACGCACCTTGTTCAAATGTTGAATGATCAATTGGTCTGGTTGTGAGACTGTTCGTTGTGGGGATGTGTAAAATAGAGTGGTGGAATATTGACCAAGATATCAATGGACTCTTAGTTCCAATTCATGGAGACCTGCCTGTATTCTTAATTATCCATTTGCACAGATAGCAGATGTTGACTATTTTCCCAATTCTTATGCAATTGTTATCTCAGTTTTGTACCTGAGTGCCTGGAAAATGGGTGGTGGTGGAGGCAGATACGATAGTGGTGGTTAAGTGGCTTTTAGGTAGACATGTGGTTGTACAGGGAATGGGAAGGTAAGGATCACATGCAGGCAGAGGAGATTAGTTTAACTTGACTTAGACACAAAATGCTGGAGTAACTCAGCGGGACAGGCAGCATCTCTGGCGAGAAGGAATGGGTGACATTTCGGGTCGAGACCCTTCTTCAGTTTAACTTGGCAACATGATCGGCATGGACATTGTGGGCCGAAGGGCCTGTTCTTGTGCTGTCCTGTTCTCTCTGTTCTATGTTCTGAAACCAAACCTAAAAATTAATGCCTTTTCTCTTGGCTGAAACAATATACAATTGCTCAACTTTAGATAGTTCCTCTGTCCCTCTCTTCCCCTCCTCCTTCCCAGATCTCCCTCTATCTTCCTGTCTCCACCTATATCCTTCCTCTGTCCCGCCCCCCTGACATCAGTCTGAAGAAGGGTCTCGACCCGAAACGTCACCCATTCCTTCTCTCCTGAGATGCTGCCTGACCTGCTGAGTTACTCCAGCATTTTGTGAATAAATACCTTCGATTTGTACCAGCATCTGCAGTTATTTTCTTATACAATTGCTCACGATGTATTAGAGGTTACAAACCTTAACATGCTGTCCAGACACAAGAACAATTCAATTTCAGAAATAATGGAACTGAGAGTCCTGCGTAATAGACGGTTGATTTATTGTGCCTGTTTTACAGCCAGCCATGAAGTTGGAAATCCACCCCTATGGATGAAAATGAAAGGAATAACCTTCAAAAGCCATTACTTTACAGCAGAAGTGGAAATTTATGAAAGGACATTTTCCAAAGCCCATCTTTATATTGTGCAGAGCAATGATTTAATTCATCAGGGTGCTGTGTTCAATACGAAGCAAAGGCTACTAATCAGGCATGTGATCCACATTACAATCCATTAAACTGCGGAGGGGTTTCATGACAGGCATTATTTGTGAATTGCATTTTTTAAATGAATTTTAAAATCTACACTATGGATCTTCAATAGGCCTGGTCACATTCAGAAAAATAAAAATTTAAAAATAAAGGCTATTGTGTGTAAATTGAAAGCAATCAAAAGCTGAACAAAGGATGTTGAAGGAGCAATTTCAGCATCTTAGATTTTGGAGAGCTTGACAATAAGCTGGTCCTTATTTCACTTGGGCAGCTTGCAACCCAGCGGTATGACGGTTGATTTTTCTAATTTCAAGTAACTCCTGCATTCCCTTCCCTCCCCTCTCTCTGCCCACTTCCCCGCCCTAGTCATCCTCCCAGTTCCACTGTTCGCATCCTTGTATCCCTCTTGTTATCACACCTTCCCCAGCCAACAATGGACCATTGTGGGCTCCACCCTTCCAGAGATCATCAGTTGCTGGCCCTGATTTGTTCTGGCCTTTTTTCAGCTCTAGTTTAATCCCCGCCACCCCCCCCCCCCCCCTGCCCTCCCCTCACCCCCACCCCACTCCACCCACCTCTTCTTTCTGTCTGAAGAAGAGTTCTGACACGAAACGTCACCTATTCTTTTTCTCCTGTTGAGTTACTCCAGCGTTTTTTGTCTATGGCTGTTCTGTGATATGGAATGCTGTACAGGTAAAGGTAAAAAAAATGATCCCCAGACCACAGTAAGATTAAAAGATTGCCTTTATAAATATCTGCATTAAAAATAAATGTTCTGATCATCTTTGAAATGTATCTAGTGTGTGGTCAAATCTTGAACTGGTTTGCAATGTGTAACTTACAATTAACTGACTACATAGAAACAAGGATCTGCAGGTGCTGGCTTATAGAAGAAGACACAAAGTACTGGAGTAACTCAGCAGGTCAGGCAGCTTCGCTGGACAACATGGATAGATGATGGTTCGAGTAGGGGCTCTTCAGACTGATTGTGGATGGGGGGGGGCGGTTAAAAAAAGAGAGAGGGGAAGCAGGACAAAGTATCAGTCTAAAGAAGGGTTCCGACCCAAAACGTCACCTACCCATGTTCTCCAGGGATGCTGCCTGAGCCGTTGATTTACTCCAGCACTATACAGCAATTGATTGTGATTTTTATTTCATTACTTCCAACTAATAGATATAATAAACACCCGCAAATCTTTCAGTTAAGAAGCATTGGCTCACATTTTGAAGGATATTGATAATGAACGCTCTAGATTTCCCTGTCATTAACCCAGGCAACTGGCGGGAGTTGTGGAATTCCTGTGCATGTAGACACAAATGCAGAATCTAGAAGTCTATGCTCGTAATACTTTCATCTTTGCACTAGGCAACACCGTTAAAAAATCTTGTACTTAATATAATTGTATTTAATTGTATTTATGTATTTATTTGTTTTTGCATTTATTGCATATATGTTTGTACGCACCGTCAGGATTGGCTATTTTTTAATTTCGTTGTACTCGTTGCAATGACAATAAATGAATATTATTATTATTATTATTATTAAGATGGCGCGGGAGTGTGGCGACTCTTAACATGTTGGTCCCAGAGGAGTATCTACTATCATCTGATACAATCACTCTATTCTTTAAAATCTCCATTGTAGCTACCTTCTGCACTCTGTCTCTTTCCCTTTGCTCTACCTGTTGTACCTGAGTTTGGCTTGATTGTCTTTATGTATGGTATTACCTGATTTGTGTGGTTAGCATGCAAAACAAAGCTTTTCACTGTACCTCGGCACACGTGACAATAATCAGCCTAAACCTTAAGCAAACTGAAACCTGCATGTTTAAGAAAAGCTGCATCTTTCACACTCAGTAGCATTAGCACTTGGTTAGATTTTGATTGTCCCGCTAACCACTTTTAAAACACACGACAGGAAGAAACCTACAAAATATAATAGCTTTTTTATTGGAATCGCAATTTCCAGGTTGTGAATTTACAACTAGAAAGTGGGGAAGGAAACTTTGGCATTCCGAAATTACAGTGATAACTGCAATTTTAAATTCAATTATGGTGTGTGCCTTAAAGAATCTTTGGTCGTCTTATGGGAAAGAGTGATACTTACATCTTTACTTTCTCGATAAGGAAACATCTTTATTAAAATAATTGAGCGCGTATGGTAGGAATCGCCTGCCTTTAAAAAAAACAAAAAGCTGGAATATTTTGTTCCGCACTGCAACTAGAAAGAAGTGATCAGGTGGATAGTGATTTGTTGATTAACATGTGTACCAGCAGGTGGTCAGGAATGAAAGATACACTCCACTGGCTTCTGAGCCGCTTTCTGTTCACTGTGCTAATAGCTAACGTCTAACAGGCAAATTGAAAAAATTAATGGAGTATGGCACATGCATTATGTTGCCAATGTGAACATTTAGCTGCTTTAGAGAAAGGTATTCTAACATGGAACGGCTTTTCAAGAGAAGCAGAGGGGAAATGAAGAAGCTATTCTTGTCCATATCCTTGGGATTAGCAGGCGTTTGTAACGATTCTTGGCCTTGGAACATCCAGCAAAAGTAAATTCCTTTTGGGTCCATTTGCTAGCACAGATTTTTTAGGTTTGTGCATCTACATTCAACACTCCAGCTCAACTGGGTACGAGAATTAAAGCAAATATGTCCAAAGGTGTAAAAGTTTGTAGGTTTATTGGCTTGGTAAAATTGTAAAATTGTCCCCAGCGCGCGTAGCATAGTGTTACTATACAGGCATCGCTGGTCGGCGCGGACTCGGTGGGCCGAAGGGCCTGTTTCCATGCTGTATCTCTAAACTGAACTAAACAAAAGTAAACAAAAAGAGACTCGAAGTGCTCCAGTAACTCAGCGGGTCAGGCAGCATCCCTGGGGAACGTAGATACAGTAGGTGATGTTTCATTCGGGACCCATCTGCAGGTTCCTTGTTTCTGCAAAAGTTACATATGTTGAAGAGATTCATTTGAGTCGCCAACATGATACAGGAGGGTTTAACAACTGGAATTTGCTTTTGTTTTTTGCATTTAATGCAGCAGTAACTTGTGTACTCATTTGGCCTTTTCGCCCTGGACGCTGACAGACGATGCAATGTTGAAATTGCCATTTGAGATTGTCATTTGTACATCTTTTCACGGCTTCTTTGATCCTCTGCATAATTTATTCAGTTGATTCACATATGAGAAAAAATTATTTCATCAATGCTAGAAAGATGGATAATGTAGAGTTGGTGGTTGGTCATTACTCTCACTGACATAGAAACATAGAAACATAGAAAATAGGTGCAGGAGTAGGCCATTCGCCCCTTCGAGCCTGCACCGCCATTCAATATGATCATGGCTGATCATCCAGCTCAGTAACCTGTACCTGCCTTCTCTCCATACCCCCTGATCCCTTTAGCAAAAAGAGCCACATCTAACTCCCTCTTAAATATAGCCAATGAACTGGCCTCAATTACCTTCTGTGGCAGAGAATTCCACAGACTCACCACTCTCTGTGTGAAGAAATGTTTTCCCATCTCGGTCCTAAAAGACTTCCCCCTTATCCTTAAGCTGACCTATGCTTTAACATCTAACACAATCAGTTCATACATTGAGCTGATTTTTCAAGGTGATATATTAAAATTAAATAGTAAGTGGGCAGTGGTTAGCAGGAGGTGTTGTTTTAATGGCACACAACAACCATTTTAATTGTTAGATGTTTCAAGGCCTAGGAGTTATCCTTTGTAATATGCACCCTTTAATAAATATACCTCGGAGCACTCCGAATACTCCGAAAAAGAGTATTTGTCATTTTGGATTCCTCTACAACTATAAAACATTCAGTGAGTTGAATGCAAAAGGGCAGTTCGATTAAGAAATTAATCTTTAGCCACTTTTATTGCTCCCTAAAATGCAGAAAACGAAATGCCATTGTTCCCACATCCCACTGAAGGACAGGGCACATCAGCGCTGACAGCACTGTGTCATCGTTCTTATAATAATAGGTTGTCGTTTCATGTGATTATAAGGACTCTGGAATCCATCAGTGCCACTAAAATAGTCCATCAGTACATTTCATCCGGGTGTCCCAGCTCCTGAATATTTGAGAGTTTGCCAATCAAAAAGGAATGTAAATACGATGTTAATCGCTAAGGCCACGGAACCGACTTACTTTTATTTGCTCAGACGATGATTAATAATTAAATACAGTCTACTCTTAAATCTCAACTGTGATTTTTCACTCTAATTGCTGTCATACTTCATTTGAGCACGTTGATCAGTTCTCAAATACAACTGCATCAAAAATTGGAGAGGTACTCCACTTTTATCTCAGTTATATCGTCACCTCTATAGTGCTTGTATAACTTTGCCCATCAGGGCATTGGGAAGGGATGGAGGATTGGGGCTATGGGGTGGAGGTGGAGGGGAAGAGCTAAGATAAGTGGACAGTTAAAGCACATTTATAGAGTCATAGAGTCATAGAGTGATACAGTGTGGAAACAGGCCCTTCGGCCCAAATTTCCCACACCGGCCAACATGTCCCAGCTACACTAGTCCCACCTGCCTGCGCTTGGTCCATATCCCTCCAAACCTGTCCTATCCTAGAAACAGTTTCTTTAACATTGGGATAGTCCCAGCCTCAACTACCTCCTCTGGCAGCTTATTCCATACACCCACCGCCCTTTGTGTAAAAAAGTTACCCCTCAGATTCCTATTAAATCTTTTCCCCTTCACCTTGAACCCATGTCCTCTGGTCCTCAATTCCCCTTACTCTGGGCAAGAGACTCTGTGCATCTACCCGATCTATTCCTCTCATGATTTTGCACACAATTTATTCCAAAACAGATTGAATCAAGTCCAAGGGAAGGTGACGGCCAGAGGCCTATAGCAGCCTGGGGCTTGCCTGGAATAGGTACCGTTCATAATACCAAGAGAGTGGACTAGACTTGACCGGATAATATTAGCTGGTGGTTTACTGCGGTATTGAAGGCATGCTGCACAGTTGGAGGTATAAGTTGATCAGAGAAATTAGAGGGATTTTCCTAGCAAGTAATTCGTTCTCAGGCAAAACCACTGAAAACAAATTACATGGTCATTTATATTATTATTATAGTTTTATTTTCCATATGCTATAAATGCCACATTTTAACACTTCACAGATAACCAGACTACAAAAGTAATTCATAAATTAAGAAGCAGTCTGGAATGTCTAAAAATATATGTCTAAAAATATATGCAAATATATTTTAAAAAGGAATCAACATTGTGAAAAATTTATTTGTATGTTTTCTTGCAAGTAAGAATTTAAATGTTCCTTTGTCAGTACATATGACAATTAAACACCCTTGACTTAGAGTCATAAAGTCTTACAGTGTGGAAACAGGCCCTTCGGCCCAACTTGCCCTCTCCGGCCAACATGTCCCATCTACATTAGTCCCTCCTGCCTGCGTTTGGACTATTTCCCTCTAAGCCTGTCCTACCATAGGTATGTACTTGCCTAAATGTTTCATAAACATCGCGATATTATCTACCTCAACTACCTCCTCTGGCAGCTCGCTCCACATAATGGAAAAAGGTACCGCTCAGCTACCTATTAAATCTTTCCCCCCTCACCTCAAACCTGATTCTCAATTTCCCTACTCTGGGCAAGAGACTCTGTGCGTCTGCCCGATCTCTTCCTCTCATGATTTTATACACCTTTATAAGATCACTCCTCATTCTTCTGCGGTCCAAGGAATAGAGTCCTAGCCTGCTTAAAAAGAGAATATTCTGTTAAGGGTATTGGACCCAAAAAGTTAACTATATTTCTCTTTCCACAGATGCTGACTGACTTTATGAACGTTTCCAGCATTTTCTGCTTTCATTTCAGGTTTCCAGCACCGGCACTTTCTGATTCTCATTTCCAGTATTATTTAGTTAAATGTTTTAGTGAAAAGTGTGAACGAGTCTTTTTTTCCCTCCACACGAAGTGTACTTCATCATCCGCGAGGCGCAGGGGGTTATCTTGTTTTTGGCGATTCTTAAAAAACAAAAGTTATCAATCAGATTTTTTTTTACTCTTCCATTTCTCTTTCGTTTTTAAAAAATGGCAATCATAATGATACAAAAGTTCAAATTAAATTCACAACAGTACATGTTGTTCTCAACTCTGAATCCAGCTAATAGGTATCATATTGACAGTGAATTGGAACTGAATTTATCAGGTCTGCACAACACTTATGGAATTCTTTTAGGCACGCGAGTCTGCTTTACAAGTGTAGGCACGGCCAATCAACATTTTCCAGGCCTCTCTCTATTAAAACATCATGTTACCTAACTGAGTCTGTTATTAAGAGTTATTTTTTTCCAAAGTTCAGCTCAGTAACATTAATCATTCAAAGGCTTTAGGGGTGGCACAGTGGCGCAGCAGTAGAGTTGCTGCCTTACATCGCCAGAGTCCTGGGTTCGATCCTGGCTACGGGTGCTGTCTGTATGGAGTTTGAACATTCTCCCTGTGACTGCATGAGTTTTCTCCAGGTGCTGCGGCTTCTTCCCACACTGCAAAGGCGTGCAGGTTCGTAGATTAATTGGCTCCTGTAAATTGTAAATTGTCCCTCGTGTGTATGATAGTTCTTGTGTACGGGGATTGCTGGTCGGCACGGATATGGTGGGCTGAAGGGCCTGTTTCCACACTGTATCTCTAACGCCTAAAGCTTCTGCTGATGTTAATCAGAACGCAATGTTTGTTTAATCAGTCTGAAGAAGGGTCTCGACCCGAAACGTCACCCATTCCTTCTCTCCGGAGATGCTGCCTGTCCCTCTGAGTTACTCCAGCATTTTGTGTCTACCTTCGATTTAAACCAGCATCTGCAGTTCTTTCCTATGCAATTTTTGTTTTACAGATAGACCTAGTACCTCTGCAGAGAGGAAAGGCGACCAGAAATTCTTGCTTGGGATCTCAGAGATTCAACACAATGTCCTTGCCAACCATGATGCTATGAAAGGTGATGGCCATTTGATTTATCGTGTCTCTTTGTTAAAAAATCCTATCCATCTCTATTTGAGTTTGAGTTTAAGCTGAGTTTATTGTCTCGTGCATTGAGGTACAGTGAAAAGTTTTTGTTGCGTGCTAAACAGTCACAAAAAGACAATACCCGATTACAATCGAGCCATCCAGAGTGTACAGATACATGATAAATGGAATAATGTGAATAACGTTTAGTGCAAGATAAAGTCCAGTAAAGTCTGATCAAAGATAATCCAAGGATCTCCACTGAGATAGATAGTAGTTCAGCATTGCTCTCTGGTTGTGGTAGGATGGTTCAGTTCCCTGATAAGACCTGGGAAGTAAAAACTGTTCAAGGAGAACGATCCATTCTTATCTGGTCTCTCACCCTTGGTACCGTCTAATAACTCTCCTCCGCATCCTCTCCAAGAGCTTGACATGTGTCCTGATGTCTGGTGCCTAGAATTGGATTCTAAACCGCAATTGGCAAAAAAGACAGCATCCAAAGTCAGAATTGAACCTGTGTCATCTTTGAATAAGTGACCATATCAGCTGGGCCATTGTTCCGCCTACTCGGCAGAATATTCTGCACAGATATTGTGGGCTGAAGGGCCTGTTCCTTTGCTGTATTGTTCTATGTTCTAGCAAAATTCATCTAACTCCAAGACTACATTTGATATATATGAGGTGTTATGCAGAAAACAGCCATTGCTTAGGCTGATGGATGGCCAAAGTTAGTCGTGCTAAATTTAAAATAGCTTGCATTTTCCTCAGAAATACAAAAGTTTTGTATGGAACTGTGGGCATTTCATCCATTTGCCCTCCCTTTACCCCATAAGAATCAGGATGTTCAGAGATTTATTGGGGAAGATGAGAGGAAAATATAGAAAGAATAGAACTAGCATAAGGAAGAAATCCCACCTCACCCTCTCTGTGTCACTTTCATTCTCCCTCCCCTTTTCTTTTCCCTCTATGTCCCATTCCTGCTCTTCCTACAGCCCTCTTTTTCTCTCTCTATCTCTCTCTCTCTCTCTCTCTCTCCCCCTCTCTCCCTCTCTCTCTTGCCCTTTCTTAAAATCAAAGCCTTTTCCTTTTGCACTCCAGCATGCAGTTAACCATAATTGATTCCTGCTCCTTTTATAACAGCACTATTAACTTTTTTAATTACCTAAGCATTAGTCCAAGTTCTCATGTTATATTTGGAGAAATAGAGCCAATAATCAGAGCTTTTTTTTGCTGTCATCATCAGGAATTCGCTGAAGAGAATGTTCGTTTTAATCTTTTAAATCAGAAATAGATTTAAAATTAATAATATGGTCAACATATTCTAAGGTCGTCACATCCTTTCTGAATATTCCAATTCTGGATGAACCAGTATTTCATAAAGCTTATTGCTGGCTTATGCTGGCTTATTTCAAATTTTATATCGAAGAAGGGTTCCGACTCGAAACATTTCCTATCCATGTTCTCCAGGGATGCTGCCTAACCCACTGTTTACTATAACAGCATCCACCTCATGTTGTAAGGAACGCTGCAGTGATTGGATTAATATAGATTAGATTAGCTTACTGTAAATACCCTTCTGTTAGTACTGAGCAGTTTTCTATCTGTTAGCGAGAAAAACCTCTCTTAATGTCTCTCTTGATGCAGAGAAACAGTAATTACTGGAGTGAATGAAATATTATAAGTATAAAATCCTTTCTAGCACACAATGCATTTTCATGAGCATTTAAGTTGCACAAGGTGCTTCATTTAGTTTTTCTTGAATTTAGTGATCATCCTGTATGCAGTGAGGCATAAATGAAGGCAGAAGTATATAAAGCACAAAAGATGATGAGTGGACATGTTTTGATGATGGGAAGCTATATAGCTTCTGCTGTAAGCTAACAACAATTGAACTGAAGCCCTCACTGGCAGTTTTCTATCTGTTAGCGAGAAAAACCTCACTGAAGCATTTAGACTGAAAAATTAATGACACCTGAATTATATATATATATATATCATCAGTCTGAAGAAGGGTCTCGACCCAAAACGTCGCCCATTCCTTCTCTCCAGAGATGCCGCCTGTCCCGCTGAGTTACTCCGGCATTTTGCATCTACATGAATTATATCCTGCCTCAGGTTAATATTGGAATAAAATTGAATATGTTCTGACTAACTTAAATAACTGTACCTGTGGTTGTAAAGATGACAGCAATATAGAATTTATATATTTTTAAAAAGGACACAATTGCTGGAGTAACTCAGTGAGTCAGGCAGCATCTCTGGAGAACATGGATAATTGACATTTCGGGTCGAGACCCTTCTTCAGACTGATTCAGACTTCAGACTTCTTCAGAACTTAATTGGCCATTGGAAATCTGCTGATAAATTTACCAGTCTAATAGAATTTAAAAAAATGTTTTTACAATTTTGTTTCTATTTCCGCTGGATTGATAGAAAACATACTGAAAGCATTTGAAAGAAAATGATTCAAAATTACTAGTCTCTTTTAATGCAATGATTCATCATGATCTGAAATGATCAGAGTAGGTTCAACACTATTTTCAAAAGTTTATTAGGGATTTTTTTCCAGAGGAAACATATGCAAATCTACGGAGAGGAAATAGGATTGACTAGATAAATCTTTCATCCAGCCACTCCTGTGCTATGACATCCTACAGTACCAAGTACAGTAAAAATGTATTAGGTTATTGATCATTGCCTATTAAAATACAATGGAAATTATCACTTACCTTTTAATTGAAAATAAAAAGCACACACTTCCTGGTACCTTAGGTCAGTACTTCTTAAATGGTTCACCCAAGCGTGAATGAAATTATTTTTAAGTATAGAAAAAAAATTATATAAATATCTGAATAAATTAAGTCATTCACCATTTATTCACCCCTCTAGTTTCATTCACCCCCAAAAATAATATTGGTTTTAATGGCAGTGGAGCTGAAAATTTGATATGTTTATTCTCTCTACCTATGGTTTTCTAATTTCAAAGTAGCAGCATATTTCCCAAATTTACTGTAATATAACCTTTTAGGGAAGACCAGACGAGCTAGTGGGATCATAAATTTGTAAATGGCAACACTGGAGGATTGCCGTGGGCAGCTGTTGAACTGTAACTTTACTTTGTGTTGCCAATTGAGCTACTTTTCTGCTAGAACTAGAATTCTATATATATTTACTGTACTTCAATCTACCAGCAGTTATTTGCATCAAGCAACATGAATTCTAGTTATATTAAGGAGATTTGAGCCCAGTTTTTAGGCAATCTAAAGTTAGATTGTGCCATTTTCTTGTAGTGATATTCTGCATTTTCTATTCTAGCGACTTCAGTATTTTGTGAGTTTGATTTGCAGATTAAGACACTATGTTCTTGTTGAAGTACCTAAAGAAACCAGCTCTAGAGGGAGAGTGTGCAGGAGGAAGTAATTCATTTCTGAAAGAAAGTGAAACGAGCAGGAGTGAGTCCCACCGGAAATTGGAGGAACAGCACCTCATATTTCGCCTGGGCAGCTTGCAGCCCAGTGGTATGAACATTGACTTCACCAACTTTAGATAGTTCCCCTGTCCCTCTCTTCCCCTCCCCCTTCCCAGATCTCCCACTGTCTTCCTGTCTCTACCTATATCCTTCCTTTGTCCCGCCCCCCCTGACATCAGTCTGAAGAAGGGTCTCGACCCGAAACGTCGCCCATTCCTTCTCTCCTGAGATGCTGCCTGACCTGCTGAGTTACTCCAGCATTTTGTGAATAAATACCTTCGATTTGTACCAGCATCTGCAGTTATTTTCTTATCGGACTCAAAAGGAGGTGAGTTCCAGAGATAAGTCACTTGTGAAGGGTGACAGGGAAAATGAGGATAACAAACTTAAAAATGCAGTTACGTACGTTACAAATGATGACTCTGTAATTATACGGGCATGGAAAAACTTAATCGCAAGAGAAAATACCAGGACTAAAATACCCTCTCCTAAAACTCAAGAAAAGAAAGTGGAACGAAGAATATATCAAGTTTGGCTTTTTCCTTCCCCAAGATGAACTAACAAGCCCTACTCCCTCAACTCAGTGCATGTTTTGCAGTGTAAAATATAGCAACCAGTGCCTGGCTCCTTCAAAATTACAGACTAATTTAAGAACAAAGCATAGCAATCATCAAAACAAGTCCATACAGTTTTTCGAAAACACTCGTGAGTATTTGTGGAAGCAGCAGAATTTCTTCCAGTCGATGGTAAAGAATGACACTGTGACTAAAAAGCCTCTTCTTCTTGCCTCTCTTCAAATAGCACATGTGCTCATGAAAGAAAAAAAGTCATACAATGAAGCTGAGAAAGTTGTCAAACCGTATTTGAAAATCGTTGCCAATCTTCCACATGGTGGGAAGCAAGCAGTGGATAAAGTAGTGCAAATTCCTTTGTCCAATGACACAATGAAACTTCGATCTACTATGATTGCTGAAGATCTGAAGCATCAGCTGATGGCGAAACTGTTGGAAGCACCATTTTTCGTTCCGCAGTTTGATGAAACTACGGACATTAAAAACGATGCACAACTCATTGTGTTCTGTCGTTTCCCGGATCAAAGCTTGGGAAAAATTGTCGAGCATTATCTCTTTTGCTTGCCAGTCAGAGAGCAAACTACAGGTGAATTTATTTTCTCCAAACTTGACAAATTCGTGGAAAATGAAAATTTATCTTGGAGCAAATGTGTTGCTGTGACTACAGGCGGTCCTGAAACATTAAGGAGTCACCGCTCGCATCAAAGAGAAATCCCATAATTGTACCTTTTTACATTGTTGTTTACCTCGGGAAGCAATGGCTGCCAAGAAACTGAACACTTGTTGCTAAGACCAGAAAAATGAGCTGGAAGAATTGTGGCAAGATGTGGTGAAAATTGTCCAAGCTATACGCCCCAAGCAAAAAAAAGTTGGCTGTTTTCAGAGCTCTGCAAGGATATGTCTGCAGATCACATGATTCTCCTCCTGCATTCTGAGATGCGATGGTTGTCACTTGGAAGAGTCCTTGAAAGAGTACTGTCCCTGAAGAATGAACTGTCTGTATTTGTTTACTGAGCAGGGTGACGTGAAAGCAATGCATTTCAACAATGATTTTTGGCTGGCCAAATTGTGTTACATGACTTCTATTTTTGAATGTTTGAATCGGCTCAACTTGTCACTTCAAGGTAAAGGAGGTGACATCTTCGATGTCCTTGGGGAAAATAGAAGCCATGAAAATGAAGATCACCATGTGGCATAGTAACATTCGTAAAGGCAATTTCTCCAACTTCTCACATTTGGAAAGCTCCCTCAAAGAGTGTGAGTGGGAAGAAAAGCAACCTGATCTGGAGAAAACACTGAAGGACATCACTTCCGACCATCTGCAGTTGCTGTCTAAAAATTTTGAAACATATTTTCCTCTGCAGGACTTGGAAAATCAGATGTGGATAGTTAATCCTTTTATCACCAGCCACATCAAGCGAGCAGATTTGGGGGAAATGTCAGAAGTGTTGATGGAGCTTCATTATAACTTCACTCAAAGATCATCTTTTGAGATGTACTCCTACTATGGAGACTATTGGATTTGATTACTTGCTTTCCCTGAAAACAAATCAATTGCCTTGAAGGCCCTTCAACCACTAGTAACAATGACAACAACTTTCCTGGCTGAACAAGGATTTTCAACCTTGGAAGAATTCACTTCAGTATGTTGATTCGGTAATGCGGGTTGTTTTGGAGAAGGAAATTGAACCTCGATTTGAGAAGCTTTAACCAGGAGTACCGGAACATCCTAGTCATTGACGATAAGCGTAGAAGTATACTGCTTGTCATTTATTTGTGGTAAACATACACAATAAGAAAACATTGTTCCTAAGAATCTAATTCTAAGTTCTAAGACAGTTGTTTATTAACTTTACTTTATGTAAACGAGAAAAATCTGAATAATTTTTCTGTTCTTAATTTTTTTGTCACTCCTAGTTGGGAGGGCGCCAGATATTCAGAACTGAGCAACAAACAATGTTGTGATGATGTTTTGAGCATGCATGTCACATATACATGTCAGTACACATGCACAACTTTTAAAATATATCTGGATTTGAAAGAGTTAGTCTCTGGAGAGAAGTATACCGAATATGGCAAATTGATATTTGGTGGTATTGTGAGCTTTCGTCAGGGAGAGTTATGGAAAGTTATAATAAATTTAGTTGGATACTAATATATTAAATCGCATACTCCATGGTTTTTTGAGCTAGTTTTCCAAGAAAATATTACTTTTCCAAGTAATCAAAACCCGAAAGGATCAGGTGGGGCTGAAGCCCAGTGTTTAGACATTGGAATGGTTTTTTATCATTTTAATAGAATGATTTTCCAACTTCAGTGATAATTAAACTTCTTCTTTTTCACTCCTAGTTTTCTTTACATATTTTTAGGATGTTCAAAAAGTTGAATAAACTAAACACATAAGAAATTAGTTGATTTATGTTTTTTGCTCAGGTGACGAAATAAATTATATATAAAATTATACACAAGGGAGAATAAGACAAAATTACCAAAAAACATAAGAAAATTTAGTCGAGGGTGAATGACATTTTGTGATAAAGACTCAAGGGTGAATGACAGACACTGAAATAGTTTAAGAAGCACTGCCTTAGGTTATATTTAATATTGATGGTATGAATTAAGAAATTGTTTTAAACTGATAACTTGCATATGATCATTATGATGGAAAGTTTTGTCAATAACCACACACAAGGAAACATATTAGTTCAGTTTAAAAGCTGTGTGGGAAACAATTGAGCAGTTTATGTGAAAAAAATTACATCAATGTATTAGGCAGGAGATTAGAAGAGTGAAGTGCTTTAATCAAATCATTTACAATCCTGGGAGGTCGGGACAGAATGAAGGTGCAGAGGAAGCTTTGTCTTGCAAGAAAATCTAGAACAAGGGTCACTGCTCAAAGTAATTTATTTTCAAGGATGAGGTGATATTCTTTCTCTCAGAGGATGGTTAATTTGTGGGTGGCTCCCCTCAAAGAATGATGGGAGCAAGGTTTTTGGACAATATAAGCCAGAAGTTGCTAGATACTTGAAAAGCAAAGAGGTGAACAGGAATGCGGAGCTCAGCTTAGAATCGTTTCAGGCATAATCATTAAATGGTGTACTAGGCTTGAGAATTTGGTTTAAGTAATCGAAGCAATGGCCAAGAAAGCGCACCAACTTTCTCAGAAGGCCTGGGAAGGAGGCCATGTCCCCAACAACTCTCACCAACGTCTACAGATGAACCGTAAAAAAACATTTTATCGGGATGCATCACAGCATGGTTTGGGAACAGCTCCATCTAAGATCACAAGAAATTGCAGAGAGTTATGGTTGTAGCCCAGACCACCACACAAACTAGCCTCCCTTCCATTGACTCCATCTACACTTCACGCTGTCTCGGCAAGTCTCACAGTTTACGAATAAGGGGTAGGCCATTTAGGACCGAGACGAGGAAGGCGGTGGAGGACAATTCACTGGATGTTTTCAAGAGAGAGTTAGATTTAGCTCTTAGGGTTAAAGGAATCATGGGATATGGGGAAAAAGCAGGAACGGGGTACTGATTTTGGATGATCAGCCATGATCATATTGAATGGCGATGCTGGCTCGAAGGGCCAAATGGCCTACGCCTGCACCTATTTTTTTTCAATGTTTCTATTCCAGTGTCGTGCTCCTCACTGAGTTCAGATGGACATTGATAACTCAACATTTACAGTAGGAAATCTGCCTGAGGTTCTTATATCGGTTTGGGTAGCCACAGGATTTGCTTCAAGGGGAAAAGGTAAATCTTAGCTGATTAGCTGAATTGTTTGCGTAAGTTTTTTTTTAAACGAAAAAAGAAAGAACACAATGTTCCTACCAGTGCTTGAAAGTGTACAAGTTTAATAATGTTTGATTGTCTTTGAAAGTCTGAGGCTTTGCGCCTCTGGCAGTTCTGGCCAAGTCAAGGGTTTGGCTTAACATTCTGTCAATTTCTTCTTGTGGCCAGGACTTGTTTTGCAATGCTCACCCACACAATCTGATTACCGTGAAGGGTTCCATTTTCATGTAGAGCCTTTGTTGTAAGATATTGGCCAGACTTCCCTCATGGGTTGTCTCTGCCCAGATAACATGATGGTAAATTTGAACTTTATATGGAAGTCAGCAGCTGGTGTGGATTTTGTAAACTGTCCCTAGTGTGTAGGATAGTGCTAGTGTACGGATTGATTGCTGGTCGGCTGGGCGCGGTGGGCCAAAGGAACTGACCCGCTGAGTTCCTCTAAAAAAATTATTTTGCATACAAAGAAGTACAGGTAGTTGAGACTTGGATTTGCCTGTTCTTTGCTCAGGCATAATCATGGCACAGATGGTACAATTCATTAATAATGAATCACAACATAACAGAGTATTTAAAGATTATGTCATTGCATTAATAATTCATGTTGAAAGCACGACCATGAGAACGAATCACGTGTAATCATAGAGTCATAGAGTCACATAGCATGTAAACAGGCCCTTCGGCCCAACTTTCCCATGCCGACCAAGATGTCCTATCTACGCTAGTCCCACCTTGCCCGCATTTGGCCATGTCCCTCTAAACCATTCCTAATCTCATACCTGTCCAAATGTATTTTAAATGTTGTTATAGTAGCTGTTTCAACTCCCTCCTCTGGCAACTTGTTTTATATACCCACTGCCCTCTGTGTGAAAAAGTTGCCCCTCAAGTTCTTATTAAAACTTGCCCATGTCACTTTAAACTTGATTAACTACTCTGGGTAAATGATTCCTGTGATGTTGCTCAAAGTTACCATTGTGCTCTTCATTCCTTTCATTATCTTTTATTCTCACACTCATTTTTTTGATCCATCATTGCTGTTAAGTGTCTTGTCATTAACTGTGTACTTTCCCCTTATGTTCCACCTCCCAAAGTGCAAAACCTCACACTTGCTCAGATTTAACTCCATCTGCCATTTCTCCACCCATTTCTGTAGCTATCTGTATCCCACTATATACTTTGACAACCTTCCTCACAATGCATATCTGTCCTCATGGTTCAAGTACCATATCTTTATAGACACAAAATGCTGGAGTAACTCAGCAGCATCTCTGGATAGAAGGAATGGGTGACGTTTCGGGCCGAGACCCTTCTTCAGTCTGAGAGTCAGGGGAGAGGGAGCCACAGAGATAAGGAAGTGTAAGAGATCAAAAGAGATGAAGTTCATTGTTAGCTAGAATGTGACAACAAAGCAAACAGAGATGAAATGTAATCAGGGAGACTTTATATTGGTACTGTATTAATAATATAAATATCTATGTTAACTGTGACAAAACTATGTTAATTGGTTTAGGACCTGATCTCACAGTCTTCATCACAAGAAATAGACTTATTGACTGACGTCTATTACAAACCCACTGACTCCCACAACTATCGCGACTACACTTCTTCCCACCCTGCTTCCTGCAAAGACTCTATCCCCTGCTCCCAATTCCTCCATCTACGCCGTATCTGCGCCCAAGATGAGGTGTTTCATACTAGAACATCTGAGATGTCCTCATTCTTTAGGGAATGGGTTTCCCCTCTCCCATTATTAATGAGGCCCTCACTCATATCTCCTCGGTACCCCAAAGCTCTACCCTTGCTCCCCCTCCCCTCTAGTCGCAACAGAGACAGACTCCCCCTAGCCCTTACCTTCCACCCCATCAGCCATCACATACAACACATAATCCTCCGAAATTTTCGTCACCTCCAATAGGATCCCACCACCAGCCACATTTTCCCATCTCCACCCCTTTCGGCCCTCCACAGAGACTGTTCCCTCGGCAACCCCCTGGTTAGCTCATCCCTTCCCACCCAAACCACCCCCTCCCCAGGCACCTTCCCCTGCAACCGCAGAAGATGCAACACCTGTCACTATACCTCCTCCCTCGACTCTGTCCAGGTACCCCAACAGTCCTTTCAGGTTAGACAGAGGTTCACTTGCACCTCTTCCAACCTCATCTACTGTATCCGTTGTTCAAGGTGTGGACTCTTAGACATCGGCGAGACCAAACGCAGACTGGGCGATCATTTCACGGAACACCTTCACTCAGCCCGCCTGAACCAACCTGATCTCTCGGTTGCTGGACACTTTAATTCTCCTTCCCATTCTTACACAGACCATTCTGTCCTCAGTCTCCTCCATTATCAGAGTGAGGCTAAATGCAAATTGGAGGAACAGCATCTCATATTTCGCTTAGGCAGCTTACAGCCCAGTGGTATGAATATTGATTTCTCTCACTTCAGGTAGCCCCGGCATTCCCTCTCTCTCGATCCCTCCCCCACCCAAGTCGAACTAGCTTCTCATTTTCACCCTACAAACAGCTTACAATGGCCTGTTTCCTTTATCACCATTTTTGCACATCTTTCATTCATTGTTCTTTATCGCTCCACATCACCGTCTATTTCCCTCATTTCCCTTATCCCTAACCAGTCTGAAGAAGGGTCTCGACCGGAAACATCACCCATTCCTTCTCTCCAGAGATGCTGCCTGTCCCACTGAGTTACTCCAGCTTTTTGTGTCTACGTTCATAGTTTCACAGGTTTATCATCATAACCCTGGATCTTCTCCAGTTATCCGTATGTGTCTCATTTTACTTATAAAGCTTATTTGGCTTCCAGCCCTCGTTTAGTTATTTTACTGAATAATTGTATTGTTTAAAAATGCACGGCTGCAGATCAACAGCCATTAGTAAATACTGGTTTTGCAACAGAACTTTCTATGTGCAGCAACATGTGTTGCATGATGTGCGATTGATACATCTCAAAATGTAATTGTGGATCTCCAGTGGCGTTGGCCCCAGTTTATCAGAGCATGTGCTGTTTATAATAACAGTAACATTATATCACAAAAGAACAAAATAATAATTATTGGAGCAATTGAATTATTCTAGCACAATACTCCCCAACAATTCCTGTGATTTTCACGCCAGGGGGCAAATTTTCCTGTCAGCCTTTTCACTCACACTTCAATATTAATGCTTTAAACTGACTGTTCCTGTTCTCTCAACTTGTCTAACCATGAAGAATGTTTACAGCTGATAACTGTAGCAGATGCACAAATTTTGGATGTTTTTGTAGAGATACAGCACGGAAACAGGCCCTTCGGCCCACCGAGTCCGTACCGACCAGTGATCCCCGCCCCTTAACACTATCCTACACACACTAGCGACAATTTACATTTATGCCAAGCCAATTAATTGTACGTCTTTGGAGTATGGGAGGAAACCGAAGATCTTGGTGAAACCCACGCGGTCACGGGGAGAACGTACAAACTCCGTACAGACAGCACCCAAGAAATTGCTGAAAACAATTGAAAAAAAATTCTGTAAACACTGTAAGGCAACAACTCTACTGCCGCGCCCACTGTGCCTTCCAGAAACTAAACTAAACTAAATTAATGGGAAGCATTTTACTGTTCCAAATTTCCTGGTGTTGTATCTCAAAAAAGAATCAGACAAAAACCCAATGCAAAATGCTGGAGTAACTCTGTGGATCCCCCAGAGAACATGGATAGATGACGTTTCAGGTCTGGAACCTGAGACCTTCACTCCCTCTGTTCCTAATTACTCCTTCGGATTTTCTCATTCATTGTGTATCAGAATACCTAAAACGCATCACCTCACATTTATCAGGATTAAATTCCATTTGCCATCTGCCTTGGGATGGCCTGCAACTATTTCATGACATCCTTGAGTCTGGCACCTGGAGGACAATGCACCATCTGGAATTTATATCCACCACTACACAATTGCCTGTTTATTCCTCTCTAAGTCTCCTACTACAATTGCCTTCGGACTCTTGCTTCTCCCCCTTGTAGAAACATAGAAACCTAGAAAATAGGTGCAGGAGTAGACCATTCGGCCCTTCAAGCCAGCACCACCATTCAATATGATCATAGCTGATCATCCAAGTGCCCCGTTCCTGCTTTCTCCCCATAAGAGCTGTATCGAACTCTCTCTCTTGAATACATCAAGAATGCATATATGTGTAGCTGAGTTACTGACAATGCAACGATCTTAGTTTTTTTTGTTGTTTTTTTTAAATTTCAGATACAGCGCGGAAACAGGCCTTTTCGGCCCACCAAGTCCTCACCGCCCAGTGATCCCCGCACACTAACACTATCCTACACACACTAGGGACAATTTTTTTATTTTTTTTACATTTACCCAGTCAATTAACCTACATACCTGTACGTCTTTGGAGTGTGGGAGGAAACCGAAGATCTCGGAGAAAACCCACGCAGGTCACGGGGAGAACGTACAAACTCCTTACAGTACAGCACCCGTAGTCAGGATCGAACCCGAGTCTCCGGCGCTGCATTCGCTGTAAAGCAGCAACTCTACCGCTGCGCTACCGTGCCGCCCCTTAGTTCTGGTTGGACGTCCCAAAGTTGCATTGGCCACACACCACCTCGATCTCCCAATGCACAGCAATAGTTTGGGTGTGAAATGCATTCTGAGGTCCACTGTCTGCCTCTCTGCCTCCTGCCATCTGCTTGGTGGCCACCTACTCTTTCTCTGACCACCGCTCCTGAAGCAACGAAGGTGACCGCCACAAAAAATGTGCAATCCACGTAGCTCTTAGTCTTGCGCTGCTCAAATAGCTGGAAGCACTAAGTTAATTATTTAATTCTTCATGTGGTTACTGAAAAAGAAATTGACATGTCATGTAATGCTAATAGGTTCCCAAAGCATTTCTGCAAATGCGTGAGTTTAATGGAAAATAATCAGTACAAGATGACTGGAAATGAGGGCCGGAATAATAATGATCCTGTCACAAGAGGAGAATATCAAGAACTAATTTTGGCAATGCACTTTGTTTTGAAGAGCCTCTGTAATATAATTTATATGTACAATAAAATGCACCATTCTGGAATGTCCTAAGACGCTGGCCAGTCCACGTGGCCCATGTCTGTGATCTTACTACAGATCTTTTCATCAACTGTGTTTGCCAAATAAAACAATGCTCTCAACATAAAAATGCCTTGTGATATTTCCCCCACAGAGAACCAATTTGAAAAAGACATGAAAAAGGGACATTTGCTTCCCCAGTTGCATTCATCCCAGACGGATGCATCAAGTGGTGCCAAGACTTTATAATGAATTACCTACTGTTTTCATATCATTAACCGACATGCTTTTTGTTCTACCTCTTGACAAGAAAAAATGGCTTTGCAAATGGTTGCAATATGGGAATTGGAAAGAAATAGGTTTCTACTTGGTGTAAATTTTACATATACCGCAGAGGATTTTAAAAAAAAGAGGAATCTGTACTTTAATTACAAAGTACACTAAATTATAATGTTGCTGGAATATGAAATTACTTTTAGGAATGGATTCTTTTGCAATACTAAAAAAATTGTTTCACAAATTAGTAGTCGGAAATAATTAAAGGGAAACGAGTGTTGTATCAGAACTAGAATCAGAATCAGAATTAGAGCATCGGGTTCAGTTCTGGGCACCACGTTATACAAAAGGTGTTGTTAAGCTGGAAAGGGTGCAGAGAAGATTTACAAGGATTTTGCCGAGGCTAGTGTGTCTGAGCTACAGGGAGAGGTTGAGTAGGCTGGTGCTCTATTCCTTGGAGTGCAGGAGGATGAGGGGTGATCTTATTGAGGTGCATAAAATCATGAGAGGAATAGATCGGGTAGATGCACAGAGTATCTTGCCCAGAGTAGGTGAATCGAGGACCAGAGGACATCGGCTTAAGGTGAAGGGGAAAAGATTTCATAGGAATCTGAGGGGTAACTTTTTCACACAAAGGGTGTATGGAACAAGTTGCCAGCGGAGGTAGTTGAGGCAGGGACTGTCCCAACGTTTAAGAAAGAGTTAAACAGGCACATGGATAAGACAGGGTAGAGTTAAACAGGACAAATAAGGCAGATAAGGTTTGGAGGGGTATGGACCAAACGTGGGCAGGTGGGACTAGTGTTGCTGGGACATGTTGGCTGGTGTGGGCAAGTTGAGCCGAAGGACCTGTTTCCACATTGTATCACTCTATGACTTTATGGCTCTATAAATGCCAAATCGTGGAAAAGACAGAGGGAATACAACAGCTGATGGTGCTTTGAAAACAGTCAAAATGTAACGTAATTTTTAAAATATGTTGTATGGAAAATAATAACCATTGAATTAGATTTGTCATTAATTACAGAGGTCCTTCAAGGTGTATTTGAAACAGTGGAAGGCTTCATAGTTTAATTTAGCTTCCAGCCCAAAGAATTAAGAACAATTTCTTCCCAATCTCTTTCCTAAATACACAAAAACAAAATTATTACCCCATTAATCTTACTTGTAGCTGTTGGTTTAGTTACAAAACTCAATAATTTCAATGAGAGCTCAGTCACAGTTGGAGCAAGAAAGAATCAAAGCTCTCCATTTATAGTTGTGTAACTGTCCACATTGTAATCGGACGCTCCGAATGCCCATTTGTCCATGAGTGTACAGAACTGAATTAAATATGTATTTTAACACAAAGTCTGCAGCATGAATATTGATTTCCCTAACTTCAAGTGACCCTTGTATTCCCTCTCTCTCTGACCCTCCCCCAACGTAGTCCTCTTGCTAATTTATCCGTTTGTATTCCTTCATTACCACCTCATCCCCAGCCAACAATAGACCATTGTGAGCTCCATCTTTCCTGAGTCTGTACCTTCCCATGCTTCTAGTTTCCCCTTCCCTGACTTAGCCTGATGATGGATCTCGACCCGAAACATTACCTTTTCCTTCTCTCCAGAGATGCTGCCCGTCCCGCTGAGTTACTCCAGCATTTTGTGTCCATCTTCAACATTATTTATTCCATCTCCGGACATTTACAACCGTTCTAACATCCAAACCACTATCCAACAGTAAAATGTAATTTTATTTATCTGGTACAATAAAAATAAGAACATGTACTTCCCTTAAAACTTTTATAACAGAGGGCAGGTAGCCATTTCCTCCTTCAAACCAAACGAGCTTGATACAGACATTTTGTCTGGTAGAATTTTTAACTATTCACTTCAGTGCCACTTCAATTAAGAAAAAAATAATTGGAGTAATTTCCTTTATAGTTGTCATAACCGGAATTTCAATGATTCAATTATTTTTTTAGTCATGTATACCTAGCTACAGCAAAGTTCTTTGTTTATTGTACACAACATACAAAGCTGACAAAAGTTTGTGGCGCTGACAAATTTAAAAAGTCATCATGCTAAGCCAATTAACCTACAGACCTGTGCGTCTTTGGAGTGTGGGAGGAAACCGAAGATCTCGGAGAAAACTCACGCATGTCACGGGGAGAACGTACAAACGCCGTACAGACAGCGCCGATAGCCAGGATCAAACCCGGGTCCCTGACGCTGTAAGGCAGCAATTCTACTGTTGCACCACTGTGCCGCCCTTCCTGGGGTGATGCAAAATGACAAGGAAATGAGGACCCAGTGCCTCATGCAGATGGGACCAGTGTAGATGGGACATGTTGGTCGATGTGGGCAAGTTGGGCCGAAGGACCTGCTTGCACACTGTAAACTCACTGACTCTATATCTGGAAAATAAATTATATTCATGGCATGAAGATGAATGAACAGTGTTGAGCATTTGGGTTTCTAGGTATACAATTTCAAGATATATAAATATAAATTTTCAAACTGTGACTGACGTGTTATTACTTTTGGGGTTTTTTTTCAAACTGATTGACAAATTAATACTTTATGGATTTTTTAATGCTGAATGCTGTATTCTAAATATTTGAGGTATTTCATAAACACACTGATTAAAGAGCAAAATAGTGAGAAAAAAGTAAATTTAGAAATGAACAACGCTCACTCACGAATATAAAAAAGTTTTTTTTGATGCCATTTGTACTAAAATGATTTGTTTTCCCACATTGGACCATCTGCACAATCTTAATGATCCAGAGCGACGAAGAGCTGAAATTTTAGGAGGTACGGCACAATTTTGAAATGTAAATGGCTTGGTTATTTAATACTGTTCTTTTGGGGTTTTATTGCTTGGTGGCAAATTCCTTTCCAGAACAAACATGTCCCAGCAATGAAATTTCCAGTCCATTTGTTTCACTGGGAGGAATACTGTGACAGGAACAAACTATTCCTTTCAGAAGGCATTTTTAATCCATGTGTTTCAAAAGTTTATCAAACCCCCTGCAATTCGGGAGGTGTCTTATGGCCGAAGAAAATGGCAGCAGATGTGCAGGACATGAATTTAACCCCAAGAAATCAAGCATGGAACAGAGCTGCCTCCAAGGTTCACATACAGATGCTCCCTGACTAACGATGCTTCGACTCACGATATTTCGACTTTACAATGCTGCAAACGCTGGGCAATGGCAATGACCCGTAGCTCGCTTCCGGCCACGTGATCAGGTGTATTAAATGCATTTCGACTTACGATATTTTCGGTTTACGATGGGTTTATCGGAACGTAAGTTGAGGAGCACCTGTATTTGGCACTTTAAGACATTTGGGAGGAGGAGGGATGTCCTCTGTCTGCAGGGAGTCTTAAATCCCTCCTAACGTACAGAGAAGGAGCTGATGGCAAATGGACCTCCATGTCAAAGTCAAGCCCAATGACTTCAATGCAATTTAATGGTTGCACGAAAGGCCAGAGAACGAGCCTTTAAAAAGTATGTCCGATCAACTGTTTTAGTCACATCACAAACTCAGGCATCCCAAAGTGACCAATAATTGTGCTGTCTTATAAGTAGATATATGCTTTTTTTTTTAATGCATTCTAAAGATATGACAACTGAAAACTAATTTTTGTGATCACAAGGACCCCAGGATGAGATTGAAACAGATTATCATCACAGCCCTGCAGCTAAATGTTATTTGTAAGTCTTTCCTTTGCACTCATAGCGTGTAAGAAGGAATTTCAGATAGACACAAAAAGCTGGAGTAACTCAGCGGGACAGGCAGCATCTCTGGAGAGAAGGAATGGGTGACGTTTCGGGTCGAGACCCTTCTTCAGACTGGTTAGGGATAAGGGAAATGAGAGATATAGACAGTGATGTGGAGAGATAAAGAACAATGAATGAAAGATATGCAAAAACGTAACGATGTTAAAGGAAACAGGCCATTGTAAGCTGTTTGTAGGGTGAAAATGAGAAGTTAGTGTGACTTGGATGGGGAGGCATAGAGAGAGAGGGAATGCCGGGGCTACTTGAAGTGAGAGAAATCAATATTCATACCACTGGGCTGTAAGCTGCCCAAGCGAAATATGAGATGCTGTTCCTCCAATTTGCGTTTAGCCTCACTCTGCCAATGGAGGAGACCGAGGACAGAAAGGTCTGTGTAGCAATGGGAAGGAGAATTAAAGTGTCCAGCAACCGAGAGATCAGGTTGGTTCAGGTGGGCTGAGCGAAGATGTTCCGCAAAATGATCATCCAGTCTGCGTTTGGTCTCGCCGATGTATAAGATGCTGGTTTATATCGAAGATAGATGCAAAATGTTGGAGTAACTCAATGGGTCAGGCAGCATCTCTGGATAAAAAGGATGGATGATGTTTCAGGTCGGACCCTTCTTCAGACCCGACCTGAAACATCACCCATCCTTTTTATCCTGCCTGACCCGCTGAGTTGACCTGACCAGCCTGACCCACTCTAGCACATTGCACCTATCTTTGCACTCCCAGGTTGCTTTGCCGTATCAATGAATATAGCAAGTTTCACAATGGTCCAAGTGTGGTGGTCCACCTTATTTCATGCTGGTGCAGGGGATATGACCTGTTTGTTGTGGGGGATGGTGTCATCAGTATGAAGACATGTCTTGGTCTTTGAGAGGAGTGCATGTGTCCACTCCTACATACTGTTAAGCGCAGATGTGTTTGCCCTGTTCAGACTGGTAGATTGGTTAGGACCCTGTCAGGTAGGTCTATCTCTCACATTGGACCTCTCACCACCTGAATAAGGTGCATTCTGGCAGCGCCTGATGGCTGTGCCGCCATTGCAACATAGCCAGAAACCAAGTGATGCCTGAGGGCTGCAATGAAGCTCTGATCCCTTCCATACAAGTCGGACGCCCGCCAATGTGGCTCTGGATTAGGGCGGCACAGTGCCGCAGCTGGTAAAGCCGTTGCCTCACAGCGCCAGAGATCCTGATTCGATCCTGACCTCGGATGCTGCCTGCGTGGAGTTTGCACGTTCTCCCCGTGACCACGTGGGTTTCCTCTATTTGCTCTGGTTTCCTCCCAGATCCCAAAAGCATGCAGGGGTTTGTTGGTTAATTGGCCTCTGTAAATCGCCTCCCGAAGTGTAGGGAGTAGATGTGAAAGTGGATTAACATAGAACTAGTGTGAATGGGTGATCGACGGTTGGCGTGGATTCGGCGGGCTTAAGGACCTGTTTCCATGCTGTATCTCTGAACTGAACTGAACTCCATACAATTGAACTACCTTAGCACATCATCACAACCCTGCATGCTGTCTGCGAACAGATAGCTCTATTGCTGAGCCCCACCGCAGGCCCGTGGCAATGGCTTAGCGTCCACCGTCACTGACTCCCTCCACCCTCCTCCCTGGTTGCCGGTCTTCGGGATCGAGTAGGAGATGAGCCTTGGACGACTCCAGCTGGGTTCCAGGTTGTGCGGTGGGCGAGGCAGGACCATAGAAACATAGAAAATAGGTGCAGGAGGAGGCCATTCGGCCCTTCGAGCCAGCACCGCCATTTATTGTGATCATGGCTGATCATCTACAATCAGTAACCTGTGCCCAACTTCTCCCCATATCCCTTGATTCTGCTCTCTCTTAAATTCATCCAAGGTATTTATTCACAAGGTATTTATTCAGACTGAAGAAGGGTCTCGACCCGAAACGTCACCCATTCCTTCACTCCAGAGATGCTGCCTGACCTGCTGAGTTACTCCAGCATTTTGTGAATAAATACCTTCGATTTGTACCAGCATCTGCAGTTATTTTCTTATACTATCTTAAATTCATCCAGTGATTTGCCCTCTGTGGCAGAGAATTCCACAAATTCACAACTCTCCTGGGTGAAAAGGTTCCTTCTCACCTCAGTTTTAAATGGCCTCCCCTTTATTCTAAGACTGTGGCCCCTGGTTCTGGACTCCCCCAACATTGGGAACATTTTTCCTGCATCCAGCTTGTCCAGTCCTTTTATAATTTTGTATGTCACCTTAAGATCCCCACTCATCCGGCACGGTAGCGCAGCGGTAGAGTTGCTGCTTTACAGCGAATGCAGCGCCAGAGACTCAGGTTCGATCCTGACTACGGGTGCTGCACTGTAAGGAGTTTGTACGTTCTCCCCGTGACCTGCGTGGGTTTTCTCCGAGATCTTCAGTTTCCTCCCACACTCCAAAGACGTACAGGTATGTAGGTTATTTGGCTGGGTAAAATGTAAAAATTGTCCCTAGTGGGTGTAGGATAGTGTTAATGTACGGGGATCGCTGGGCGGCACGGACTTGGAGGGCCGAAAAAGGCCTGTTTCCGGCTGTATATATATGATATGATATGATAACTCCAGTGAATACAAGTGTAGTCTTTTCAATCTTTCCTCGTTTTTCCTCATATGACCACTGTCGGGGTATGGCCGCGGCTCGCCGGGAGCTACTGCCGAGTGGTGGAGCAGTGTCCCTTTTGGTTCTGTTGACATTTAGAAGTGACGTATCACACATGTATAATGCCACGCGTGCTGTCAATTGCACCCTATATTCTATGATCTCAGTGAAGCCTCTTGCTTGCTCTTCTCCAGAAAGAGAGAATGAAATATAGTCGGTCCTCTTTGATCAGGAAGTGTCAGTGTTCTCTCTTTAGCAACAGCTGACACAGACTGCAAAGTGCTGCATAGCTCTCCAGCTCCAGCGTGCAAGCTACCCAATACATAAAAGTCTCACTTTGACGACCGCTCACAATTAAATTCTCGGATGCGTTTGCAGCGGCAGGAGGTGTCACACGTTTCAATCCGGACACCCTTAATGAAATGGAGATCCCAGCCATTTCCCCTCACTGGTGTTGAGGTAGGAATAATTGCCCCCAGAACATCTCAGCTTGACGTTAGACACAACATGCTGGAGTAACTCAGCGGGGCAGGCAGCATCTCTGGAGAGATTGAAAGGGTGATCTTTTGGGTCGAGACCTTTCTTAATGTTTCCTCCTTTTGGAGAACCTTCTCCTCCTCCTCGTCACTCCATTAGTTCGCTCTGCTCACTGTAACCTGTTGCCTCCATCCCTGAGTGCAACTGATCCATGCAGAAGCTTTGTAGTCAAGTCAAAATTGCTTAGATCCTACATCACCACTTGTTGAGTGTGCTAATGGTTCACAAAGCACTAAATACTTAATTGCAACAGCTAATTAAAATTAATTGCAACTAATCAGCAAGTCGCTGATAATACCCACAAATACCTCTAGTTGGCTGGGTTCTTCCTACCACAGAATACATAGACAAAGGGAAGACATTAAGTGGAGATGGACACAAAATGCTGGAGTAACTCAGCGGGACAGGCAGCATCTCTGGAGAGAAAGAATGGGTGACATTTCGAGTCGAGACTCGTCTTCAGACTGAGAGTCAGTGGAAAGGGAAACTAGAGCTATGGAAGGGTACAAAGAGAATGTAAGGTGTGAAAAGGACAGATCAAAGCAGAAGTCGATCAAGGACATGTACAACGGTTCACTGATGTCTGAAGGGAAGGTGACAATGAGGCATACAAAATTAATCAGGAGGGCAGTAAAACTAGTTGGAGAACTAGGGTGGGAGAGGGACAGAGAGAGAGGGAAAGCAAAGGCTACTTGAAGTTAGAGAAATCAGTATTCGTACTGCTGGAGATTTGTGCTACAGAATAACATCCAGCATTGTACACTGATCAACACCTGGAAGGGGAATGACAGACACCAGGCAATGGAATTCATAGTGGAATGGCACAGTTCCTCAGGCACTGTTTGTTGACACTAGGACCACATTGAATCCAGTATCCAGTTTGAAGAAGGATCCCGACCTGGAATGTCATCTGTCTATTCCCTCCTCAGATGCTTCCTGTCCCACTGTCTTCCTCCAGCACTTTGAGATTTGCCCTTAGATCTAATATTACTGGGTCAGCCCCATCACCTGGAATGGCCATAAGTTACAAATTGAGAAGGACCTTGTCCATATTGCCCCAAGAACTTTGACAGCCAGATGACCAGGCAGAGTGGTAGAGTTGTTGCCTGACAGTGCCAGCGACCCAGGTTCAATCCTGACTATGGGTACTTGTCTGTACGGAGTTTGTATGTTCTCCCCATGACCTGCGTGGGTTTTCTCCGGGTGCTCTGGTTTTGCTCCCAAACTCCAAAGACGTACAGGTTTGCAGGTTAATTGGCTTGGTATAATTATAAATTGTCCCTGATGTGTGTAGGGTAGTGTTAATGTGTGGGGTGGACGGTGGGCTGAAGGGCCTGTTTCCGCACTGTATCTCTTAACTAAACTAAAAGACCTGCCTGTAGTAAACAAAATTTGAAACAAAAAGCGAACGAGAAACTGCACCTGTATATTGTTAAAAAAAACTATAAGGGTGGAAAATATATTGATTCTATGGTACGTTCCTTCTGTTCTATGCACATTTCATCACTATAAACTATATGGCATGACTTTACTCGAGAATGAGTGAAAAAAAAGTTCAGTCTGTGTAATTAATGTGTGCATTCTCAAAATTTTAAGTCATTTTTCTTTCATAGCATTTAATAGTATTCAGTGGGTCTGAGATTAAAAGCATGAAATATTTAAATATTTAATTTTACTGCTCAGGAATGCTCTGCCAGAGAATAATCTTGGTTCAATAAAAGCTTAAAGGTTTATTTTTATAATTTCCTGGAGGAATCGTACGGGGTAGGTTGTGTAAGTAAAAATCAAAACGTTGTAAATGATGAAAATCGGAACTAGAGGGAAAAATATTGGAAGACGAGCAATTTTGAAAAGAATACACAAGTTAATACTTCATGTACGGCATGATGGCGTAATGGTAAAGTGCTGCCTTACAGTGGCAGAGACCCGGGTTCGAGTTTGTACTTTCTCCCCGTGACCGCGTGGGTTTTCTCCGGTTTCCTCCCACGCTCCAAAGACATACAGGTTTGTAGGTTAATTGACTTCGGTAAAAATTGTGAATTGTCCTTCATGCATTTAGACAGTGTTAGTGTGCAGGAATCGCTGGTCAGCATGGACTCGGTGGGCCGAAGGGCCTGTTTCCGCGCTGCATCTCTAAACTAAACTAAAACCAAAGGTACAAACATTCATCTGGGCTGTTATAAATCATCCATAAAGACTGACTCTTTGTCAGGAGCAGTTGCCATTGGCTTCACATTTAAGAAAGGGAACAGATTGTTCCTGTGCATCTTACCTTTGCCAACCAAACAATGAAAGGCAATGTGGTTGCAAAAGAAAGCAGAGACTTCCATGTAGATGGCTTCTCTTACATTCATTTCACAACATCCTGAAGCACTTTGCAAACAAAGAAATACTTTAGAAGTCTGATTATTACCATGTTATAGGAAATGCAGCCAATTTCCACGGAGTCAAATGACGTCCCATCTGTCAATAAGTTCTCTCAATTGAGATTTAATTGCATTTACACTGAAGAATTAGCAGCAGGATTGTAAGGCTGCAGATACCAGGCAAATTCCTTCTTTTTTTTTAAAAATTGTCTTTTCAATTATTTTTGTTTTGGAAAGAAAAAAATAACATGATTTTTAAAAATTATTTCCTTTATTTTTAATATATTTTAAATGTCTTTGAATGTCAGATTTTTTTTTAAACTACAAGGGCGGAACAGTGGCGCGACGGTAGAGTTGCTGCCTTACAGCACCAGAGACCCGGGTTTGACCCTGACTCCGGGTGCTGTCTGTACGGAGTTCGTATGTTCTCCCTGTGACCGCCTGGGTTTCCTCCAAGTGCTCTGGTTTCCTTCCACATTCCAAAGATGTACCGATTTGTAGTTTTGTTGGCTTCGATAAGGTGTAAACTTGTCACTAGTGTGTGTGGGTTAGTGTGCAGGATGATCGCTGGTGAGCGTGGACTCGCTGGGCGGAAGGCCTTGTCAAGTCTGCCTCTCAAGTCTAAAGTGTCCAATACACCACTCACTGCTGATAGATGGCAAATAAATCTCACACTACACAAAACAAATGGCAGGTAATGTCGACAAAGCAAAATCCACCCATCACCCTTTAACGGCATTACCATTACTGTCAATGTCCTGATGGTTATCATTGACACAAACTGAACTGGAATAGTCATTAACAGAGCTCATTTTGTAGATTAAAAGGTGCCATGACACACCATTAATAAACATACCTGTTACATTGCTGGAAAACAAAATTATAACATTTAACTTTATAGATCTGCTAGCATGCCCCCTCAGTGCATACCGGCACCAAAAAAATGCACAGACTAAAGATTAGGAATCCCGTAGTGAATGATTTGCCTTCTAATTCTCCAAAGCCTCTTCATCATTTACAAGGCTCAATAATCATGTATAGTCTTTCCACTAAAGATAGACACAAAATGGCTGGAGTAACTCAGCGGGACAGGCAGCATCGCTGGAGATAAGGAATGGGTGATGTTTCGGGTCGAGACCCTTCTTCAGACCTTTCCGCTGTCTGGTTAGCTTTTCTGGCTGTCGGGAAAGCTTTTCACTGTACCTCGGTACATGTGACAGTAAACTAAACTCAACTAAACTAAACTAAAAAGTCAGGAGTGTGATGGAATACTCTCCACTTGTCTGGATCAGGACAGCTTTAATAGCACTCAATGTCCCAATACCACAGTGGACAGTGCAGCCAACCTATGGGCATCCCATCCAGTACCCTTTACTCACCCACCGCTAACACACAGTGGCAGCATCTAACAGTCTGTGCCATCTGAAGGAGGCATTGCAGCAACTTACTAAGTAGGGCCAGGATAACGTTTTAGATTAATTTATTTTAGAGTGTATTTCTTCCAAAAGGAAATTAAAATTCGTTAGAAGACTTTTCTATCTTGGCAAAAGGATATTATTATAGATTTTTGGGATTAGATACAGAAAAATATAAAAATACAGAAACATATAAATATAATATATAACCATCCAAAAGATATACATAAATATATAATATATATATATATAATCTATAAATATTAATATAAATAAACAATAATAGTGCAGTTGAAAATAATGCCCCTCAAATCAGTTTATTTGGAGCCTATTTGGAGGTTGAAGTGTTTAATAGCCTGATAATTGTGGGGAACCATGTTTGTAAGGATCTGCATCTGAACTTGGACGATACAGTTTTCAGGCTCCTAAACCTTCTTCCCAATGGCCAGGGTGGTGTGGGTCAGTGTTACAAGTGTTCAGCAAACACCCCTGCAATCAGTCTGAAGAAGGGTCCCGAACCGAAACGCCACCTATCCATGTTATCCATGGATGCTGAATGACCCGCTGAGTTACTCCAACATTTTGTATCTATCCTCAGTAAACCAACAAGTGCAGTTCCTTGTTTCAACACAGATTCTTTACTGGTATTGTCAATTAAAGAGATTAGATATAAAATTCAGAATTATTACGTAGCTGATATTGGGTTTATTCTTGATCTTTATTGCTGGGAAATTGAGGTTATTCTTGATTCTTTATTGCTAGAAAATTGCCAGTAATTGGTTTAAGCAAGCAATAAATTGGTTGAGTGTACATTGTGGCAAACTGCATACTTCTAGCAGTGCCAAGTATATGAGTTTCAACAACAACAAAAAAACTGAAGGAAAATTCACTGTTGCAAAAGAAAATGTGCTGACTAGTGATTCATCTGCAATGCACCCATGGTTCAGAATGTGCAATCCATGGTTTTTTTGTGGGAAATTTCCAAAAATAATGTGCGTCAGAAACACATCGGGAAAATGGAGGCATTTACATTCCTGCAGTTAATCTCCCCCAGGTTGTCAATTTTCTTGAGGGATGAGCCACCCACTATAAAAATGCAAAAAGGTTACCTTTGAGCAATCTAATCGCAAAAGCATATCATATCATCATATATATACAGCCGGAAACAGGCCTTTTTCGGCCCTCCAAGTCCGTGCCGCCCAGCGATCCCCGTACATTAACACTATCCTACACCCACTAGGGAGAATTTTTACATTTTACCCAGCCAATTAACCTACATACCTGTACGTCTTTGGAGTGTGGGAGGAAACCGAAGATCTCGGAGAAAACCCACGCAGGTCACGGGGAGAACGTACAAACTCCTTACAGTGCAGCACCCGTAGTCAGGATCGAACCTGAGTCTCCGGCGCTGCATTCGCTGTAAAGCAGCAACTCTACCGCTGCGCTACCGTGCCGCCATATGTAAGGAGCCAGCCTGACTCCTGAAAATGGCAGGATGCCTACTCCTTGTTCCAAGGCCACATAGGTTGAGGCCAGGATTGAGATTATAAGGAGTCATGGAGTCATAGAGTCGTAGAGTGATACAGTGTAGGAACAGACGCTTTGGCCCAACTTGCCTGCACAGCCAACATGTCCCAGCTACACTAGTCCCACCTGCCTACATTTGGTCCAGATCCCTCCAAACATATCTTATCCATGTACCTGTCTAACTGTTTCTTAAAAGTTGGAATAGTCCCTGCCTCGACTACCTCCTCTGGCAGCTTGTTCCATACACCCACCTTGTGTGAAAAAGTTACCCCTCAGATTCCTATAAAAATCTTTTCCCCTTCATCTTAGACATATGTCCTCTGGTCCTCGATCCACCCTGATCTATTCCTCTCATAATTTTATACACATCTGCAAGATCACCCCTCATCCTCCTGCGCTCCAAGGAATAGAGGAATAAAGATTGGACATCGTACCCGACTCCAACTCACTCAATTTTAATGTTTTAGTTTGATGTCCCAGTTCTCTAAATTTTCTGATCCTTTGTGTGATTGTAGAAAATGAGAAGAATAAAACAAAAATTAGAATAGGTAGACTCCATATTCAGTCAGACACATTACATTTTTTAACAGAGATATAGTGTGGAAACAGGCCCTTCGGCCCACTGAGTCTATGTCAACCATTGATCCCCTGTACACTGGTTCTATGTTATTCCACTTTCACATCTTGCACACTAAGGGCAATTGGCAGAAGCCAATTAAACTACAAACCTGTATGTCTTTAGAAAGTGGGAGGAAAGCAGAGCACCCAGAGAAAACCCATGCAGTTATGGGGAGAATGTACAAACTCCACACACATAGAAACATAGAAACATAGAAAATAGGTGCAGGAGTTGGCCATTCGGCCTTTCGAGCCTGCACCGCCATTCAATATGACCATGGCTGATCATCCAGCTCAGTAGCCTGTACCTGCCTTCTCTCCATACCCCCTGATCCCTTTAGCAAAAAGGGCCACATCTAACTCCCAAAAGGGCCACATCTAACTGACATGGCACCCATAGTCAGGATCGATCCCGTGTCTCTGAAGCTGTGACGCAGTGGCTCTACCGCCGTGCCACTGGGCCGCAGTAACAAAGAAAAGTACAATGAGGAATTGCTAAATCAATTTAGCTTAGAAATGCTGAAGAGTACCTTGAATCCGTCTCCCTGAAGCCCAGGCGCAGCCAGATGTCTATCATTTCCTTTGTATTATCTCCTAATCTTCACGCTCCATAAAGGAGAGAGGAAATCCCAGAAGAATACCAGGTGGAGAAAAATTCAAACGATTACAATTGGAACACAAAAGGCAAATCAGGAAGGTTGGAAGTATCATCAAGGATGCCAGGCACATATCCATTCCCTTTTCTCTCTGCTACCTTCTGGGAGCAGATTCAGGAGCTTGAAAGCCTGGACTTCCTGACTTAAGAACAGCTTCTTCACCACTACTATCAGACTCTAATGCATCTCCTTACCAAAGATGCTGCTACATACTCTTACTCTTACTTCTACCTCATTTGCTTATTCCATTATTGCGCTTCAGTATTTATTCTGCACCAATTCAGATTGCACTGCACAATTTTTCCACCATTCTTCTGTTTTGCACTGGTTGTATTTGTTGTATTTATCAATACTGTATGCATGCTGTTCATTCTGTGAGCTTGATGTGAACAAGGAATTTCATTGCACCCTGGCATATATGACTAAAAACTAATTTGAATCTGAAATGGAATCAAATGCATTTGTGTTCTGCAGACATCCGGGTCGTATGATGATGGCATCAATTTTGAAAAGATGATTTAGTTGAACGTTTATATTCTGTGAGGATATTGCTATAATTTTTCATCCCGTTCAAACATACTGTGAACAAATGAGTTCCCATTGGTGATGGAATGTTCGCATTTTAAAACATATTATTGATTCCAGAATGGTATATATTCCTGAAGATACGTTGCTCCCTGCATAGAAGGAAGGGATGTCTAAGACTTGTGAATTATTTAAATATGAACCAGAGGACATAGGTTTAATCGAGAGCCAGGGGACATAAGGTTAAGGTGAAGGGAGAAAGATTTAATAGGAATCTGAGGGGTAACTTTTCCACGCAAAGGGTGGTGAGTGTATGGAACGAGCTGCCAGAGGAGGTGGTTGAGGCAGGGACTATCGCAATGTTTAAGAAACAATTAGGCAGGTACATGGGTAGGGATAGGTTTAGAGGGATATGGGCCAAATGCAGACAGGGACTAGAGTGGTTGGGACATGTTGGTCGGCCTGGGTAAGTTGGGCCGAAGAGCCTGTTTCCACGTGATATGACTATGACTCCATGAAAGGAGATGAGGCCTGGTAGATATTTTGGAAGAATATCTGTGACACCAATCTTTGAAGAATAGTTGCACATTTCCCTTCACATTTAGAACGTGAGTGAATTGGTTTACACTGCCCCCTCTGACCTCCGTGACATACTTACACTGCTGGTTTGTGAATTGAATAGAATCAGTTAACGGCACATCAAGGTGGTGTTGAAATTCAAGGCTCCGGTGACCCTCACTGTTGCAAGTGATAAATCAGGAAACAAAAACAAAATGTAGGCAATTGATCACCAAGTCAACAGCTCCAATTACATTGACTGTAAAGACGGCAGAACATAAAAATAGGGATAGACCCTCGGGGACAATTAGAGTTCAGTACTCATTTTCTTTAGTTTAGAGATACAGCGTGGAAACAGGACCTCTGGCCCACCGGGTCTGCGCCGACCAGCGATCCCCACATGTTAACTCTACCCTACACACACTAGGAACAATTTTTACATTTACCAAGCCAATTAACCTACAAACTTGTACGTCTTTGGAGTGTGGGAGGAAACCGAAGATCTCGGAGAAAACCCACACAGGGCATGGGGAGAACGTACAAACTCCGTACAGACACCACCCATAGTCGGGATCGAACCACCCGGGTCTCCACCCGGTTTCAGCAAATTCTTATGTTAGAACAATAGCTTTGACTTCATAAAGCATAGAATAGTGCAGCACAAGAACAATGTCTGTGCCGAACATGATTCTCAGAATATCTCTCTTCTACCTGTAATAATCCACATCCCTCTATTTCCTGCCGATCCATATGTCTATCCAAAAGTCTCTTAAATGTCTCTGTCCTATCTGCCTCAAGCATCACCTACCCCAGGCACTCATGTTCACATGTTCCTGTCATAGAGCAGAATTAAGCCATTCTGCCCATCGAGTTTACCCCGCTAATCAATCATGGCTGATCTACCTTTCCTCCTGAACCCAATTCTCCTACTTTCTCCAAATAACCTCTGACACCCTTTCTAATCAAGAACCAGTCAATCTCCGCTTTAAAAATACATGGCCTCCACGGCCATCTGTGGCAATGAGTTCCATAGATTCACCACCCTCTGATTAAAGAAATCCTCCTCATCTCCATTATAAAGGTGTGTCCTTTTATACTGAAACTGTGCCCCCTGGTCCTAGACTCTCCCTCTAGTGGAAACATCCACTCTATCCAGGCCTTTCACTATTTCGCTCACCACCCTCTGTGCAAACACGTTTCACACAGCTCCTTAAAACATTGCCCCTCCCATCTTAAAGCTATGCCCCCTAGCATTTGATTTTTCCATCCTGGAAAAAAAGATTCTGACTGTCCACCCTATCTATGCCTCTCATTATTTTATATACAAGATTTCATCTTTCAATTTCCCCTCTAAAAAATAACATTCCATTCCAACTAGTATTTATCCTGAAGATAGACACAAAAAACTGGTATTTATCCTTATTTGACTTCTGACCTTGCATCTACAGTATCTGACCCCTGATGGTTCCACACTCTACGACTCTATGTCAAATATCTTATTTATTTCACAGGAGAGATGCAGAGCTACGCTTTCAGGGTGAGATCAGTCAATTTCTTATGTTCCTTTTTTTTGGTGAAATATTTCAAAGGTAACCTCTTCCTGTTAGGCCAAGAAAAAAGCCCACTTTCTAAAGGATTGAAGGTGGATCTACTCACACACACACATTCAGAGTGAAGGCAGCATCTTTAGTGTGTAAGGTTGTAAATTAAACTCGTACTTTGGTTGAAAGCTTCCCCTTTTGATGTGAGTATGAATAAAGCCAAATTCTCTGCCTCAGAAGGCAGTGGAGGCCAATTCTCTGAATGCATTCAAGAGAGAGCTAGATAGAGCTCTTAATGATAGCGGAGTCAGGGGGTATGGGGAGAAGGCAGGAACGGGGTACTGATTGAGAATGATCAGCCATGATCACGTTGAATGGTGGTGCTGGCTCGAAGGGCCGAATGGCCTACTCCTGCACCTATTGTCTATTGTCTATTGTCTGTTTTCGTTGAACCCCTGCACGGCAGTTAAATCAATATCTGGCCATGTTGGTTTTGTAGAGAAACTCTTTGATCACAATGGCATGAAATACTGAGAATGAATATTTCTTCTCTAATTAACAAACTCCAACATCGAGATAACCAGATCTGCTCCTAGTCGCTGCCGATCTATGAGACGAGTACCTCCTTACAATTGCAAAAGTGTTATAAGAATTCTACAGAGGCACGAGGTAACAATCCAAAATGATTATAGTGGCTGTCTAGTTTAGTTTAGTTTGGTTTAGAGATACAGCGCGGAAACAGGCCATTCGGGCCCTGCCGACCAGCGATCCCCGCACATTAACACTATCTTACACACAATAGGGACAATTTTCACATTTACCAAACCAATTAACCTACAAACCTGTATGTCTTTGGAGTGTGGGAGGATACCGAAGATCTTGGATCTCGGTGAAAACCCACGCAGGTCACGGGGAGAAAGTACAAACTCCATACAGACAGCACCTACAGTCAGGATCTAACCCGGGTCTCCGGCGCTGCATTCGCTATGAGGCAACAACTCTACCGCTGCGCCACTGTGCCGCACTGTGTCAAAATAAAATCAAATGTGGGCATCAGCTAACCCAACTTCCATTACTTTAAGTAACTCAGCAGGTCAGGCAGCATCTCTGGAGCAAAGGAATAGGAAATGTTTCAGATCGAGAACCTTCTTCAGACTGAAGGGTCTGAAGAAGTGTCTCGACCTGAACTGTCACCTATTCCTTTTGTCCGGAATGCTGCCTGACCCACTGAGCTACTCCAGTTTTTTGTGTCCATCTTCAGTTTAAACCAGCATCTGCAGTTCCTTTCTATACCTTTCCATTATTTTGTTTCCAGTTAAACATAGTTGAAACATCCCTTGAAAAATGCTTGTATCATTTTGTATGGGGATATTCTTTCCCACTCCTAGAACCAGACATTCTCATTTGGATATTTCTGAGCTCTGTGTGTAACCATATTCCTTTATCCGTTACAAAATTCATAATTCAATGTAGATGGCCACGTATATTCCAGGAAATAAATGTAATGAGGGAGCACAGATTTGCATCTTGATTGATACCAATTGTACATGGTAGCATCTATTATCTTGCTAGAGTTAATGGGGTAAGTCTACCAGCCACGAAATTCTGTCATTTAGCACTCATTTTTAAACCTAAATTGTAGGGGAGAGGGGAGAGGTGGGGGGGGGGGATTGGGGGGGGGGGGGGGATGGGGGGGGGGAGAGGGGGAGAGGGGGAGAGAGAGAGGGGGGAGGGGGAGAGGGGGAGAGGAGGAGAGGGGGAGAGGGGGAGAGGGGGAGAGGGGGAGAGGGGGAGAGGGGGAGAGGGGGAGAGGGGGAGAGGGGGAGAGGGGGAGAGGGGGAGAGGGCTCTTGGTAACAGGTCACATCCACTGCTGGCAAGTCGACAATGGGAAACTCCATGAACGCCTGTGTGTCTCTACCATTGCCCTTGTTAAAAATTGCTGACTGCTTCAGCAGAACATCGGTGCAGAACAAACACTGTACAGCCATTAGCTGCTGATGTGACTTGTTGCAGTAATTGATTTTTAAGCATGGTAAAGACCATTAATCCAACCTATTCAAAGACTACTGCTTTCCATCTCTTCTGCCAAGTTATCCAGTGCTGAATTTGAAAACATGAACTCTCATCCTCTTGTCATGCCAGCAGTGTAGCTTAGTTTAATTTTGAGATGGAACACTAAAACAAGCCCTTCGGCTCACTGAGTCCAAGCCGACCAGCGATCCCCACACACTCGGGACCATTTTTTAACAATTTTACCAAGCCAATTAACCTGCCAACTTTGGAGTGTGGGAGGAAGTCTGAGCTCCCGGAAAACCCACGCGGATCACGGGGAGAACATACAAACTCCGTACAGACAGGTCCCGTGATCAGGATCGAACCCGGGTCTCTGGCGCTGTAAGGCGGCAACTCTACCGCTGCGCCCCTAGTTTCAGCTTCAGTTTAAGCTTTACTTCTCGAAAGCCTCCCAGTCATAATCAACCTCCCTTGTGAAGGTTTAGCTTTGAGCGATGCAGGATAGTTTTAACTGGTGCTGGATCAATGCATTGGACTCTGCTGATGTATTTTGCCAGTGACCTGTGGAACTCCTTTGGATAACATCTACACGCGTTATATCGTACAGATAGCACAGCGGTGGCTTGTTGCCTGCATCATCCTAAACGTGTCTAAATTAAACATACTTTGCAACACCCTATTCAGTTTCCCGGGATCTCTCAACTTTACTTCCGAACATCAGTTGTTTCACTTGGAAGTGACGATGGCACCAATTTTCGTTCAAATAATTTAATTTTGCTTCTTCTTCCATCTGTTGAAATGTTGATGCCATACCATCTATGGTTCCCTGGTACTCCCCTTGCTGAGATTTTTTAACTCTAGTTTAGGGATACAGCGCAGAAACAGGCCCTTCGGCCCACCGTGTTTGCACCAACCCGCGACCCCCGCGTATTAACACTATCCTACACGCACACACACGTTAGGGACAATTTACTTTTATACAAAGCCAATCAACCTACAGACCTGTGCGTCTTTGGAGTGCGGGAGGAAACCTAAGATCTCGGAGAAAACCCACGCGGTCACGGGGAGAAGGTACAAACTCCGTACAGACAGCACCCGATGCCGGGATCGAACCTGGGTCGCTGGCGCTGTGAAGCAACAATTCTACTGCTGCCCCTTGATATTTAAGTATGATGGATTAAACCATTTTAGATTAAATTGGTGGAAAATTAAGTGGAGTTAAATATACCCAGGTCAATATAATTCATTTTATTCATAATTTCCTATCTGTACACCGTGGTGACATCTAGTTAGAATCCTATCACGAGGATGTAGAAGAATTTTTTTTCCAAATTTTATATTCAGTCTCTTCCAACCTCTGAGCATTGGAGAATAATAAAGCAGCACATTTGTACTGACAAGCTCAATGTTTCAAACACAAAGGTGATTTATCAAACACAATCTTCTCCTACTGCACTGTTCAAATCTGTTGTACTTGCCTATTTCTGAATCATTCTCTCCCAATACGATTATTACGCTAGTTAAAGCTGAGAATTCTAAGTTAATTACCATGTTCTGCACCAAAATATTACTAATCACTATCAATCAAAGTGTTTTTACGATAGACTGATTTCTCCGCCGTACTACTGGTTTACGATTTCAGTCATATTGCTTGATTTTTTATATTAGTAATAAATCATTTAAAAATTGCATTTCTGAGCAATATCTTCATACTGAAGGAAAATATTGTTTGTATGTAACATAACTGAAGGGAAGTGCATTTATTTGAATATCTATTGCATGCACCAAGCCTTAAAGTAAAATAATGTCAATGCACATAAATTACACATTTATAGCATTGTTTTATATACAAGATTAAGGATGTCTGGCTAGATTCTATTGCACTGGCCATTTTTTCATCAGCTCTGGAGCTACCAGAATATTCAAGTGTTTCCGGTAGTGGGAAACTCTAGGACTAGAGGGCACATCCTCAGAATAAAAGGATGCACCTATAGAACGGCGATGAGGAGGAATTTCTTTAGCCAGAGGGTGGTGAATCTGTGGAATTCATTGCCACGGACTGCAGTGGAGGCCAAGTCATTGGGTATTTTAAAGCGGAGATTGAGAGGTTCTTGATTAGGAAAGGTGTCAAAGGTTACAGGGAGAAGGCAGGAGAATGTGGTTGAGAGGGAAAAATAGATCAGCCCTGGTCGAATGGCAGAGCAGACTCGATGGGCTGAATGGCCTAATTCTGCTCCTATGTCTTATGTTCTTATGGTGTACAGAAAGGGCAACTTTTGTATAAAATGGGGCTGGGTCTTACTGGGGCTTGGTAAATTACCAAGAAACCTCCATGGTGGAGTGATGGTTGGTGCGTTGGGATGGGATCCGTGATCCGGGTTCATGAGAAAACCTGATGAGCAGCTTCTTGTGTGGATCTTCTGGGACATGGTAGTAGGAGTCTCACAGAACTGCAGTGAATAGAGTCTGAATGCCTGGAGTCATCATGAGGAATGTTCACACACGGCAGCCACTTGGTCCATTGCCCTGGCAGGAAACATGTTCCCAATGTTGGGGGAGTCCAGAACAAGGGGGCACAGTTTAAGAATAAGGGGTAGGCTATTAAGAACAGAGATGAGGAAAAACCTTTTCAGTCAGAGAGTTGTGAATCTGTGGAATTCTCTGCCTCAGAAGGCAGTGGAGGCCAATTCTCTGAATACATTCAAGAGAGAGCTGGATAGAGCTCTTAAGGATAGCGGAGTCAGGGGGTATGGAGAGAAGGCAGGAACAGGGTACTGATTGAGAATGATCAGCCATGATCACATTGAATGGCGGTGCTGGCTCGAAGGGCCGAATGGCCTACTCCTGCACCTATTGTCTATTGTCTATAAGCATTATAATAATTACCACAGACCCTGTGATCAAATTGGATTACAAAACTAGGTATGTAAGCCAAATAAATTGCAGTCAATTTTTCCCGAGCACAAAGCTGCTGAAACAACGACCCTAAAAGGATCAGCTCTGAGAAAAAATAATTTTAAAATGTTATAACTACCCCAGGGTAGGTCATAAGGTCATAAGTAATAGGAGCAGAATTAGGCCATTCAGCCCATCAAGTCTACTCTGCCATTCAATCATGGCTGATCTATCTCTCCCTCCTAACCCCATTCTCCTGCCTTCTCCCCATAGCCCCTGACACCCGTACTAATCAAGAATCTATCTATAAATATCAATTGATGGCCTCCACAGCCTTCTGTGGCCAAGAATTCCACAGATTCACCACCCTCTGACTAAAGAAATTCCTCCTCGTCTCCTTCCTAAAGGAATGTCCTTTAATTCTGAGATTATGACCTTTGGTCATAGACCCTCCCACAGATGGAAACATCCTCTCCACATCCACTCTATCCAAGCCTTTCACTATTTGGTAAGTTTCAATGAGGGCCGCCCCTCATCTTTCTCAACTGCAGTGAGTACAGGCCCAGAGCCATCAATTTCTCATCCCAGTAGGTAGACACTAGGGTCACTATGGACTGAAGGGCCTGTTTCTGTGCTGCACAATTGTACGGCTCAATGCAGGGCAACAAGTGTTGCCTGAAATGTAGAATGTAACAAGGAAAATCAGCAAGAACTCCTTGATACAAAGATTAAAGCATTGTAGAAAATGATTAAGGCCACTGTTTCAAATGGGTTAAAGGAACAACTCAACACGTTTCAAAAGAAAGACGAAGAAAGTTGACTGAAGTGGATGTGATCCATCAAAATGAGACAAGCTGTTAGGCTTAGTGCTCTCACGGCAGCTGAGAATTATATTTCTTGCAGTCAGGTAAGCATTTGGAATAATATATAAGTGAAGCACTGTAAATGCTGGAAATAGGAAGTTAAATCATTTAAATGCTGGGGGCATTTGGCAGACCAGGATCTATAGATTAAAAACCAGAGTTAGAGTTCCATTTTGATGACGTTGCATAAGAACTGAAGATCAATGACTGGTCTGAAGCATTCACTTAGTGTAGGAAAAAAAAACTGCAGATGCTGGTTTAAATCGAAGGTAGACACAAAATGCTGGAGTAACTCAGCGGGTCAGGCAGCATCTCAGGAGAGAAGGAATGTGTGACGTTTCGGGTCGAGACCCTTCTTCAGACTGAAGTCACACATTCCTTCTCTCCTGAGATGCTGCCTGACCCGCTGAGTTACTCCAGCATTTTGTGGCTGCATTCACTTAGTGTCGGAC